>NC_071998.2:54735899-55038929 GCF_028885655.2 Pongo abelii
ATGAGAGCAGTCTATGGTATGGTCCTAGCCAATCACTTGTATGTATATACTACTTCATTCAGGTTCCCCATCTTTCCCCATAGCTGTCCTTAAAGGGAGACTTCTCATTGCTGATTATATTGACACTTTTTTCCCCCAGGTTTTTCCTCTTTATGGTCTATCTCTTAGGCAAGTAAACTTATCATGAAAATTTCTGAAGAGCTTTGTGTATTATTCAATCACTAGGTGAACAGTCTATCCTTAACTATAATTTATCAATTATTACTGTCTATGGCTTTTGAATCCCTAAATGCAGGGAGAGAAAATTAATCTGACATTTTGCTACTTTTCATGCTTAGTTCTTTACAACCCTATTTGGTAAGAATCTGTTCCAAGATCCTGGAAGCATCTTGGCTATTTCCTGTTCTTTAATCCAACGCCAACCATAACTACTGCTCATGACCCCTTTTTCATTGGTATGATGTTTTTAAGTTTGTAAAATATCATATATAATATCTCTTGTGGTGTCACAACAGCCTCTTGAAGCAGGCCATCCTCAGGGGCAGAAATTCCTTCTCAGGCACCATGACATCTCCATCCTGTCTGCCACGGAACTCAAGTTCAGGCATTTTTTATTTCTCTTTCTCTTTTTCAATAAATAAACAAATAGATAGAAAAGATCTGAAGCTGAGTTGAGGAACTGTCTTACTTTTTTCTTTAAGCACAAATTAACCTTCAACTTTCAATTTAAAACTTAGCAGAGATAGGCAGAACACCATGTGTCTTCATGGGTGCAATGACTAAAGATGGGAAGGCCTGACTCATGCGGGCCATCTTCCCTGATTACTACCCTGGGAGGCCATGCATTTGCAACATCTCTCTGATTTACGGCTCTGTTCCCCAGGTCGTCTTCATTTGGCACAGCCACTAACTCCAGCCTATGCTCTCTCTCCCCAGCCTGTCCCCTCGTCCCCTCTATGTCGTGAATTCCCTTGCTTTTGCAGAACTTCTGCTCACCAGGTGGGGCCTTTTGAGCTTTCGCATCTCTCTTTTATTTATTTATTTTTACCCACTGGCTTATTCCATGTGCACCATTGTCTGAATTGTCTTGCATTTTGGATTTAATTCCAGATCGTCAAAGGCATGTTTTCAGCTGAACAAACCAAATGAAGTAAAAAGCTTCATCCTCTTTTACTTTATTCTCATTACCCATCCCAGCGGGGAGGATGAGTAAAGAATGCATCCTCTAGATCCTGAAAGAATTTCTAATATTCATTCTTTCTCCATAAGATACAGAGCTTAATCCTTCCTTTAGACATTTTCTTTTTTTCTAAATAAACAGGGCCTAATTGGAAAAAGCTGAGAGAGCTAAGCAGAAAAGAATAGAAAACATTTACTGAGCTTGGAAGTGCATATTGAATACTGCAGGAAATTTGCATATGGATTACTTGGTGAAAAAATAGAAACATTCTCAGCCCATTAGTTACCGTGATGGACTCCCACTGACTAAAATCCAAGTACTTTTGCCTTGTTTTCTCCAACTGTTCTTTTCTGTAATCATTTCTCTTTAACCACGGGGCAGCTATTCTGTTACTGCACTTTGTACTAAGGAAAAGACAACATAGAGAATGTAGCTGTGCCTAGAATGTGAGCAGACTGGCTCTGATTTAATCCTCCAGTGAACATTGTACCATTATTTCTAAGCTTTGGCAGGAGGGTTGCCTCTTTATCGAGGAGCTTCTAGGTCACATTTGCAGCTCTACAGTTGTGTTAAGTGACAAACCACAGATTTCTCCCTGGTGCCTCAGTTTCTCCAAATGCAAAAAGAAAGGTAATTTTTAGCACCATTAATAGAGATGGGAAAAATCAATGAATATTTATAAAAGTAAATTGAGACCCTGGAATATAAGATCCCACAGAAATTCAAAGCATAATTAAGGTTAGGGAGAACAGATTAGTGTTAAATATATGTGTGAAACACATTTTACATTTCCTTCCAACAAAGGCTGAATTTAATTTACTCCAAGTGAGGGGGAGAAAAAAGGGAAAAAAAAGTGGTATTGTGAATTAGGATTCTAAATTTGGATTTTGATATGTTGATTGGTGTACTACAGACATAAAGCCACGTTTACTTTTTCAGCAAATGCATGTGTGTGTGCGTTTGTGTGTGTGACTGTGTCTGTGTGTATGTGAGATGGAGAAGATGTATATATATATAATGAGCAAATCTAATTATCATTGGCAATATTCCTCCAGGAGAGCCAACAGCAAGTACTAACAAAAGAATTTTTATCAAAAATATGTTTTCAACGGCTTACTTTTAATCCATTGAAAAGTTATTAAACATGCATTACCAGCTCTTTGCATTGTGGTATGAGGCAAAACCATTTGTACAAAGAAATATTCAGATATTGCCTGCAGAAAACATCTATATTACTGTGTCGTTGTTTGAAGAAACAGCTCAAACCCTCACTTTACAAGGGAATCATTGAATATTAAGAGATGTGGAAGTCAGTGTAAAGATCAAAATATCAATATCCATCAGCCCATTTTAGTCTATCCACAGTGGCTTAGAAACTGTTGGAAGGAATGATCTGTACAATATTGATCACATAAATGGAAAGAAATCCTAAGAGATAAAGGGGACCTTCTGTATATCATAAATACTTAAGTGCTGCATATGTAACAATTTCTCAAAAAACCAACAAAACAAGACAAATATTCTCAAAAGATTCTATCATAAAAAGAATACCCTATGGAAAATCCAAGTTCATTTTTTTTCCCTGCCTGATTCCCTTGATACAAGTGAATCTTTCATTGGGATACTAAAGATATGGCTAAATTTTCTAGTGAGAGGCAGAATTTATCAGACAATATATGTAGTGCAGATCCCTCAAATCCCAGAAAGAAACAAGAAGTGGTGACTTGACTCTTCACCAGCCCAAGAATACATCTTTATTAATATCTGAACAAGGAACTTACCTAGGTAGCAATCACAATATGATTTTTTTAAATTAAAAATAAATAAGATTCGCATAAGGGAAAAGCTGGGCTGGGATATCAATTAGCTCCCCCAGGACCTTGCTAAACAAAGTGTGGCCTGAAGACCAGCTGCATCAGCATTGGTTGGGAGTTTTTTTTAGAAATGTAGCATCCAGACCCCATCCCAGACGTGCTAAATCAGAGTCTGCTTTATAAGGAGCTCCCAAGGAGATTAAAGTCCAAGAAGCACTGTGCTAGGATACCATTTGGTATATTCTTGTTTCAGATATTATGTGTTGTTTCCATACAAAAATTACCTGATAAATTCTCAGTTACTGAGAATTTGACATTTGGATAATCTGACCCATTATTATTCATCAATCCCAGAATTTGTAATTTTCAGGCATTGAGCACCTGGCAAGTTCCAGGCACTGTGACAGGCTCTGAAAATAGATGAGCAATGTAGATGCAGAACCCAGGAGTGGGCCGTTAAGCAGATGACTACTGAAATTTGTACTTAATGGCAGATAGGTAAAGAATTAGGAAGGAAAAATACATTGTGCAAAGAAGGTGCAAGTTGTGTGAGCCTGGCCAGGATCAGACATCAGAGAGTGCCAGGGATCCCCTGGGTGGTGGTGCCTCTGGGGGGGCTTCTGGTTCAAATCAGCCACAAGGAGGCAGAAGAGTAGAGAGGTGGATTATGATTTCCCACTAGTAAGGTGACCAAAAAGTAAACCTGTGTCAGTGAACTAACTTTTATCCCCCTAAACAAGTATTTTATTGGCCATATGATTTTATTTTTGAGATATCAAAAGCTTACATGGTTTGCTCAAATTAGAAAAATAATAAACACCAAAAGTCCAGGGAGTATGCAAACAGAAGCTGTAAATAGGCATTTTTTTTTTCCCAGATCTGCCTTGTGAATTGTCATTCTCCAAATTATCTTGGCCTGAGGGGACCTGTGGCTAGGCAGTTTCTGGTTTCCCCTCTCTCCCTCACCACGGTTGTCTAAAACTTCAGTCAGTGTGCCAGTGATCAGCCGGATCCCAGATCTGTCTTTACTGTGTCTTCAGCTAACCTCAAATCATCCAGAAAGGCCAGGCCAGTGGGTATATGTGTGTGTGTGTGTGTGTGTGTGTGTGTGTGTTCATGCTTCTTCCTCTCTTTCTCTCTCTCCTCTTTTCCCTGTTGAGGTTGCTTTTCCATCTCAGTCATTTCAAGTTTGAATTTGATTTGCATTTCTAAACTGCTAATTATACCACTTACTTGCAGTGCTTCTGCATTCTAAAAAGAAGTCTGAAACTGACCCCTTTTATTAAAGTCAGTGTCAGTTCACCCTGAAGTTTAGAGCTAAGGAGGACCGGTCCCTTTTTTTATTTTTTATTTTTTCTTATAAATATGTTTTTAGAAGGGCCAGCTGCCAGTGGTCTATTTTTCAGGTCTCAAATGCTCATGTTTCTGGCCATGTTTTTCTGTAGTCCAGCATACATTCTTTAACTAAATACTACTCTTGAAAGATCAAAAGGAGCACTCCCTGCTTTCATTTTGTTCTTGGCTGTAGCTCATGGATGGCTTGCTTTTTTTTTTCTTTCTTAATTTACAAAAAGCTTTCTTTCCTTCAGAAGAAAAAGAAGTGGCTCTGTGGATCATAAAGAGATCATTAGTGTTTACTAATACAGTATGTTCTTAAGTTGCTTTACTACCACATCTTTTCAGTATTATTTACTGAGCAGCTGAAATAATTGGGCTTTGAATTTTTAGATTACTATAAAGCAAGACCTATTGTCACTTATTGCTGGGTGTAATTGCACCATATGTATTTAGTGAAGCTATTTATTCATCTCCCTGGTGGATAACTTTGTGAAAATGAGTTGAGATATTTCTGTGTGTGCAGTTAGAATCTAGAAAACATGCATTTCATGTAGAACTTAGAAATTATAGAGGGCTTCACAAACATTTTTTTGGTCTCCAGACCTGAGGGTCTGTTCTGTAAGTTTGTCTCATCTTTTATTATTCCCCATTGTTACAACAAATACTGTTCCTATGAATTTATGGTTATTCTGAGTGGATTTTAAGTGCTAGAAGCATAGTTTCAAAAAGAGAAAGAAAGCGAGGGAGGGAGGAGAAGAGAGGAAGAAAGCATTTTAATATGAATAACTCGCATTTTAATTTTTAACAAGTCACTTGTCCATTATTCAACACGTCTGCATTGGGTGCTTACTACACATGCTGCTGCATCATGAAAAAGGAAAAGCCTGGTTCCTGTACTAATGGACTCAAGTTCCATGAGGATGCTATAAGGGCATATATGTGAGAGACTAAACATAACCACTGGGACAGAGAATGCTTTTCTGAAAAAGAAATATTTCAACTAAGCTGTAAATAATGCATAGAATTTAACCAGGCAAATAAGAGGGAAACATTTTTCCAGGCAAAGGAAATAGCATGTGCAAATGCCCTGAGGTGGGAAGGGGCATGGCGCCTTGAGAAACTGAGCTGAGGGAGCAAAAGGAAGGGGAGGAGAGGTGAAGATGAGGCTGGAGAAGTAGGCGGGAGCCACATCAAGCAAGACGTATGAGCCATGGCGAGGCTTTGGGCTTTATTTGAAAACCAGTGGGAAATCTTTGAAGAATTCTACACAAAAGAGGAACATTATTAGATTTCTAGTTTTCAAAAGTGACTCCAGCTGCAGTGTGACACTAGATGGTGGGTGAGGACAAGAGTGGATGGGGGAGACCTATTAGGAGATCACTGAAGTAGACCAGGTGGGAGGCCATAGTGGCTTAGCCTAGGGAAGGTCAGATACTGATGGAGAGAAGTATTTATGTCTGAGAGATAGTTGCAGACTTGGAGACTAGAGATGGGTATGTGGGAGAGGGAAATGTCAAGAATGACTTGTAGGCTTTCGGGCTGCACTGCTGGGTGAATAGAGAGCAGGCAGTGAAGACTCTGGGGGAAAAGGTCATTGTTAAGTGTTGGAATATGTACTTTGAGATGCCTGTGAGCCCTCAGTGTAGAGATGTTGAATAGGCAGTAGGGCTTGGGGTTCAGAGGAGAGGTCTAGGCCAAGTTTAACAATGGAACAATCCACAGCCGTGTGTCTTCTGATATGACGCAGATTGGATTCTTATCAATCCAATGGAAAATAGCAAATGGAAAATAGCAAAATGAACTATTTTTCTCTTTCTCGAGGAATTTTGCCTCAAAGAGAATTGAAAGTGCTACAACAAATGTTTAGGCAAATATTCCATTGATTTATTATTTTTCCAAAAAAGACAATTTGTTGAGCACCTAATATGTGTTAGGCACCTGTTAGATTATGGGAACTTCTAAAACATCTTTCTTTTTTCCATCAGTAAAGTTACTTTGAAGAAAAGGTAAGCTAAGTATGCACCTAAGGAGGGCCAAGTTTTGTTACTGTTGGTAAATTAGTAGTAATTCTCAGGATCCTATCTTTCATAAAACGAAAAGGGATCTTGCTGTAAGATATTTCATTGTTTGGCTGAATGTACAATCTTGTAGGTTCTTCTAGAATTGTCATGTTGACTCTTTTATGCCAGGTATCACTTTGCATTTTTTCCTCAGCAGCCCAGGCTTCTGAGTGGCTCACAGATGCATACCACATTTGTTTTTATTTGAGAAGTATAGTTAGTTAAAAAGGAAGATTATGCCAAGAACATAAGGCTCACAGTACTTTCTAGTCATTGCTAATGGTTTAACTCTGTGCTCAGATTTTGATGAGAATGATTAGTATAATTTAGGATAGTCAGTCTTTGTGAATTTAAATTATTAATATATTTTACTTTGTAAGAGAAAAAAAGAGAGCAACTGGATTCCTTGTAAGACATGTTCCTTTTCTTATCTCCTTGACCTCTTGAAAAATAACATTCCTTTGGAATTACACAGAGGGAATACTTGGTTAAATAACTGAGCCAAAAGGTCATGATCCTAGTTGAGGCTCTTCACTTACTAGTTGTGTGACTTTGGCAAGTCACTTAACCTCTCTACGTCTTAATTTCCCTTACTTGTAAAATGAGAACAATAATATTAGATAATTTGAATACATATGGATGTTGATGATAATGGCTAACATTTATTGAGAATTTACTATGTGCTAGATGCTTTCCAGCCAAAATTGTTGGCTCTGTAAGATGGCAAAGAGATAAAATAAAGGAAGAAACATATCATGGAAACAACTCATTTTGCTCATTCTTTTACTTTTTATGGAAATAATAAACAATAGTAGTTTAAATTCAGTGCAAAGGCCAACTACTCTAAATAACTAGACCCATATTCTCATCAAATTTAAACTAAGATGATGAAATAGTTTCATCTACCCTAGACTTTATACTTTTAGGCAGAATTTTTCATAGACTTATTATTCCTGGGATCACTGGAGTCAAGTTCCAGAGAGGGGGTGTGGAAGGTGTATTAAGTAGAACAGTCAGGGGGATTGAGGTTACAATTCTGAGCCAAGGTATTTTTCATAAGAATTATAGGGATCAAAGTACAGTGCATGCATGACAGTGATTGAATAACTGTGAGTGTGGGTCTTAAGACCCAAAAGTCATCAATGGAAAGAGTTAATGGATTTAATGACAGTTTCTCACCCATGAGTGAACATATAGGAAGAAGGGGTAAAATGTGAGAGAGATTTCCTCATCAGCCAAAAGAGAAAGACATTCAGAAATGGGATAGAGTAGTTTAAAATCAGGACAAGAAAAGAGAAGAGCAAGTGGAAAGAATGAAGGGTTTTCTGAGTCCCTGCTGTGCCAGCTAGGCTTGTGATGGGAAAGCTATGCAGAAAAGTTCCACCTTGAAAGAAAAGAAACTGGAGATGATGCATTTTAGAAGCAAGTGAATAGTTTTGATGAACCAGTGTAGGTTGTCACAAAAGATTGTCAATCCTAGGACGATGGAGCTGCAGTGAAGGCATCACTCTGAGATCACCCCTTTGTAATGGCCGCCAGGGCTAATGCAAGGTTTTGAGTTCCATTATTTTCATATCTCTTTCTTTTTTAGGCAGCCAGTCACAGATGATTTTTAACAAGAAGTACAGGATTTATATTTAAGAAGTGCATAATGGAAATCGATGGCTTTTTGTTGAGAAAAGCACAGTGTCAGGAAAATATCCTTGCCACTCTCTTTCCCCCTGTCTTGTCGCAGTGGTGGAAATTTTACATTTGAAAGTGAAAAGGCTCAAGATATAATTTTTTAATCCCATCTTTCCTGCCCACTTGCATCTCTTCCAAAGCTTGTCAGGGCCAGATCTGGAATAGCAAGAGCCATTAAAAATCTGGCATCTTGCACTCCGTTTTTTGGAATAAACTCAGTGTGGGCCAATTTATGGTAAATTATTCTCTTCGTGTGTGAATTTCCTTTTCTCTCTTGGCAAATTCATGCTTGCTTCTACACCTCTGCACACAGATCTTAAACACACACATTTATTACAGAATCTGTGTGGGATATGTGTGCAAGTGTTAAAGTGTGTGCCCATGGCTGTACCCACAAATGCATATGCACATATTTGCACCTATGTGCCTATATGATAAGCAAATTGACTTAAACAGTTTGTCTTGGAGGTTTGTGTTGCTGTATGTATGTTAGCATACATTCTGTTGCAACCCGCAAACAGTTTCTCAGTCAAGAGATGACAGAATTCAGCAATCATTTTGGGAAACACCATAGTAAATAAATATATTGCTTAGTTCTGTTAAACCAAGCATGCCAATTCTTAATAAAACTGAAGGCAAGAAGTGGCAATTCTCATCTTTGCAGTCAAAGACAATTAATTACTGGGCAGCCAAGTCCATTGCCAACAGGGAAGACAGAGCCAAGGCTTTGCTTCAGCCCATGTGCGTTGAACACAAACCCTGTAGCCAAGTATAGTTATAACCTGGGACACCGGATTGGAGTCTCTGCCTCCCATTCTGAGAGGTTGGCTATAGGATGGTTGACAGAGGCATGGCGTCATGGGAAACTGCTTAACCTGCTGTTTGGGGACACTTGACTCAGGGCAATTTAGGGCAAGGTCGAAAAGATCTTTTTTCTTTGCATGAGAAACTCTGATGAGAGGCTCTTTCCTGGCGTATTTGACAGCATATTAGCTCAGCTTTTAAAGGGCAATTTAAAACAGTTTCTTTTCCTTTATGTATGAGAAGACACACATTTATGTGCCTTGAATTATTGCTACTAACATGTTCCCAATAGATCTGTGTGTTTAGCTCAAATTTGGAAAAGGGAGTGGTAGGAAAACAGCTCACTTACTTCACCAGTTGTTGCTACAGATTTCTCAGAATATCAATAAAGAAGTAAATGCATCACATTCACAAAAAATACAACCATATGTTGTTATTAGTATTTTTCCTCACATGGTTAAATATTAAAATAATTAAAGATACATTTTACAGTAGTTCTATAGGACATTAAAATTCAGCATCTAAAACCTGTAAATGCATTTTATAAAAGCTTTTGCAGTGTTGACCATTTGATGTCATCATGAGCAGTAACCAACCCTACCTAATTAAAAAGCCTTAATGAGCTTCCTACACAAGGAAGTCTAGGCAATCAGTATGCATTCTTACAAAGAGTTCATTTTCTCCATTTTCCTTAGCATTTATTTAGCAAATAATCTACAATCACTTGCCAAGTATATACCAAGCACTGTACCTAGTGCTGGCAACAAAAGTATTAATAAGACACACTACCTTGTTCTTATAAAGCTCACAGCCTAGTAGGGAAACAAACAATCCAATTACTATATTTCCAAGTGTTAGCAAAGCAGTAGGCAAAGCATGGTGGGCATGTGTGGGCACTGATCTGTTGTGCCTTGGCAGAAGCCTAAAGGAAGACTTCCCAGAGCAGGTGGCACGAAGCTAAAGGGTCAGCAGGATGTTACCAGGCACAGGAAGTAGTATATGCAAAGGTGAGAGGCAAAAGCAACATGCTGCTTAATTAAGGAACTGCAGCTTGGCTGGCCTAGAGCCCAGGTGGGAGATGTGGGAGAACAGGTAAGAGGGGAGAGGCCTGATCACATATGTGCTAAGCCATAGGTCTCATACTTTCTTCCTCCTCCTTCCCTTCTTTGACCTGTAGTGTCTCTTTCTCTCTGTTTTTTTGTTTTTCTACTTTTTATTTCGTTTTGCTTAATTAGTTGCCTTTTACTTCATCTTTCCCTGTCTGACTTCTGAAAGTTGAAAATATATTTCTGAGGCAGATCATTAGGAGAAACTAAAGTCATAGAGAATGTTTCTGACTTTTTTTTTAAATACAAAAATATTGCCTAAAATCGAAAGAATGAATTCTCCAACCTCTTGGTTTCCTCACCTCCCCAATAGTCATCTCATTTTTATATATAGAAAATAATATGAGGGTATTGGACAAGCAGGGGCAGATTCCAAATTTATTCTGCATGTATGTCTATCTCTTGGAACACATTATGAACGCAGGAAAGGTAAGATGAAAACCAAAGTTACTTTTGCATCATCTGCAGAGCCTAATGAAGTACTCATTGTGCAAGAAACTCAATATGTTCGTGGTCCATTCATGGAGGAGGGAATTGGTCACTTGGTATACTGCTTATACTTAGAGTTTGAAATAATTCTTTTCTTTAATATAGAGTAGTAAAACATCTGAGCACTGCTTTTATTTGTGTGCTTTATACTTCATAGAAGTATTATGCTCATATATTATAGATACATGTGTATAGGTTATAGTTGGCTATGTGGTAATCAGAAACACAGGTACACAGAAAATTAAATACTTTGGTTGCTTTTAGCTGTTGCTATGGTTTGAGTAGGACGCTTGGAGTTTATATGTTGAAAATTTGGTCCCCCCATGTGTCAGTGCTGAGAGGTGGGGCCTTAAAAAGTGGTTAGATTTTTAAGAGGAATTAATGCTGCTCCCATGGGCCTGGGCTAATTGTCATAGGAGTGAGTGAGTTCTCACTCTAGTGGGACTGCATTAGTTGTCTCCAAAGCAGGCTGTTGTAAAGTGAGGCCACCTCTTGTGTTCTGCCCCCTTTTCTCACATGCCAACTTCCCCTTTGGCTTCTCTGTCATGATATGACACAGTATGAAAGCCCTCAGCAAATGCTGCTGCCATGCCCTTGAACTTCTCAGTCTTCTGAACTGTGAGTTAAATAAACGTCTATTTTTTATAAATTACCCGGTCTGTGGTATTCAGTTCTAGCAACAGAAAATGGACTGAGACAGGTATGTTTATGCAGAGCTAATTACATAGCCATAAAACATATTTGCTCTACTGGCATGTTATCAAATGCATTTTTTGCTGTCTGTCAACCCCTGAAGTATACATGCTCTTGTGGATATGTATTCACAGATTGCATGAAATCAGTGCTAATAAACAACAGCAGCAACAAAAACTTATTGTTGTGTTTACACTACCTCCAGGCAACCAGTTTTCATTATTTACCCACTCACAGAAATAATTATTCACTTGAAATTGTAGTCTTCTGGCATTGTATTGGTATAACATGAATAATATATGATACCTTGTATGTATAGAATAGCTAGAGAGGGCCATATGATATGTCTTAAATATCAATGTTGCACTGTGAATATTCTTTTTCCAGGCATGATATAATGCCCATGTTGAGGTTCCATTTGTCCCCAGATCCTTTCGATTGTTACAAACCAGACACTTGATAATTTCCATAAAAATTTAATATGGTTCAAATGTTGCCACAAAAATAACATATTTCTGTCTACATTGTCTTGTGGCTTCTTGAAAAATTTTTTTTCATTTTCATTTTTTAAGCTGAACTCTCATGAAATTTGCTACCTCATTTCAAGGACCCTTTTAAGAATCAGCTGCTTCCTCATGACCCAAATGTTAAAAAGCAACATATTCCTTTAAACCAATAAGAAACGTGTATGTACTGTCCATTTCAGTAACCCTTGTTTTATACAGATTTCTTCATCAAAAATAAGCAGCACAACAAGCCAGGTAATTGCATTTATGAGCTAGTTTATAGGCCGATTTTGTACACCAGAATAATAAGGAAAAACACAGTAACTTGAATCTCTTTATTATAGTTTAGGAAGACATGACAGAAAGAGTTTGATATTAATTCTACAAAAATTTTAGTAGTTCCAGATAATCTGGATAAATGAGGACTGTAGGCCACTTCAGAATGCCAGATGACCGGCACGTACTCAGTGAGTGACTGACTCATTGAGACCAAAGTGTCATAGCCTTTTTTGCCCTCCTACTGCCCCAGCTAAACCCAGGGTCAGGGTAACTTTGAAGATTGTTGTAGGAAATGCAAGTGCAAATCTATTTAGATACTTGGAACCTTTGGAAACTCATTTTGGGTTACACTGATTTCCCTGAAGTTAAGAGGACTCTCAAATTAACCAGGGACAACCCTATCACAACTTTAAATAATTTTCCAATGAGGCTGTTATTACTCTGGGTAGAACCTTTGAAATGTTATAAAATCAGATATTACCTTTTAGCAAACCGAAAGGAAACACAGTAACTGCTCTGTTAAGGACAAGCGGGTGATTTGACTGCAACATGAGTAAAATTGCAAAGCAAGAATATATAAAGACATGTTCTCTATTCCCATTGTGGAGTTATTAGTCCCAACAAAACAAGGAGCAGAAGGAATTCCCTATTATTCCACATAATTGATTCATGAACTACTTTTTAAAAGCCTCAAAACATTTGAATGATTTTCTTTTTCTCCCTTATGTAGCACTTTCTACAAACTGATGTAAATATTAAGATTTGCTAGAGCATCTAAATGCATCCAGTCTAAGAATGCACTGGAAACAGAAACCAGAGTGGCATGAGGTGACCCATATGTCCAAATGCGAAGTCCATTGAAGGAGAAACAAAATCAGATGACCCCAGTGTGCTTTTACAGTCTTTCTTGTGATTCTTGGTCCTTTTTTTCTGACCTTTTCTCAACTTTTTTTTTTCCTATTATCTTCCCACCTAAATTTTAAAATTAGATTTAACTGTGTCACAACCTAAGGTGTGAAACTACCACAGTTTGGTTCTTTCCTTTCTTCTTTTATTTTCTAGTTCTTTTGTTTATTTTGTGTTGTCTTTTTAAAATCCCACCAAACTGTATCTTTTCAAGATTGAGGCGACCTAATGATCCCTAGAATGTTGCTGCTCAAAGTATAACCTCCAAACATTCACCATTTAGAAGTATCACCTGGGAGATTGTTAGAAATGCAGGATCTCAGATCCCATCTAGCCCTACTGAGGCAGAGTCTGTGTTTTAACAAGTCTCCTAGGTGAAGCTGGGAAGCACTGCTTTAGAAAGAAGCTTCCAGAACTAAATCCCAGCTGAATTCATGCATCAAATTTCTCACCTCTCCTCAAGTGTATAAGGTGGCCCTTTGACCATCTTTTTCTGAGTCACAGAAGTAATCTTTCACTTACAGCTTTTGAAGGTACGTGCTTGATTCAAGTGGATTTGAACTCTTGGACTTATTGTGGAAGTCACTTTGACAGTATCTGCAGGATTAGAAATATTTGCTGATCCTCCCACCAATGCCTTTCTTCTCTTTGGGATGTATGTGGAGACGTGAATTGGCATATACTTCGTCAGTCAGTTCTTGCTGCATATCTTAGCATCAGCCATCACTAATGGGATTAATTGGTCTTAATTGATGGAATTGTGAAAGTGTGTACCTCCCAGGGTCATAAACACTAAGGCTTAATTCAAATCAAATGTATATTTTAAAAAGCATGTCTGGAATCATAGACTCCTTTCTGCTTGGGTTTAGTTGACATTAGCAATGGTATGGAAACCTGATCAGGAAAGGTTTGCTGTTATTACTGCTTTGAATATGAACTTATGCTTCTCAGCACTCTAAGTAACTGATTAGGGGAGGAAGTAATATTCTACTTAACTATTGGTTACACATATAGAATAAATCCTATTTTAATGGTATCTAATGAGCCTTTCATTTTTAGAACCTTACACAAAAGCCTCTAATAGAAAGGGAAAGTAATATTTCAAAGGTCATCTTAATGCCACTTAATGTCAGCAATCCGTAATCAAGCCAGTATATATAGATGGTGATTACAGTCCAGTTATGATTCTTTAAATATAAAATAATCTAAATTAGCAAAGTGGAACAAGCTAAGATTCTTTAGGTTTGCAATAACTTAAACTTTCTAATTAAAGTTTGTTACTTGAAAACAACCTCAGAGTTAAAGAACTCTTTCTCAAAGTGAGGCTTCATGCAGTGCAGTATTTTCAAGACCCATGAGTGTAAGTTCTATCACTTACAGTTTCATGCACTGTTCCCATATGTGTCCGCAAAGCCACTGAAATGTGCAAACAGAAAATGATGGCTCCCCTTCTGTACTTTTTCTCAACAGGGGAATGTAATGGGCAGTAGAAGTATGGGATGTTTTATTGGTCAGGAGGCCACCTAGGGAACTTGTGGGCACACCTATTTCAGAACCAGACATCTGCCTGGTGGCAGATTAAAAAGTTGGGAATTTGAAGAGTCTCCAGTAAGAGATGGAGAGTCTGAGATTTTGTCCTTTTTGCCCTGCTCTGGAATGGAGATGCCTTTTCCATCCTAGGATGGTTGCTGCTATGCTAGTCCATGTGACCCTTGTCTGAATTAGAAATGGGTAAATTCTGCAAAATGCTTTACTTTTGTCACAAGATTTTCATCAATAAATGGACAGTGATCACAGTATGAATAACATTCCCTAACTCACCTGCTCACACTGTAGTAGTGTTCATCAGAATATCAGAATCTTATGGGGGGCTTGTTAGCAGTCAGATGGCTGGGCATCACTCCCAGTGTTCTGATTCTGGGGTCAGAGAATGTGTATATCTGACAAGTTCCCAGGCGATGCCAATGTTGCTCATCTAGGGACCCCATCTTTGAGAACCACTCCTCGGGTGCGTCAGTATGTAACCTGCCCAGCCATACACGTTGACCTTGCTTTCATGCACATAGAGCTTACTCAGTATTTTTTGGGAAAAAATAATGCTATTTAGATAAAATTACTAACATAGGGGAAATTTTCTAGCAAGGAGCTTGGTATGGAATACATGCTGAATGCACACCAGGCCCCTTTTCCTCCATTGCTGCTCCCCACACTGTCACCCTGCATTTGTCTCCCTTGTGTTCTATTCAGCCACCTTCTGTTTCCTCCTTGGATTCTGAGAGTTTGTTTGTTGGTTCATGTTTCTCTTGTTTTCCTGTATGTAGTCTGTTTTTGAACCTCGGGCAAACTCTGGCCTGATCATTCAGTCATGTGTCACTGAGTCCTGGGCTCATGGTTCTACAGCTAGCCCAGGAAGCAGAAGACCTGAAAATAGGATATTGTTCAGTTTGGATAGGAGTTGTCCAGTGGCAGTGACACAAGCAGTCAGTTGACAATTTGGACCTTAGATCTCAGGATGGACTTGAACTTTAGGAACCTCGATGAGAAAGCATCTGGCCAAACCCAAGGAAACACTCTTAATGTTCCTTGCTTCCCTAAGCTTAGATGTCAGTTTACAAGGTGAGACATGCTCGCTCATTAAAGAATTGGAAAACGTGAAAAAAATAAGAAGGATAAAAGGCATCCATTTGCCCAAAAAGTCAAAGAATCCAATTTTGGTATATTTTGTAACAATCTTTTATAAGCCTACCTAAATGTTGTTTTATTTTTAATGCATTTGCATTTAATTGAACTTATAAATCTAGGGGTAAAACTGCCTGAGGGAGGGGAATTTCTTGTGATGAATTACAGGGTTATTCCCATAATAAATGATAATGATTCATGATAAAATTATTTGCTTTCAACTTTCATCCAGACGCCATTAGAGAAATGAACAGCACCTCCTTTCTCTTTCGGCAGAATTGTCAATGTGACACGTTCATTCAGGTGTAGTGCCCTGCACACTCCTGTGATGAGTTGGATATTTGGCACCTCACCAAGGCATTTATCAATCCTTAGGTGCCTGATTTTACTGGTCTTGGGTTCCATGGTTCCTGCAAGTGAATTCTTCAACAAGAGTGAGTTGGGGGTGTATGTTATGAGCCCCTGACTACATGAAACTGCCTTTCTTCTTCTGCCTTTATTCATACAACATAATGAGGTCAAACCCTTCATTCATAATCTTTTCCCCTGAGAATACTGTAATGCTATTCTATTGTCTTCTGCCCTTTCTTGTTACAGAGGAAACATCTGATATCCACTGGATTTTGATTATTTTACAGATAATCTTTTTGTTGTCATTTTCAGTCTAGGTGCCTATATTTTCCTCTATCCTTGCTATTTGAAAATGGTCAGGATGTTCTGAGATATTGTTCATTTTGCACTGATTTGCTTGGAATGCAGTAAGCCCTTTGGTCTTTGGTTATTGCTTCTGTTAAGAGTAATAATAGCAATTAGTTGAGTTTTAACTGAATATTCAAGTGGATATTTAACTGGAAAGACTTGGAAATGGTATTCTTACATATAGTTTATGTTTTATCAAGTGAACAGTTTGAATTAATCAGAGACATGTCTTGGATCCTTCTAATCCCTCTATGTTAGAACTAGGAATGTTGTTTTATCCTGTACTCACAGAAACCTCATTAATCTTATTCTAAAGTAGTTCTCCACTCTCATCCTGGTGCTGAAACGATGCAGCTTTCTCTCAGATCAAGATCTGAGGCGACTGTGGAATAGAGTGGATATGGGGCCTACTCAGGTTTGGGTATGTGCCCCTGGAGCTGGCCCCAAAATGGAATCCACCCTACAAAAGAGCCTTGCTAGGAACTAGGCTACGGACTTGGAGTGTCTAAAACCACAAGCTCATTTCAGACCTAAGTGTGGTCCACCAGGTGATTCCAAGTCAAATAAACTGAGCTCCAAGAGTTTTCTCTGAGTCGTCATTCAAAGAGAACCCTAAAAACAGAGGTTTGGTCAGCAGAGGCCTCTTAGCTATGAGTTGGGGTTTAATGTTGAGCCCCTTTATTCTTAAATTTGAGAGTCACTTGAAAAGCTGCATAAATGAGCCCCTTAACTCCTCTCTCCCTCTAGTGACGTTTCCTTTCACTCTGCTGAAAAAGTAGTTGGCTTCGTCAGCATTCATCTTCTGCTCAGGCTAAATTTATTTTTATGTGAAATAGAAATCAGGAAAACACCAAAATTATTTTAAGCAAAATATCAAAATTGAAATAAACCAACATATGTCTGTGAAACATGTATAACTCTCAATCAAAAATAAGTGCAACTTTCATAAATTTCTTAAAATACCCCAGCATGCAAAATCTGGACAACTTAAATAGATGGAGTTATGACATGTTTAATTATTTTTTTTTTACTTAGTTTGTCCCTTATTTAAAGATGAAAATTCCAATAACCAAAACCTGGCCAGCTCTAGATCATTCTTTTGGGAACAGTGTCCTCTACCATCTATTATAGTAAGAGAACCAAAGAGTTTTATACAATTTCTTGCAGCAAGGTTAGGTTATACCTGCTAATTTTGAATGGGAACCATCTGGAACTTACCTTCCTTCCTTACCCGCCCTCACCCCCCTGCATTCCTCTATAAGAAGTGAGGCTTCTTAATTGCTTTAAATGTATTATGCTTTGTTCCAGTAGGTGTTCCTTATTTCTCAGTTTCCCTTCCAGTGAGAACTCAAATGGGGTTAAAACTGTCTAAGTAACATAACTCTTCTGGGGGTTAGCGCCAAAGAGAGAGTTAAAAGATAAATCCCCATCTCACCTTTATGCTTCATTTCTAGGCTTTCTCTAACATGTTTTCTTTATTAGATTGTTACTTCAAGGATTGGAATCACTTTGACCCTATTAATAGTAGCTGATATTTTGCTCTCAGAAGACATTGAGTAAATGTTACTGTCAATAAATATTATTGACAAACCAGTGACACATTTATTGAAATCTTAAGCCTTTTATCTTCTTTTCCTCATGAATTAGATAATGAAATGTCTAAAAAGTAAAAAAAGATTAAAGTATTACTGTACTTTTTTGGAAAATGATTTCACACTAAATGAATTGTCTTTTAGCTTCCTTTATAAAAGTGTGTTAAAAACTTTATCTCATTAGCCTTGGCATTACCATATACATTAACATGGTCACTCTTTTGAGGGTTGGAAAAAACTTACGAATATAGTTAAGGAAATTTATGATCATATTGATCTAGTGGACACATGTCTTTTTCATCCTGGACTCTCAGATCTTCAATTCTCCTTTTTCTCATATATCACTCTGACTTTTTTTTTCTTATTAGTTTATTAGTTGTCAGAAAGTTTCTTCCTTTCCAGTTCCTTCAATTTAGACCAATTTGGAAATGGAAAATTGTGTTAATTTTTAATAAATCTTTAAGACACACATTACTGTATTTTTATTAACAGAGCCAAATGGCTCACAGTGAATTTTCTCTGACATAAGTAAATCACAGAAATCAGTTTGGGACCCAAATCTGGTACAGAAAGTGGCATGTATATTCAGTGGAAAACTGCAGTTCACATAAACATTCGGATATTTTTAGGAGCAATATTTATTACTGTTTGGATTTGATTTTATTTTATCATTTTCAGCAAAGTACAAACTAAGGACATTTTTTTTTTTTTTTGCTGTCCCCCAGACTCAAACATTCAAGATCCTTCTCAACAACCAAAAATTGTTTTCTTTTTGCAGTTTGAAGGTTGCGAGAAGGCCTTTTCAAGGCTTGAAAATCTCAAGATCCACTTGCGGAGCCACACAGGCGAGAAGCCGTATTTGTGCCAGCATCCGGGTTGTCAGAAGGCCTTCAGTAACTCCAGTGACCGCGCCAAACACCAGCGGACGCATCTGGACACCGTAAGAATGGCAGGAGCTTTCCAGTTTCCAACCCAGAGCCTGGTGTGAGGAAGTGCCTGCTTGATAGTGGGCTGGTGAAGTGTTTGCTTTATGGTCTGCAGGTTACAGGGACAATGCCAAGGGCAGCAGTGGAGCCTGGTAAAAGGCCAGATGGGGCCCTATTTGGCTGTTTCATTTTTCTGTAGTAGCAGGTTATTCTAAATATTAACAACCTCCTGGGACAGAAGGGTTACTTGGTCACTGCTGTGTACAAAGCAAAAGCAGTTTAGGGGCTGTCATATAGTAGATTTTAGTACAGAGAGTGATCAGGAGAGACTGGCATTAAAAACAGTATTCAGATATCAAGTCGGTAATGTATGCTATTGCTAGGAATATGAAGCAGTTTTTGTTTGTTTTTCTTTGTTTTTTTTTCTACCCTGGTTCTTTCCCTCTTGACATAGAACTTTGCAGCTAGAATGATTTTCAAGAGTGAATTTGGCCCTTTGCTTTAGAAACCACCTGGTATTTTCACCTTCAGCTGATCTAAGAAGAAACAGCAAATCTTTCCCAAGAGTTCACTTTCCTCATGCTTCCTATCTGTTAACGGCCACATATTCTTTGACATCAACCCTATGAGAACAATTGATTTTCGTTATTACACCCTTAAGTCCCTTAATGCTACAACATTTTGCTCATTCCCAAATGCCTTTTCTATGATTCTTGTCTTTTATTTTCTCAATTATGTTGATAGCCCTCCTTTGCATTTCCCAGGTTTTAATGCCATTTTCCTTACACTAGGCCAGGTAGACTCTATGTAATTTCACTGCGCTTAACAAAGCCATCAGGATAAGTGTATTATACACATCACAGATCTCTTATCCCACATTCTTGCAAATAATGTATTCCTGACAGTACTTTTTCAGTGTTAACATTCTGATGTCTATTATTAAACTACACCAGAGTTTGAATTTTGAAAAGATACTGTTATTTCTACACACCTTCTCATACATATTTAAGATTCTTCTGATGTTATAGTTGACATATTTATTAAATTTTATATTAGTCTCTATTAGTCATATTCATAGAAGTCATTTTAGCTATATGTCACATAACCTTTCTAAACAGAATTATCCCCTAATATGCATAAATGTGATGGTTTGCCTAGTAAATATCTCAAATATGATTAGAGCAACATGGGTGTAGGATGGACCCAGTTTCTACTCTACCTGAATTCAGTGATTTTAGGACCAATAAAATGGAACACTAAATGAACACATGTGGTGAATAGTGGGATTTTTCTAAGTAGAAAAAGGAAAAAAAAAGAATAAATTGTGTTAAAATGCCCTATTTTGTTGTGCCTCAAATGGTCTTGGTGGGATCCAATAAATTTTCCAATTTGTCATTAACCTTTATCATGGAAGAATGAACATTTATGAGACAAGATTGTCTTGAGAAATTGCTTCTACTCCAGGTAGTTATCTATAGTTTGAAAGAACTATTGTGAGGCTAAGTGTTATGGTTTTGCACTGCCCTCCTTTGCTTGGAGCTAATTTTAGCTAATCAAGCTAAGAGCATTTTCAGAAATCATTTTGGAATAAAAATATATATCTTTTTAAAAGACTGTTGAGGAAAGCTACCTAATATAGTAGTTTCCTGATTTTTGTTACTGCAATAGCTTTTAAAACTCAGCTATTTTTTTTTTGGAAAAATTATTTCTCTATTAAATGTTTTTAAAGCATCATTTTTTCCTTTAAGCTCCAAACTAACTCCTATTTAAATTTTTACTACATTTAACAAATTAGTAAGCTCTTTTAAAATCATATAGAAATCACACACTTGTTTTTAAAAACAAACTGTACTTGCTTGAAGAATTTATTATTTAAATTTAGGTCCTTGTTCGCTTTCATTAATCACTCCTTATACTATAACACTGTCAGAATTTTGGATAAAGTATCTTTCTTCAACTAAGTGGATTCCTTATTTGTAGAAAAATGGTTTTCCCATAAAGATTACTGAGTTCCTAATTCTAACCCTTAAAAGTTGTATTAATTAATCTCTCTATTAGCATCTTAATATCTACACAGTAATTGTACAGTACAGGTGGAAAATAACAAAATATATAGTTGGATGAAGTGTAGCATGCTAGTTAAAGCTTAGGTAACCTGAGATAAAATGACAGTTGCAGCAGTACTACTTAGATCAGTCCGTGACATTACTTTTTTGGCATACCAGTCCTTCCCTAGTGGCTGACAACAAGAGAAGAAAGTGAAGGTCAGCTGAGAGGAACAGTGGGTGTGTAGTCAAACTTTCTTCAAGAACATCTCAAAATCAAATAGAAGGCTGGGCACGGTGGCTCACGCCTATAATCCCAGCACTTTGGGAAGCCAAGGTGGCTGGATCACCTGAGGTCAGGAGTTCGAGACCAGCCTGGCCAACATGGCGAAACCCCATCTCTACTAAAAATACAAAATTAGCCGGGCGTGGTGTCACATGTCTGTAATTCCAGCTACCTAGGAGGCTGAGGCAGGAGAATCGCTTAAACTCGGGAGGCGGAGGTTGCGGTGAGCCGAGATTGTGCCGTTGCACTCCAGCCTGGACAACAGAGTGAGACTCCATCTCAAAAAAAAAAAAAAAAAAAAAATCAAATAGAAAATGACATTACCAACCTAAATTGTAGTGACCATGGTAATAATAATGGCATCAATTTATATAATTTGTTAATAATCATCAAGCCTTTTGTACATGTACCATCTCCTCTAATGCTCAAAGCATAAGCTTTTACAATGGGATTGCCAGTAAAGATCTTAGCTAGTTGCACTCCTGAAACCAGGGCAGGGTAGGGAAGGCTAGTGCAAGAAGGCTATGCGAATTCAGAAAAGATTCCCAGGTTAAAGAAAATCTTTGCTTACTCGGTAGAAACTAACTGGCAAGTGACTTTAGCCAATAATAAACTCACTATTTTGTAGAAACCATGAGGTATCGAGAACCCGGTTTATCCACTGTTCACTTTTAGATCCCTAATCTGAAACACAGTGCCCAGCACATCCCGGAAGCATACTTTTGAGTGATTCAACCAACCAGTCAAACAGTCAGTCAATCAATGAACACAGCAGATAATCAAACATAGAATTCAAGTTTGGTATGTCACATTAAATTATATATTCATGATTTAACCTTATTCTTGGAATCCAATGACACAAAAAAAGGAGTGAACCATAAATATGGCTTCTAGCAGGTCAAATAATGTAATCCACTTATTTATTGGCTCACAGAATGACATACATGCACATAAAAACAGAAGTAACATTAAAAAGAAATCAAATTAATCAGATTCTTTTTTTTTTTTTTTTTTTTTTTACTGTAACAAGTTTCTAGAGCAAGAATCCCGAGACAGGGTTTCAGGTCTTTTCCTTACATTTCACATCATACAAACACAGCTCTATTACCTTACTTGATGAGACACTAAGCAGATAAGTTACTATTAATATATGTTATAAACACAGTTAATCCTGTGATTTTTAAATTTTTCATTTCTCGAATAGGCTGAAGATTTTGATTTATCTCACAACTGAAGAGTCATAGCCTCAAACACAACTGAAGAGTCATAGCCTCAAACTTTTGATAAGTTTAAGGGTCATAACAGGAATAGGTGCTGAAATGTGAATGGATGTGAGCTGCTCTTATTCATTCATTTCTATTATCTACTAAGCACGAGGGATACAAAAATTAAAAAGTGCCAGGCATGGTGGCACATACCTTTAATCCCAGCTACTCAGGAAGCTGAGGCAGGGGAATCACTTGAACCCGGGAGGCAGAGGTTGCAGTGAGCCAAGATTGCGCCACTGCACTCCAGCCTGGGAGGCAAGAACAAAATAACATCTGAAAAAAAAAGAGCCTAGACTCAGCCTTAAGCACCACACCTCACATCTCCCAGGAGCATGGGGGAAATGGAATAGCCAAAATGTGTGTTCTGATTGCACTCAGCCAAGAGCTTATTCACTTAACTCAGGCTCAACACCAGGACACCTCTGCAACTAATATTATTAATGCTTCTCTGGATGAATTTTCACGTGTCTGTTTGAAACCTACTGTCTCTTACTCACTTTACACTAATTTTCTCTTCTTAATTCTCTCCCTTTCTCTTTCTAAATCAGGTTTCTTCTGAAAAATACCCAGTTTTTTTCTGGACTTTTCTACAGCTTCTTTACCTGAACCCTTACAGAATATGTGTTTACTAGTTTCTGACAGTACCAAAGATTATTCTCAGGGAAACATAACTGTAAGTATGACTAGAGATGCTTACTAATAATTTCCACATTAAAAAATGCCCCAAGAGGTTTTGTGGTTAGAGCACACACTAAAGCAATCTCTTAGAAATCATCAAGGATAGGGCATCTCTTTGTTCCTTGAAAGTTTACCCTTCTCTTAACCATCATGCAAAGTTACTAGACTTTGTAATTAAAATGCATGAGTATTAGCTAGCATTTCACATCCGTCAATTGGTAACAGTTCATGCTCTGAAGTCAATAGTCTTTGAGTAAAACATTTCCCAGTTACCTTTATGATTTAACCACAGCTGTTTCTTTCTTTCTTTCTCATTTAGAAACCTTATGTTTGTCAAATTCCAGGATGTACCAAACGCTACACAGACCCAAGTTCCCTAAGAAAGCATGTGAAGGCACATTCTTCCAAAGAGCAACAAGCAAGGAAAAAGGTAATTTTAAAAGAGAATCTTCCAGTCGGGAAAAGCATGTTCAGATTATTCTTGTAGTACACGAAGCTTCTGCAGGGCACTTGAAATTCTTATACTTCTCATGGTGTAACCTGCTTTAGACCGTTTGAGGAGGTAAGTCTCCCATGAAGTAATAGCAAGGCTATGGTTTGCATAACTGATATGGCTATGGTTTGCATAGCTGCTATAGCTATGCAAATTTCTGGGAAAGGCTTGTATAATAGGAATCAGAGAAAAGTAAGTAAAGTCCCTCAAACTGGAAAGCAACAAAAAGCTTTTATAGAAGTTAGGTTCAGATAGGTAAAGATAATTAAATTGGGAAAAAGAACACCACAGAAATCCTTCTGGAAAGAAGTGCTGTTTCATAAAATATCAATTGGCCAAAATTGTGAAGCTCTAATGAAGAAGGTAAGTACGTCTCTAGGACAAGTAGAGAGCATTCTTTAAGCTTAGAGAAAAAGCAGATTTCTGGATTTGTATGAAAATCTGAAAAAGGAATTGAACTTAAAACCACTTTGACATTAATGAGGGGTTAACACATTTTCAAAGTTCATAAAAATCATAATATCTTAGATTTGGAAGAAATGTTAGAGACCAACCAGCCAGGCCACCTGGCTTGCTCTCCTAACTCCTTAAGATGTCTAGCAAGTGGTTGACGGCACTGTGCTTCAACCCCTCCAGAGACAGAGAGCTTACTACCTTTCAAGGCATTTCCTAATAACTAAGTTTTTACATTTTTGGATCAATGAGTATCTTCTATTCATGGCAGAAAACATGTTGAGCTGACCTTGGCTTTTTGAGTGTTTCATTGGTATTGAGATGGGTTCCTGATTCATTTGAGGGCCCTTTATAACAAATTTAAGGGCAGTTTGAGACTGAACGTATTTCAAGTGATTGAACCCCATGGCAAGGGTTTTCAGGTCACCGTGGCTTCTACTTTGAATCTTGCATTCTTTCATGGTTTATAGGGATTTAACACTTTTAAGTTGGGAAATGCTCTATAGTCTTCTTGTTCCTTGAGATTTTTTTTTCTTCCTTGAGAAGTGTTAGCACAATGCCAGCTGAGGGTGCGTATATGGAAGGAATTTGACCCTTTCCCTGTGAGTTAGAAAAATGCTCAGTCAGGGGGATTTGATAGATAGTCTTAATTGCATACAATTCACTCTTGTAAGTTAATTGTTAAAATCATTTTTTCCTAGAAATATAGTTAAATTTCTTTAATTGGAATCCCAGTAAATTGATATCTGTGATCATTAGACAGACAGTAGATATGCTCTTGTGTTTCAGAAAAGCAAAGGAACTGCTAAGTTAATTAATAATGTAAATAAAGTTAGAAAGCATGTGCTTAATCTTCTTAAAATAACACACCCTTTTTGCATGCTATTAACTACTTTCAGCAGGACCACCGTCTATTATTTTTGTTATCATCTATATATACCTTACAAATTTGAAGTAATAAATGATATTTGTAAAAAAAAAAAAACCTTCTAGACGAGGAGGTTTTCTTCCCCCTAAATCTGATCATTTTTTTTGCCTCCAAGTTGTGCAAATGTGTAAGGTTTTATTGTAATAGTAATCTATCATTAACATCAGAGAGTACCCTTGTAGAGATTAACAATTGTCATGGACATGAAAGAGTATCGGTCCCCTATCTAGACAAATAAGCAACACTGTGATGTTCAAGTTAAGAAGGTAACCTAGGTTGACAGATTTGGAAGCATAACAGGGGATATTTTCAGGAATTATTAATGGTTTCTCCTGTTCAAACTTGTTGTGTTGCAACCTCTGTGTAAAGAAAGAGTAGTTTTGATTGTGTGAAAGATTATTGAAGCACTAACTGAAAAAAGAAAACCGGATCTTGAGACTACAAAATATTATTTTATTGACAATTTGCAGACACCCTTTAACAATCTACGTAAACAAGGGTATACTTTCAAAGAGCAGTATTGTAATCTCATGTCAAATTGCAGTGTTCTCTTAATTTTGTCTTATGTAAATGGGACACTGTCTCTCAAATGGCTTAGCTTTTGATGTTCACTGTTTTCTGCAAGTGGTTGAATTGGATTTCATTGACTTGTTGACTTGCATTGCGCAGCCCTTAGTGATAAGTTTGCAGTGTTTACTTTCCGATTTTAGCCTGCCTTTTTATCCAAAGATTTTAAAAATTCTTTATGAGTCCATGATGGATTAATTTGTGGAAATTAAAATGATGAAAGTTGCTCCATCCAACAAAAAAAGGAAATGTCATTCCCAGGAGAAGCAGTTGCTAATAAACCTGAAACTAGTCAATCCACATTTCCAAATCTTGTGCTGATATACCAGTGTGTAATATTTACATGGTACAATGTTGTTACTAGACCTTGGAGAGATTCTAATTGCTCACTCGCATCAGGACTTGGTATTTGAAATATTTCCTGGCAGCAGTAAAAAAAAAAGAAACAATAAACCTTTTAAGGCAGAATTAAGATTATTTACGACTTTAATTAAAAATTGAAAACTGGCATCATTTCAAAAAAGCCTTTACAAAAATGTGAATTAATCAAAAATAACCATAAAAATTCCAAGGTGATAAAGGCACAGTGGAGTAATGGTCCTAGTCCTAGGGAATTGTTTTGTTGAAAAGAATAAAACCCTTTTCTGTCACACCCTGTTAGTCATGGACTTATTTAATATACCCTACTTGCCTGCCTGCCTCTAATCCTCTTTGTAACCTCCCCCTAGACACTAAATGACATTATTTTGGTCTTAACGTTGCCAGTTTTATGAGTTCTACTGTGGAATCGGGGCCAGTGACAAGGCATCCATAGCCATAGATAAATTCATGTGAGGAGGGGCAGGGATCTCATAAGTGATGCCCTGACCGTGGGCATGTGGCCCTTTCCCACACCTGTCGGATCCTACTGAAAACCAAGAAAAACCTGAAATCCCAGCTAAACATTATTCAAGCTGTGAAAAGAAAGAAAAAGAAGAAAAGAAAAACTCTTCTGCAAAGGAATGGGGATAATTTGGTTCATTGCATGCAGAAGAGTAACTTTTCTCTTTACATAATTCGTGCACACCCACACATCCCATCAGCCGATGTACAGACTTCTTTTATGGAATGTGCTTTGCAGATCTCGAGTCCATTAAATCAAGGGTTACACAGAAAAATGGGTAGCGAAATACTCAAGTCACCAACTATGGTCTCCACAGAGAATAGAAGAAGTTCGCCTATAGAGCAACGGGCAGAATCTGTCCTTCAATTCTGTCTGATAATGAGTAAGTGAAATAAGAGAAAACTAAGGCAATAAGCCACTTGAAATTTTCCTCAAGGCTATGAGCTTTATCAGAATTTTTCATTTTCACCTTGGAAGTGCCATAAGCAGGAGGGTTTCCTTTAACTCTAGCCTGATATCGAAATGGACTTTTTAAAAGTGCATACAAAGGATGCCTGGCCAGAAATTAGAGGTGACATGAATCTTTCATCCATTTCACACTTCCACAAAGATTCAAACTTTATTTGTGATTTGTTAAATGTTTGTTAAACATTGACCCATGATCCACTGTGGCTGATGGCTTTCACTTTTGTGACCTCAAAACAGGCTGTTATAAACCAAGCATAGCATTTGAAATGGGTGCGAATGCAACACACATTTATATTTCCTACGTAGAGAACAGCTCTGTATTGCTTTTTGGCAAAATTAGGGCAGTCTATTTACTGTAACTCTTCATAGAGAACTGGTAACTATTGGGAATCGGTTCAGAGCCACCACCACCTCTCCCCCACATATACTCAAAACCAGAAAATTTTCATTAAATACCACATAAGCTTACCTTGCTTTGTACAGTTCTTTGAATCTTTAAGAGCTATGTGAAAATATATATTTTCTTTTAAATTGAAGCATATGTTAAGTGGACTAATAAGACACACTTTTTCTGTCAGTTGCTTTCAGTCATGGTCTAGACGGCAGATGGTGTATGCACAAGTGGGGTACATGATCGGGGCCACCCCAGATTTTGCAAACCCTTCTCATTTTTTTCCTTTCTTGTTTCTGCTCAGGAATAAATTAAAACTCAGTCATACTATTAATAGAATATTAGTAATAGGCACATATCACAGACATATCATCTCAAGATGAACTAGTCCACCTCTTCCTCTCACATTTTAGAAACTATATTAGAATGCAGGTGACGGAGAGTGATGCTGTTATAGGGATGACATTCAAATAGCACTGATTTTTTAAAAGTGAGTCACAAACTTTTGTACTTTAATCATTGTTGATGATGCATTACTTACCTCACACCTCAAAATGATGGTGAGACATACCCGAATATCCTGATGCTCTCATTTGAAAGTAACTTACTTCAATAAAGGCTCTGGGAGATGCTTTTGTAACACAAGTGTTTTTGGTTAGAAATTTTTATGCTAATTAATAATTAAATTCAAATGAAAAAATAAGCCATCTTAAATTTAACCCTGTGCCAGTAGCAGTCATTTGGAGTTGAAACCAGTTGCTTGGAGGCTTCCCTTTTAAGTAGACCCAATATGATGCTAGCTATGCTTTCCAGAGCATTTTGATGCTACATGGTGATGGGAGCTATTTAAAAAGAGGTAAGAATCCACAATTTGCAGGATTTGGGAGAGGTTGTCAATGAAAGTGACCACTTAGTAAGAATAAGCTTCTCTTCCTTTCTTGAGTGATCAGAAAAGCTGTCTTTGGCCTTTCAGTAAATACAGAAAAATATCGAAAGATATCTACCACCATCTCTGGGGTAATGGTCCAGGATCTTATTTCGTGCTTAAAGCTGTTTCCCGAGGTGTGCTCTTTAGAATACATTCCACAGAATGTTATTAGATATTTCTTTTAAAAGTTTTTTTGGTCATATAAATTTAGGACACACTAAGTTAAGTACTACTCAAGGGTTTCTTTCTTGCAATAGTTCTCAGAGCCTTGGATATACCAGTATTCCAGAAGGAAGATAACATTAGGCGTTGCTCAAAATTATTTGGCCAACTAAACCATCTTTGTTTTTCTCCAGAGATCTCAGCAAACTACTCTTCTACTACATTGTTTGCAAAGTACAATCTCAAAGAATATCATTTATTCTACTCAACAGATATTTATTGAGTACTTACTGCATGTCAGGCACTAGGTTAGATCCAGAGATACAAATGTGTATAAGACAGACAAGTTCTGTGCCCTCTTAGATTTACATTATCTTGATGAAAGTTCAACAACAGTAAAAAAATAAACAGAAAATCAGCAACATAAATACAGATAGGGAAACAATAAGGGAACTGATATGGATATTAACGGAGGGTGGCCTATTGAGGTGAGATGGGCAGGAAAGGCCTCTTTGAGGAGCTGATCATATTTGTAGTGGGAACACATTCAAATGACTAATTTAGAAATGAGGCCAGACCCAATGGCTCACGCCTGTAATCCTAGCACTTTGGGAGGCTGAGGTGGGTGGATCACTTGAGGCCAGGAGCTCAAGACCAGCCTGGCCAACATGACGAATCCCCATTTCTACTAAAAATACAAAAAAATTAGCCAGGCACGGTGGCGTGTGCCTGTAATCCCAGCTACTTGGGAGGCTGAGGCAGGAGAAATCCTTGAACGTGGGAGGCAGAGGTTGTGGTGAGCTGAACTGTAATCATGCCACTGCACTCCAGCCTGGGTGACAGAATGAGAAGAGAAAAAGAAAGAAAGAAAAGGAAGGAAGGAAGGAGAGAGAAAGGGAGGAAAGGAAGAAAGAAATGAAAAAATATAGATTGGCTGCAAATTTTTAAAAAGCATTGCAGGCCGGGTGCGGTGGCTCATGCCTATAATCCCAGTGCTTTGGGAGGCCGAGGCAGGCGGATCATGAGGTCAGGAGATTGAGACCATCCTGGCTAATATGGTGAAACCCCGTCTCTACTAAAATACAAAAAATTAACCGGGCATGGTGGCTGGCGCCTTTAGTCCCAGCTACTCTGGAGGCTGAGGCAGGAGAATGGCATGAACCCAGGAGGTGGAGCTTGCAGTGAGCAGAGATTGTGCCACTGCACTCTAGCGTGGGCGACAGAGCAAGACTCTGTCAAAAAAAAAAAAAAAAAAAGCATTGCTTTAGTCACAATACCGTACCTTCGTGTTTGAGCTTTTAAAAAAAGAACCTGATACTACTAAACTACAGCAATAGATATTAAGATCATCTTAATTTGTTTTAATTGCACCTTTCTGCAGCCTGTCCTCCTTAACGGAGATGGCACTCAATTGAGGGACTGCATGCTAGACAGTGAAAAGCATAGCTTAGTGCTCCCATCTAAGAAAATGACCCAGATGGTCAGCATTTGTGATTCTCTGAGTACACTCTGTCCTCACTTAATGGCCTCAGTAGGTTCTTGGAAACCGCAACTCTAAGGGACATGATGTATAACAAAACCAGTTTTACCAAAGGCTAATTGATAAAACGAGAATTAAGTTCCTAGGGCATATTTCTGGTCAGAAAAACATCATCAAACTTCTAAATAAAGATCTCAAACACTTTTAACATTAAACATTGAAGTGAATGTGAGCTTATGTACTTTTAAGAAAGATAATTAAAAGCAAATACAAAAATTATTTTCCAAATTGTTTAAGTTCAAGGTTGAGGGTGGCTGGATCCTACCCCAACAGCTCAAGGCCTAGCAAGGATTCCATCTCATCACAGTGATCGTGCACACACATGCACACACGCACACACACACACACACGGACCATGTAGACACACCGATTCACCTAATGGTAACATCTTTGGTACATGGGAGGAAACTGGAGTACCTGGAGAAAACCCATACAGACATGGGGAGAACACTTCACATAGACACCAGCTCTGGCCAGGAATCGATTTTTTTTTCTCATCAGCATTATAAAGACACCACGTTATTCCAGGACCTGCTCTACTCAGTACAGGCGAGGCCCCATGACAGCTCTGAGGATTTAGAAACAAGACCTGGCCCCACCCTCCTGAAGATTACATTCTAACAAGAGACACACCGGGAGATGCCTGCTTTCAGTACAGTGGGGGAAATGCTATGATAAAGTCACGCAGAGAAAGCTTCTGGAACATGGAACTTGGGAGTTCCTTTGCAAATGATAGAGATTGTTAAGGTGTAGTCTTATATTTACTGTCTGAAAGCAATAAGGAGATCAGTATTATTCTTTATTACATTACAATATTTTGTCAAATGTAACAAAGTAGTTTTATTTCTATTCCCCCTGAAGATTGGTAATTGGGACCAAAAATAGGTTTTTGGGGCACAGTTCTGGCCAACTATGTAAGGAATGAGGACCCTCTGACAGGTGTTTTAATGAGCTATTCAGGCTGTACAGTGCCTAGCACAGCTACCTTATGGAAAGAGTTTCTAGATAATTGTTTTTCTGATTGACTGACTGACAGAAGCCTTCTAAGCTTCTTATTCCCTTTCTCTTATTAAATTTTGTGCATTCTTGATGAAAATCATTTTGGAATAAAAGTGTTTAGCTCAGGCTCTCTGCTACCTAAATATAGTGTCCTAAAATCTCATAACACAGCTCACTATTGCCCTTCTCAGGCACTCCCTCTCCATCCCCACCAAAGTATTCAGGTCCTTTGTGCAATTACTGCTCCCTCTGGTAGTTCTCTCTTGTCTTTCCTTTTCAGCTTCAGTTGAGCTATGTCATTGATATCCATTGGCAGTATCTTCCCATTTGTTGGTATCTTGGCTCTCTGATCTGTGAAGATTTGTTTTCAGGGTGACTTCACACAAGGGCGTGGATAAGCCTAATACAAAAACTTTTCATGGTGGATACCAGGCAGGTGGCCATGTCTTAGAGTGGTGTTTGGGTTGGACATCAGAAGGTATGGGCTTCTTTTAAGCAGTGCCATGAATTGCTTCCGGACTTAGCTTAAGTTACATTCCCCTGGTTTTTCCATTTTCCCTTCTTTGCAACTAGCTTGAAAGGCAAACATGGGGCCCCAGAAGTGAAAGGGGAGCTAGTTCAGTAGAAAGCATTGTTATGTCACATACCTGCAATCCATAGCAGTCTACTGTGCCTGACAACAGACAAGTAATATCCTTGGAAATATTTTCCTTCCTAAGAACTGAATGTTCTTTCAGTGATTACTAGAGCCAGTCTTTCTGGGTCATATAGATACTCAGACAATAGCACAACAGAAGATCCAGACAAAGGAAAGCAAGCTGGAATCCAAACTAGAGGGAATTTAAATCAAATTTGAACCTGTGAAATCTAATTATATTCAGGGGTTATTGAGTTGGGGCTCATAGACTATGGGCAAAGGCCCATGGATGGCTGTGTTTTAGGAAGTTCATGAACTCCCAGAAATTATATGCAAAATGTATTTTTCTGGGGAGAGGCTCCATAGGTTTTTACTGACCTCAAGTGATCCACCTGCCTTGGCCTCCCAAAGTGATGGGATTACAGGCTATTCTTTTAACTATAATAGAAAAGCATGGCTTTTAGGATGGCTGCTTGCCACACTGCCACTACATGAGGTCTAGGCTATAGCCCATCAGCATTATATGCATCCTTAAATGTCACCTCATCCATCCTGCAGCCTAATGTGGGAGACACATTTAGGCAGTCCCAAAAGATATTCATAAAGCTTCTTCATGTAATCTTAAACTTTCTGACTTTTATGATAGTCTTTTTGGGTATTCCTGTTATTTAGCAACTCTAATATACTCAAACATCCTTGTACTATAGAGAAAAAAAACCACCTTTCTGAAACACCTGCACATGGGCTCTACTGTCTTCCAAATGTGCTGCTGCTTTTCCATGGTGACCTTGCTGATGTCTGTGAAATTCTTCTTTAATATCTCTAGTTTCCCACAATTTTTTTTCTTATTACCCAGATTCTAGATTTTTTGGCATATGGACTATATTTGTCTCCGTGGTCTATATTTCATTCATGGTATAGAGTACAGTGTCAGCAAGGGTCACAGTGAGGCTTGCAGTGTCATTTATTGGCTATTGAGATAGGCATTGAGGTAAAAAGGTCGACAAAGGAACCAGTGCTAAAGGGCCTTATATGCCCTGCTAAGGTGTGAAACGTATACAGTGGTCAGATCTGTGATTTAGAAAGATAATTATAGTGGTAATGTGGGAAATGGATTAGGTATTTACAGTGAAAGGAGACAAGGCAATTAGTTTGGTTGGCATATTTCCATTAATCAACAGTCTTTAGATAAGTGGCTCATCCAACTATGACTACACCCAGCCATGCTATCATCAGTTCTAGGTTTCTCAGTCTTTTTCAAAATGCTATCATGAGAGACTTTGCTAATTATCTTGGAATTCTAGGAGTGGCTTTCCACTAATGGTATCTAAAAAGGAAATGAGGATTCTCTGGTTGTTCCCAATGACCCCATCCTAACTCCAGCTGACTTCCTTCCTTCTTTACTGCTTGGCAACCCATTATTCTTCCTAGAATCTTTCCAACCATAAAGTTGAAGCTTTCTGGTCATTAGATACATTTCTAGACTCTTTTTTACCTTACTGAAATTTGAGATATGCATCTCTTTCTCCATTTTTTTGGCTTTATCTCTTTATATTTTTTCAAAGCATACTTTTATAATCACCTTTACAGGTGTTTTTGGTAGCAGAGTTTGTGAAGACTTAGAACCTTGAATTCCCTGACTAGCTAGATGAGCTCTCTTGTTAACTTCTCTCCTATCCTTCCCCACCTTACCCCCAGCAATTATTTTTCCACATTTCCCCTTCACCACTCCCTCCTGTAGAAAAAATATAAATAAGCCAGGTAGTAGCAGTGTTGTTATATCATACTCAGAGTCCATTCTTCTTTTTAAAATTACATAAGTGATGCCTATCTGTGTAAAAAAAATGAGGACATATGCAAACTTTCATTGAAACCAAGACACCATTGATTGTAAGACTTGTCTTGATTTCAGAGATGGTAAAATATATTTTACAGTCAATGAATCACAGTGGCTTAACTTTGGTGCCTATCTTTCTATATATTTTTTCCTATCATATGCAATCATATTATGGGTCCCTCTGTTTTGATTCTTCTAAGTGGTATATAGTGAATATATTGCCTTGACAGTAACTATATTTTTAATGACTGCATTTTAAAGATACACTGCATTTCACTTAACCAATTTTCTATTTTCAGACAATTAGATTATTTTAAAGATTGTACTATCATGAACAATTCTATAGCGCATATGCTAGTATATAGATCTTAGTACACATCCTAAAGTGCTTCAAATAAATTCCTTACAACATATTGCCAAAATGACTTCCCCAAAATTTGTAACAATTTATTTGAATTTCTGTTAGGACTATATAAAACCAACTTTTTTCTTACACTTTACCAATGTGAAGTGTGAGTGTGTGTGTGTGTGTGTGTACACAGTATGATGGATGAATAATAGATGAACTCTTGATATACAGTTCTTAGATTGCTGGTATATTTGATTATTTCTTCAAAATTTATTAACCATTTATATTTCAATTTTATATTCTCTGTTGTCTTTTCTCATTTTATGGATAATTTTTATATTGATTTGAAGTAACTATATATAACAGATATTAACTAGTTAATTGTCATAAATATTGCATATATTTTAGTAGTTTGCCATTTGTGAAACTTGATTTGCTGTGTGGATTTTTTAATCATAGAAAATTTACTATAGATACATTTTTATATATTTTTAGATTTTTCTCCCCCATCTAAAGGTTTCTGTTTTGATGTCACTTTTACAAAGGCCAACTCATTATTCCACTATTTTGTTTAAACTCCAGCTTTCTCCCATTTTAGTGAAACTACTCTTCTGATGGTGGTAGTTCTTGTTTTTTGTAAAGAACGAGTAAGGCTTTGGAACTGTGCCTGACTGAGTTTGAATCTTAGCTCTGACTCTGGGAGAAATTACTTACCTTCTCTGAGCTTCAGATTCCCATGCTAAAACAATCTACCTCCACAGGGCGATTGTGTGATTCAAGTGAGACCATGCCTGTGAATGGACTTAGTGAAAAATCCAAACTGCAGAATGTAGGAGGTGCTCAGAATATAGTTTTTTCTTTTCTCCTGGACACAACTTAGTTAAATGAGAAGGGCACTTTCTTGCGGGTGATCTGAATACAATTTCAACTGTCCTCATTTTGAGATACACATTGCAGGCAGCTGTTGAACTGCACACCTTATCTTGAAGGAATAATGCATGACACCACTGTGCATAATCAAAACTTTAGCTCCAATTTGCTTTCAGATTCAGTGACAACCATACTGCAAAGTCCTGTAGGGTTGTGATGCAAGATCATTAAGTTTGGTGGTAAAAAGGATAAATTACTGTAATGAGAAGTTTTCCGCATTTCAAATCTCTAAGGACATCACTGAGCTTTGAAAAAGGAGACTCTTTTTTAATTTTAATTAATTAATTAATTTATTATTATTATACTTTAGGTTTTAGGGTACATGTGCACAATGTGCAGGTTAGTTACATATGTATACATGTGCCATGCTGGTACACTGCACCCACTAACTCGTCATCTAGCATTAGGTATATCTCCCAATGCTATCCCTCCCCCCTCCCCCCACCCCACAACAGTCCCCAGAGTGTGATGTTGCCCTTCCTGTATCCATGTGTTCTCATTGTTCAGTTCCCACCTATGAGTGAGAACATGCGGTGTTTGGTTTTTTGTTCTTGTGATAGTTTACTGAGAATGATGATTTCCAATTTCATCCATGTCCCTACAAAGGACATGAACTCATCATTTTTTATGGCTGCATAGTATTCCATGGTGTATATGTGCCACATTTTCTTAATCCAGTCTATCATTGCTGGACATTTGGGTTGGTTCCAAGTCTTTGCTATTGTGAATAATGCCGCAATAAACATACGTGTGCATGTGTCTTTATAGCAGCATGATTTATAGTCCTTTGGGTATATACCCAGTAATGGGATGGCTGGGTCAAATGGTATTTCTAGTTCTAGATCCCTGAGGAATCGCCACACTGACTTCCACAATGGTTGAACTAGTTTACAGTCCCACCAACAGTGTAAAAGTGTTCCTATTTCTCTACATCCTCTCCAGCACCTGTCGTTTCCTGACTTTTTAATGATTGCCATTCTAACTGGTGTGAGATGGTATCTCATTGTGGTTTTGATTTGCATTTCTCTGTTGGCCAGTGATGATGAGCATTTTTTCATGTGTCTTTTGGCTGCATAAATGTCTTCTTTTGAGAAGTGTCTATTCATGTCCTTCGGCCACTTTTTGATGGGGTTTTTTTTTTTTTCTTGTAAATTTGTTAGAGTTCATTGTAGATTCTGGATATTAGCCCTTTGTCAGATGAGTAGGTTGTGAAAATTTTCTCCCATTTTGTAGGTTGCCTGTTCACTCTGATGGTAGTTTCTTTTGCTGTGCAGAAGCTCTTGAGTTTAATTAGATCCCATTTGTCAATTTTGGCTTTTGTTGCCATTGCTTTTGCTGTTTTAGACATGAAGTCCTTGCCCATGCCTATGTCCTGAATGGTAATGCCTAGGTTTTCTTCTAGGGTTTTTATGGTTTTAGGTCTAACGTTTAAGTCTTTAATCCATCTTGAATTGATTTTTGTATAAGGTGTAAGGAAGGGATCCAGTTTCAGCTTTCTACATATGGCTAGCCAGTTTTCCCAGCACCATTTATCAAATAGGGAATCCTTTCCCCATTTCTTGTTTTTGTCAGGTTTGTCAAAGATCAGATAGTTGTAGATATGCGGCATTATTTCTGAGGGCTCTGTTCTGTTCCATTGATCTCTATCTCTGTTTTGGTACCAGTACCATGCTGTTTTGGTTACTGTAGCCTTGTAGTATAGTTTGAAGTCAGGTAGCGTGATGCCTCCAGCTTTGTTCTTTTGGCTTAGGATTGACTTGGCAATGCGGGCTCTTTTTTGGTTCCATATGAACTTTTAAGTAGTTTTTTCCAATTCTGTGAAGAAAGTCATTGGTAGCTTGATGGGGATGGCATTGAATCTGTAAATTACCTTGGGCAGTTTGGCCATTTTCACGATATTGATTCTTCCTACCCGTGAGCATGGAATGTTCTTCCATTTGTTTGTATCCTCTTTTATTTCCTTGAGCAGTGGTTTGTAGTTCTCCTTGAAGAGGTCCTTCACATCCCTTGTAAGTTGGATTCCTAGGTATTTTATTCTCTTTGAAGCAATTGTGAATGGGAGTTCACTCATGATTTGGCTCTCTGTTTCTCTGTTGTTGGTGTATAAGAATGCTTGTGATTTTTGTACATTGATTTTGTATCCTGAGACTTTGCTGAAGTTGCTTATCAGCTTAAGGAGATTTTGGGCTGAGACAATGGGGTTTTCTAGGTATACAATCATGTCATCTGCAAACAGGGACAATTTGACTTCCTCTTTTCTTAATTGAATACCCATTATTTCCTTCTCCTGCCTAATTGCCCTGGCCAGAACTTCCAACACTATGTTGAATAGGAGTGGTGAGAGAGGGCATCCAAAAAAAAAAAAAAAGAAAAGAAAAAGGAGACTCAAAAGGAAAAATATAGGTAGAGAGCTGGCGAGGCACGAAGACAAGAAGCTCTGTTTCACAATAGTGCTTTGGGCTAGCCTAGCACACAAGCACCAGCTAGGCTATAGGAATTTAGATAATGTTTACCCATCGTAGACTTTGAATAGAAACTGTATTTTGAGATAATAGTGCAAAGGACATCCTTGACATTTCATTTCCTCATGTGTACATAAGCAAATACAGAAATCGGATTTCATTTCTGTGTACTCAAAATAGCAACCAAGGATCCAAAGATGATCCCCCACCTCTTCTTTAAAAAAAAAAAAAATCCTGTTCTTTTATATTCAAAAATATGTCAAGAGTAAGTTCCTGAATTTCTGAGTCACAAAGACTCAGACACATAGGGAGCCCTAAATCATAGCATAAATGAACTGAGGAACCTAATGCTTCATAATATTTTCCCCATCTCCTATCTCTATCCTCATTAGTATTTCCCTTCCCCGTAGAATATTAAGCATGCAATTGAATAGAGACTTTAACATAGCAAAAACACTCACAAACTCAGTACCACTTTTATCTCTTCAACCATCACCAAAAGCAAGAAAGGGTGATTTGATATTTAAAACAGTCAGTAATGGCCGGGCGCAGTGGCTCACGCCTATAATCCCAGCATTTTGGGAGGCCGAGGCCGGTGGATCACGAGGTCAGTAGATCGAGACCATCCTGACTAACATGGTGAAACCCCGTCTCTACTAAAAATACAAAAAATTAGCTGGGCGTGGTGGCGGGCGCCTGTAGTCCCAGCTACTCAGGAGGCTGAGGCAGGAGAATGGTGTGAACCCCGGGAGGCGGAGCTTGCAGTGAGCCCAGACTGTGCCACTGCACTCCAGCCTGGGCAACAGAGCGAAACTCTTGTCTCGAAAAAAAAAACAAAACAAAACAAAACAGTCTGTAATAATATAATGGATGCCATTAGCTATTTTTATTCTCTTTACTTATGAAATAACAGTTTAAAAGAAATGGGAGGGCCAACAATAATAATCACCAAATACCCGTTTGCTGGGTATTTTCATGTGTGTTTACTTTTTCAGTCTTCAAAACAATTCTACGAGGCTAGTATTACAATTAATATTGTGGCCTTCTATTAGAGATGGTAGAGCCTCCATGCTTTGAAGTATCTTTTCCAAAATTCTTTAAGCCCCCTTTCTTGGTAACTGAGCCAATAGTACTATCCAGTTGGGGTAGGTATCCTGATCCCATTTCATTTCATTATTTTTTTTTGTTTTTAAATTTTATTTTATTTTTTATTTTTTAACTTCTACTCTAAGTTCAGGGGTACATGTGCAGGTTTGTTATATAGGTAAACTTGTGTCATTAGGGTCTGTTGTACAGATTATTTTGTTGCCCGGGTATTAAGCATACTACCTATTAGTTCTTTTTTCTGATTCTCCTCCTCCCATCTTCCACCCTCCCAATAGGCCCCAGTGTGTGTTGTTCTCCTATATGTCTCCATGTGTTCTCATGTTATCACTTATAAGTGGGAGCTAAATGATGAGAACACATTTCATTTTAGAGATGAAAGACCTCAGGTTCAGAGAAGTTAAATGACTTACAAAGCACATTCAGTAAGCAGTAGAACTGTACTCAAGCTGCATTTTTCTAACTCAACATGCAGTGCTCTTTTGGCTTTACCATTCTGACTATGGCTGTCTGATTTCCCAACATTGAAAATTTTATAACTTATCAACAAGTTCTTGGCATGAATTCTGTAGTGGCCTCTGTTAGAGATGGTGGTAGATTTTCCCCATGCTTTGGAGTACCTAATTCAAAATTGTGTAAGCTCTCCTCTTGGTGGCTAGGTCAGCAGTACCATCCAGGTGGGGCAACCTGATCCTACACTGAGACCCACATGGTCACTGGCCCCCATTCCATCCTTCAGGGCACTTTCCCACCCTCTTCCATATATGTAGGGTCAACTAAGTACCCCAAGGAGCTCTAGAACTCACACCTATGGGATCCTCCTGGGGTCTTATAAGCAGACCCTAATTGCAAGAGGTTGGTTGGTGAACATTGGTCATTGTGGCATTTCTTTAGCTGAATTGGTTGAAATTGGACCTCTACAGTGGTTCTGGCATTCTGATTGAGGGTGACTCAAATTGATTATATAGACAAGAACCCCAAAGTTTTTTTTTTTTTTCAATGCCATGTGTATCCTAGGGATGGCCCTGTAGAGGGCAAGAATTACAAAGAGTCTGAGATTTTACTCTAGGTTACACACTAGCAAGTTAGCCTGCCACAATTTCATGGATACTGGCAGAAGACATGAGACTCCTGGGTCACAGTCTCAAAGGACAGTGTATTATTTATAGTAATAGTGATAGCCAGAGTATCATCATTTTCTTATGCCAGTTGTTTAAGTCCTAGTTCCCATAAGGTACCATGAAGAGGGCCAGGCCCTAGGTTGTATTACAAGAGGGAAATTCTGAGCTTAGGGAATTTGAATCTTTTATAATGGACATAAGCATGCTTGTCTTTTGATCAGGAGGGAGACACTGTCATGGTTTTTCAAAGCATCTTTGAAAAGATAATTCAGAAAGATTGCCAATGTCCCTCCCTGATCACAAGACACATCATGGAGAATTGCCTCTCAATGTGAAGTTCTTGTTGGTCCTTCTTATTTGCAAATGTGCAAGGAGAGCCAAACACTAATTCCAGCCTGCCCTCAAATGACCCTAAATATTCAGGATAGTCTTGAAATAAAAGTAGTTTCCAAAAGAAAAGACTGAAACTAGGAAAGAGGGAACATGGATATTTGAAAGACATGACTCTATCTTGCCAGTCTGCATTTAGCCCTAAACATTTTCATCCACATTTGTTTGAGATTCTACAGTCCTGCCCATGAGTGCCATCAGTTATCTCATGATTTGATAGACGTTCCTCACCACTCCCACCTGAAATTATTCTTAGCGCTAGCCTTCTACAAAGCATAAAATGGCCGCCAATACAATCATTCTTTTCAGTTATAGGATTATCTCCAGAAGATCCCTATTAGTTATTTTTTCATTGTATAGCAAAGGCAGTGCAACAGTCCCTTCACTCCCATTAATATCTCAATGTGGGTTCAATTACCAATTTTCAAGGAGCAACTATGTCCATTTTCTATGGCTACTATACAGGAACGGTGGTTTCAATAGGAATATGGGGTTGAAAGAAGTCAGAAATAGAGTATACTTGGACCTGGGTGAGGTCATTTCAGTGGGGCCCTGGGGAATAAAGGAATAACTTGAAACCAATAGATGACAAGGCAGAGAAAAACTTGGAAGTAGAGAATATTGAAAAAAAAAATAATGGATGGAGTAGTGTTTTAGAAGTCACTTCACAATTTATACTGGAGCTCATCCTGCTATTGGGCTTTAAGAATAGAAGTTAAAAAGGAGTTTTATTATGTTCCATCTCCTCAGTTTTCCTTGGCTTTTTAAAGGAATGTAGTCAGTATATTCTAAAATTAATTTCAATGGAGTGTTTTTAGAGGAACAATTCAAATGGAGTTGTGTTTGCTTACTTGTCAATGTCTCCCTTTCTTCTGGGTGCCTAACTTGGCCTCAGCTGAGTGCACTGCTCATGCAAACATCTTCAGCACTGACAGCACATGCTGTTCGTGGTATTGCCCCTTTGGCCACACTGCTATGACATGCTGGTACCAGGAACACCAGCAACTTGGATACAAAGCAATATTTACATTGTTATGGTTAAGTTAACTTTGTGGTAGTGAAAACCTCAGTTTTTCATTTCCTGGCTAGTATTTCCAATTTGGAATTGCAACACTGCATTTACGTGCATTTTTGCCTTTTAAATGTTCTGTGGTATTGCAACATTTGAGAAATTCCCAGGGACCCTTAATCTTCCTACAAACACTGGTTTGTAAGCTAAGGACCAACTCACTATCTCAGAGTTATCTCTTTGTGCCCTTGCTGAATAATTCTGATTTTGCATTGTACATCTTTAGACTCCCTGTGCTTTTAGTTCAAGTTTCCCTCTTGAATATACTAATAAAAGGACAAGAAAAAGGATTTTTAAAAATTTTTACCTGCTTTTTCAAGAGCAATTGAACTTAAAGCTACTTTCCCTATTGTTTTCCATGAAGTCTCATTTAAAATATTTTATTAATGCAAAGAGATGTGCATTCATGGCTAAGGACCAGTGAACAGTAGCCATGGCAACCAGGAAGCCATTTGGGAGGAGAAAAAAAAAATGCAGTAAAGAGTAAGTGTTTTAATCCTTAACTTTAATCCTTTTACTTCCTGTTCTCAAAATGAAATATAAATCAGGCACCATGCAGCACCGCAATTTTTCTCTGAAAGGGATGTTGGCAAAAGAGGATTAGTAATGGACAGACATGTTTAAGGAATTTAATCACACAATTTGTTGTAAAACTTTTGAGACCACGAGTGACCAGTTCCTTTGAGTGGCGTCAATGAGAACCAACAAAACATACTTTGAACCTGATTAGAGAGTTGGCGCAGGGGGACACCCCAGTTTGCTGTTATTGTTACATCATTTCAGGCTGTGATAATGACATGAGAAATCAAGGAATTTGCTTGGTCCCCCAGTGGGGAGGTAGAAGACGTGGGGTGTCTCCTTGGTAGAATAGAGATATTCTTTTGATCTTCGTGATGCTAGGGAAAAATTAAGTCGCCCGTATTTTCACATACTACCTTTCCTTGATGTTCGATTACTATGGGAGTTTCACAAAGGCATGTGCTTTCTATTGTCAACAGACTCTTGGGTTTCTGCTAAAAAGCACAGGCTTTAGTTTCTATGGACAGTGAAACAGCATTCTCAGAAGGATTGATTATTATTCCTTAATGTTTCTACTCTTTGTTTCTAAGATTTTCTTCTACATGGACTAGAAGACTTGTTCTACTTGTTAATTTCTGATTTTTTAAAAAATCTGATTTTCTTTCTTTTAAGTCAGATAAAAAATATGGCCCCCACACTGACTTGTCTTCCCTAGTTCTTTGGAGGATGGTTGGGGAAGAAAGAGAGATATGCCTTTTTATGGCATTTTTCCCTCCCTCAGCATATATATGTGAGAGTATTTCTTTGATAAATTTATTTCTAGTGAACTAAAAATTACCAGCATACATGGCTCTTTGCAGAGATCTGAGGTACCTACAACTTGTACTAGCTTCCTGCCATGTCAGAATGTGAAATTACTTCCAGTAATAGCATCTTTCTAGGGGGCTGCTGATAATTATGACAGACAGGCAACATCATGAAGGCTGGAGCATTTGCAAATGGAGTTAGACACAGCAGACCGCTGAGCCTGGAGTTTCTTGTAGACCTCGAGAACAAAAGTATACAAGCTAAAACCTGCAGATAACAGGGCATCTGGAAAAGAAAAATACTATCCAGTCCTCTAACTTAGAGGACAACGTGCAAGGTTGATAATACCTGTTCCTGATTCCTCCTCTTGACCCGGTCTTGGTTTTCCCCATTCTGTCAGAACCACCAAGACTAATGCAATCCTGGAGAGTGCTTCTGAGATGGAATCTGTATACCGTGAGCAGCCACTGACAGTCCTCATCATCCTTGCGACAGTTTCCTTAGATTTTTGACTTTCTAGTCTGAATTTCTGGGATGGAATTTTGTTTTTTTGAGAGGGAATTGGGATAATTGGAGGGGGTGGATGATAAGAAGAAAGACAGAATGGTGTCAGACCTAAAGGAGGAATGGTAGATGATAAACGTGGAGATGACTTTGGCAGAGTCTACACAGTCTATAGGAAGGCTCTAGGAGAGTCTAGTCCCTGTCTTGGGCTTCACCCTGAGGCACTTCTCCAAGCCAGGCCTCCTTTCTGATGACCAAGGAGAGGAACTTTATTTCACCAGAGCATCAAAAGGTCATGTGATTCATGCATTGCTCTAAGATATACAGTCCTCAGACAAGAAGAGGGAAATTACTGACAGTAGTTCTGTGCATTGACGAAAATAACACCACGGGCAAGCTCTTTACTTTGGTGGCATCACATCAGGGGAAAAAGACTTTGGGGCAGTGTTAAAGACTGGATGTGGAGCAGGGCCAGTGTGATCAGGTTTACCAGCTGGTCACTTACTCAATCTGTGGTCAGAAGATAAAGGTTCTCATCTTGGCTGTGTAGTCTGTCAAACAGGGGGCTGGAATGTATAATTTGGGACCTAATCAGCTTGAAATTTCTGTTTTCTACTTATCAAATTTACACTTGGCATTGAATCTTTAGAAGCAAGGTGGAAAATTGGATTTGTTCCCAGCCCTTCCAGATGAATGAGAGATATGAAGTATAATGTAGTGAATTAGCATTTCCTATTGGAAGGATTGCTCATTTACATATCCCAAGAGGCAATATATAAATGTGAATAGTGTTATCTAGTGAAATTTGGCATGAATGTGGGTTGAATATTATAAAGAAATAAACTTTGGCTGGGCGCAGAGGCTAATGCCTATAATCCCAGCACTTTGGGAGGCCGAGGCCAGAGGATCACTTGAGCCCAGGAGTTCGAGAGCAGCCTCAGCCACATAGTGAGATCTTGTCTCTGCAAAAAAAAAAAAAAAAAAAAAAAAATCCAAAAATCTGAAAAAACTTAGCCAGATTTGGTGGTGTACAGCTGTAGTCCCAGCTACTCAGGAGGCTGAGATGGGAGGATAGCTCGAGCCCAGGAATTCAAGGATACAGTGAGCTATGATCAAGCCATTGCACTCCAGCCTGGGTGACAAAGCAAACACACTATCTCTAAAAAAAGAGAAAGAAAGAAAGAAACTACCCAAGTGTCTTTTTAAAAAAAACTTTGCTTCAATTTCACTTGGCTATTTACCATTTTATTCTTAATTGATAATTTAGGCATACTTAAACTGCCCTATTCTTTTCTTCCCCTGATGTTGCATGTGACATGATTTCATTTGTCTTTGGGGCCTACCCCAAAGGTTAAGCATGGATTAATAAATACTCAGCAGCCATTGACTCATTTGTCATTCATTCATTTACTTGTTCACACATTCCCTAAACATTTATAGAGTACCTTTCATGTGAAAAGAAGGACTGTTTTAGGTTGCATGATCAAACACTCAAGGGTTGTTTATAAAGCCCTTTTTGTCTTTTATGATGTGTACACATATTGATGTAATTTCTAAATAGCTATTATAAAATGTAGAAAACCACGAGTGCCAACAGCAAGATGAAGAGAAATTGCTTTTAAATATGAAAAAGAATAAAATTACTTTGGAATGGAAAAGCCTGGGAAAACTTCAAGGGACAAGTGACATTGAATTGGACCTTGGAGAATATGCAGAATTTATTGTAGATATGTAGAATCCAGAGAAAAGGGGACTTCAGATGAGGGAAGTTTGTGGTCAGAAGTACAGCATGAGACATGAATGAGAATAAACAAAGATTACAGGAATGTCTTGGCTCTGTGTGACCTCCATCATGGGACATGAAGCCACACGAAGCTAGGTGAGAGCCGGCATGTTAAAGCCCATGAATTTGAGCTGTAGGTAATGTTTAGGGGAGAGTCACTAAACGGCTTTGAACAAGGAGAAAAACTATACTGACAGTTGAGTATAGAATGGATGGGAGAGCAAAAAGCAAGTGCTCTCCATTGAAACGACAGTCTTCAACTTTTAGAAGTAGGTATTTTTAAAATTGTCCAAACACTCATGCACATGAAAATCAGCCTTAAATCTTCTTCACTCAATCTGTTTTAATTAAATGAAAGGCAGAAGAAAATGAGATCCACTGACTTTTACAGTGAGTCCCTCCCCACACTTCCTAAGCTGTAACATAGGCAGGGGCTGTAGTCAGAAACCAATTCAAGGGAAGACAATACGGAGCTGGTAAGATGGACGGGGGAAGTAATTACTAGATAGCTGGCTGCTTTAATTAAACCCTGAGAATACTTGAATAGAAAGAAAAATGCTACACTTGAATGGATGGGATGGAATGCGTGTGGTCACATTAGTGCAATGAACCAGTGTCAGAGGAATTTATGAAGCTGTGATAAAAGTAAACCCTTCATCTTGCTTTGAGTCTTCACAACCCTACAACCAGGCCCCAAAGGGTGAAGGGGGATGTTTTTCATGGCAAAGTGAAATTCCGTATTAACATTTCTCTGTTTTTCTAAAAAAAGAAGAATGCATTCTTCAGTTTAGTCTTCTGCTTTTAAGACGTACCTCTGAATGAAGCTTGAATTCACCTTTGACTGTGTCATTTGTGTATCATTTTCTAGTTAGAAAAAAATGTAAGATTCTCAGTGTCAGTTTTAGAAAAATATTGACTTAGGGAGAAAATTTTGTTTTTACAAATGTAACAATACAAAAATTACAAGTTGCATGCCTTTCTGATTTCAACATCCTTTTGAACCTCAGCTCCCCAACTCTGTCCAGCATAGCTAGATAGTGGGACACATTTTGGTAAAAGGACATCTAAATGAAGTATTAACATTCCCAGAGTGCTCTAAAAAGTTTTGTTGTTGGTTCCGGTTTCTAATATGTTTTAGTCTCTTCCAAGAGGGTGAACACTGGCTACATTCTCCTGAGATAGAATAATTCCAGGGCGCTATGCATCCTTGAAAACTGTGCTCATATCTTGATTAGGAGACTGCCCCGGAACACTAGTTCTGAGGCTAAAAGCAAGAGCCCAGTGTGTTACTAACAAAGGTCTCACTCTTAACGTACACAATAGCCTCTTCTTGAGTAAAAAAGAAAATTAATTATATGCAACAAGAGCCATTGTCCTTAGGTCACCTCATGTAATTCTGTTACAAGCCTGCGGAGTTAATGTTATCACCCCATTTTACAGAGGAAGGTTCTGAAGTCTTGAGAGGTTATCTTACCAAAGGCCACATAGCAGTAGGGGCAGAGCTGAGATATGAACCTGTATCTATTTGACCCCAAAGTCTCCATCCTTTTCCCCTTGCCATGTTGCCACACTATGGTACACAAAAGGAAGAAGCTGATAAAGAAAGAGAAAATATATCCCAAAAAGTGGGTTGGAGAAAAAGGAAAACAGGAGTGCATGTTATGGAGTCATAACAGTGCTTCTACACTGAATGTTAATAAAAATAATAATAGAAATGGCAGCATGTGTTTAACATTGATTATATATCATGTATTGGTGAAATGCTTTCTTATCTCATGTTATCCCTAACAACAGCCTTATAAATTAGGTGCCATTATTATCCACATCTTACAAAGAAAACTAAGGTAAAGAAATGTTAAACAACTTTCTCACAGTTGTCTAACATTTCATTAGTAAGGACAGAAAAATTCAACTCCACATAGTCTGGGTCTTATATTTTATGATCCATATTGTGGATAGGCTATTATAAGTGGTTACTAATGTCGTAGTGTAATTCATAGGGTAGAGACAGTTTTTTTTAGATAACTTACTTTGGGGCGGACATTTAACATCATCCTTAATGCCAGATAATGTGTTAATCAAGTTTTCACAAGGCACTGAAGAACGGTACGTGGTAGCCAGCTGAGTGCTTGAGTTGAATGTAGCCAAGAAGAGGTTCTGTACCACTCAACAGCAATGCAGCTTTAGAAAGGTAGCCTCCCAGGATAAAGAGCCATCAGAAACAAATCCATCCATCCGTAACATATGGAAAAATATCTAAGGATTTTACTTGATGATGACCTTTATTCATGCCACACTGTAAACTCTGTGAGAGCAGGGAACTTCAGTTGTCTTATGTACCACTTTATCTCCTGGGCCTAGCGTAGTTTGGGGTACATGGTACAGAATCAAGAAATATGTGCGGAAGGAAGGGAGGAAGGAAGGAAGGAAAGGAAAGAAGGAAGGAAGGAAGGAAGATGGATTTTCAAAAGCTATTAACTATTTAGGTTGTATGAATAGAGACAGAAAGTCTAGAATAAGGGATATGTTTGTTCTGTTGTATTTATTCTGTCCTGGTCAGACAGCTGGTTAACTCTGTTAATATTTGGATGTCATTTACACGTAGGCCATTGAGCTTCAGTATTGAGAGTAATTAAGGTGCTGAATGGAATAACATGTTATATGAGAGCAGGGACTGATGTTTTAGTAAGTGACTTCTGTGTACCAAGCAGTGTTAGATGCTTTCTCTGTCTTATCTGATTTAGTTCTCAAAGCAGCCCCAGATCACTAAATGGTATTATCCTTATTTTACAGAAAGGAAATTCTACTCAGGAAAGTGAATATACTTGCCCAGTGTCACACAGTAGTTGAACTAAAAGCCTCAAGCTCTTTCTACCTAAGTGTCCTCTTACCTGTAAAAAAAACTTGACCTGCCTGTAATCTCAGCACCTTGGGAAGCCAAAGTGGGAAGATTGCTTGAGTCCAGGAATTTGAGACTAGCCTGAGCAACACGGTGAGACCCTGTCTCTAAAAAAATTATTGAAAATTAGCTGGATGTGGTGGCCCATGCCTGTGGTCTCAGCTACTTAGGAGGCTGAAGCAAGAGGATTGCTTGAACCCAGGAAATTGAGGCTGCAGTGAGTCATGTTCGTGCCACAGCACTCCATCCTGGGTGACAGAACAAGACTGTCTCAAAATAAATAAATAACAAAACAAAATTTTTTCAGCCTGGAGAAAAACCTGCTAAGGGGGGAGGTTCAACAAAGAAGCTAAACCATGCCCCTTCCATGGCTGAAATTCTATGATACTACAGCATTTTGAAGCTTCTCAAATACTAAAAAACAGTAAAAGACTGTGAGCAGTTATTCTGTGTGATCTAGGGGAGGAGGTGAGGAACAAACCCCAGGGGGGTGGATCTATAGTTGGCAGATTGTAGTTCAACTTGAGGCAAAACTTTTTAAATGATGAGCTCTGTTTAACTATGGAGGGTGCTTAATGGTAAGGAAGGATGTTCCCTGTCATCAAAAGGATTTAGACAAAGGCTGGACTGCTACCGTGGTATGCAGTAGTGCTGTGCACTTCATTACTATAAGTTTAAATTTAATTAAAATTAAATAAAATTAAAAGTTCCTCAGTTGCATTAGCCACATTTCAAATGCTCATTAATCACACGTGGCTAGTGGCTACCAATTACTGCAGTGCAGAACCTTTCCATCATCACAGAAATTTCAACTGCATAGTGTTGCTACAGAGTTGGCAGGAAAGGCTTTTGGACCGTAGTTCCTTTTTGCTCTGAAATTCTGTTTCTTTGAACAATTTCCATAAATCATCAGTTTTTACTAAATAATCATTAGTTTTGTTGTGTCCATACTGACACTGATTTTTCATGATCTTATTGAGATATACCCCAGCATGTGTACCCATTCACATATTTTGGAGTGTTCATTAATCAGCTATGGATAAAATTTTGGGCCTTTGGAGTCACTGCTAACTAAATAGGTATCCCCTATACAGATGTCCAGAACACCCAACTGGACACTTATGTTCCCAAAGAGATTTCTTCCAATGTCATTTCTCTAAGTCTCCACTCTTATTTCTCTTTGCAAATTGGTCATTCCTAAAGGAAATGAATTTGATAGCAGATTGTTAGAGGTTAATTACCTATCATATGCCAAAGCCACTTCCTACATGTCAATGCTAAGGAATCCCCTAGAGATGGAATTCTTAGGTTCAACTGAAAATTAATTGTAATTAATATAATAGGTTAATTCATTGTAATTATTTTTAAGCCTTTTGGCAATGAGTTAATTCCACAAGATCCACATTGCTTGAAGTGTCACAGAGAACACTTGATGAGAATGTTCTAGTAATAAACCTTAACCCTCTGGGAAAAAAATCCTACTGTCTTTCCTTCTGGCTTCGTCTCTTCAGGAACATATTTTGGTGGCATTTGATTTCTGGAGAACAAAGGGATCCCTACAAGGTGATGCATAAACATGCATGGCCCAGATGGACTGTGCTCATTGGAGAAAGGGAAAACAAAAGGCCTTTGATTGTGCCTGGTTTTCTTTGGAAGTGTGTCTTGCTTCAGACTAACAGAATGCCTTTGCTCCTAGAATAAAATGTAATGGAACTGAAAATTGAAGAATGTGGGCCTTTTTCCCTTTCCTAATTATTTCCACTTGACTCACTTAATCTTGGACGATTATTCAATCATATCTGAAATGAGAAAATGACGGGAGTAAAATTTCCATCTCTTGTTACAAGAGCTTATAAACATTAACAGAATAATCCTATACAAAAAAAAAACATACAAATCACAATTGATGGTGCCTTGTTTTTATATATTAGAAAAAAATCCCTGCATTGTTAGGGAAGCAGCTCAAATTTCGGCATGCAGGAACCTTGTCAAACCCTGATAGGTGATTTCACTATTAAGGTTGAAAAACTATCATTTAAACAAATAGTTCATAATGGGAGATTGTATAAAAATGAAGGAGCCAATTTGTTTACTTGCACCTGGATAGGTTGGGAAATTAAGCCCTAAAATAGTTCCTTGAAGATCAGAATCACTAACACTCAGAGGCTCACAAATTGGTTTCCGAGACTCAGAGTTGTCACAAGTCTGTGTCCATGAGCCTTCCTGCAGGTGTATTAATAAAAGGATTCAAGAAATGCTAATAGTTTCTGAGGGTCAGATTAGGACTCAGTATACAAAAAGTCTTTTTGACAACTGGAACTGTCTAAAATTGCGGCTAATAACCAAGATGAGGACGTTGCCCCTTACTATACAGTATCAAGCAGCAAAGACTGACAAGCCACTTACAGGTTGCTGTCAGGGAAGTTGGGCATAAGATGGAGGTTTGGACACAGTGACATCTGAAGCCCCTTTCAGTCCTTATTGTTCTGGCAAATTAAGGTCTTAGTTTTAATTTAGTCTCCACACTTAGGCTTTTGGTATTATCCGGGATGGTTCAGAACACCCCACTTTCATTAAACATCTAGTTTCCATACTCCTGCTGTACAAAGCTGGCAAAGCAGGTACAGAAGAGAAATGAATGAATGTCATCAGAGCATCCTTTTAAGTGCTGCTGATTGCCTCTCGACATTCTTGAACCAAATCAGAGTAAGTTTAGAATGTTTGCTAAGTTGGCTTCCCCACAAGCCCACTGTGAGCCAAGGATTCAGGTGCATGTGATTTATGAAGGAAGCACTTGCAAGAGAACTCAGGAGAGGATGGGGAAAGGGGAAAAAGCAAGGCACGGGTGCCAATTCAGGTGGTCTCAGCTTAGCCCAATCCCACAAGGAGCTCTGGAACATAACATCTATCTCAGCATTTGTCTCACTTTGAGGCAAAGGAGCACTGTTTAGTAATGTTTGTGTGTGTGTGTGTGTGTGTGTGTGTGTGTGTTTGGGGGGGGTGAGGATGCTAGCCATTGGCTCTAAAGTACACAGAAGCTGGGGCACGGACACACTAAAGCTGAAGGGCGGCAGCACATTGCTAATCGAAGGGATCAGAGGGGCTCTGGGCGGGGCATCAGTAGTTTTTGCCACATCTATATCACCTGTAATCTTTGAAAATTCTCCATTAGGAAGGTAAATTACGAGAGGATCACGTTGTCTATTTTAGACATATTCACTCACTAAGAGATTGTAGCTTCCTTTACATAAAGAATTGTGGCTCCTTCTTACAAATCTGATCGGCGGTTAGTGATTAAATGATTTACCATGATGCTGGTCCCACACTGCTGGCTGCTGTGGAGTTTTAAAAGATTAAGAGGCAGTCAGCCTGGCCCTCGTGGACTGACCAACACAATTGTACAGATTAAATTTATAACAAGAAACAAAGCCCCAGTGCACATGTCCAATCACAGGAGTGTTGAAAGTGGATTCTGCAGTTCTTCTTGTACCCTGAGAGGCCCAGTGTGGACTGGTCTGGTCAGGGGAGGCTTCATTCAGGAGGTGAGTCATAAACAGGATCTTGGAGGAGTTACATTAGGAGGAGGGAGTCCTTTCCCGGCAGGAAGAATGAATAGTATACTACGTGGGAAGTTTGCAGACAGTGAGATAGGCTCTTGTCAGGACCCAGGGAAATATGCATTCGTGGTACGTGGTACAGTCACAGTATGGAGGTGCTTAATGTCTTAGCCTTTTGAGACTTGCGTGTTAAGCAGTACATGAAGATATTTGTACCTTGAGTATAGCACGATAAACTCAATTTTAGGAGAGTCCATTTGATATCACAGGATGGATTGGTGAGAGACAAGAGCCTGAGGCAGAAATGCAGCAAGGAGTCGGTATTTGTGGTCCAGCCCCATTGTGCTCTGTGAACCCACCCTCTGTGTGCAGGTGCCTGCAGGTTCTCTCCACCTGGATGTCCAGGAGTCATCTCAGTGTTAACACATTCAAAACCAAATTGCTGATTTACCTCCAACCTGCTCCTTCTCTGATCTCTTTTGCTGTTCCTCGGGCCAAAATTGAAGGCCATGCTTGGCTCCTGTGTTTCTCTCATATTACACAGTGAATTCAGCTCAACCTTCAAAAGAGCACTTTTGAAGGTCGAGCAATTCAGCTGGACCACTTCTCACCCCCTCTGGTTCCCTTAAGCCGTTGGCCTCTTTCATCCAGATTGTTTTAATAGCCCCTAACCAGACACACTTGTCCTCTTCCTGTATTCTGCACAGTAATCAGAGTGAATCTTTTATAAGATAAACCACTTTCTTTCCTGCTCACACACTTCCAGTGGTTCACCATTACAAGGAAAGCAAATACTGAATCTTCATGTGCTTGAAGGCCTCACATGATCTGACCTCTGGCAATTTGTCCAGCCCTACATCCTGCACCCTTCCTCTTGCTCCCTTGCTCACTCCTCTCCAATGACTGTTTTCAGAACCCATCAGTTTGTTTCCTCGGTAGATTTCATGCCTTTCTGCATATCTTGCTCCATCGCTTCATTCAGGTTTCAGCCCAGAATGTCCAGTGTACAGAGGCCTTCCCTGACCTCCACATCTAGAATAGCATGTGGGGAGCATGTAGATAGAGGTGTGCATCATCCCTACAGAGTCTGATTGAGCTCTCTGGAAGGAGCGAGGACCAAAAAAATGACAGTGGAGGAATGGGAAGAGGAAGAGAAAGGGAAGGAAGTCAGAATCAGGAGAAAGAGTAAAGGGAGGTATCCTGTCTTAGCAAGGGATACTGAGATCAGTCTTAGCAAGGGATACTGAGTTCAGTGACTCCCTGGGTCAAGATCATCTCATTCAGGATCAGAAAGTTACCATGACAGTGCCGCCCCATCCTGAGAACCAGGGGTGATCGTCAAGGGAACGGAGACGGGGCCCTGGGACCACTGTGTGTGTGCTTAGGATGCAAATGGTGAGGAATGATGAGCACCATGCTTTATTTTTGTCAATTGCAGACATTCATGTTACTAGTCCAGGATGGAACCAAGTGACAAATCTGCAGGGGAGGGGACAGTGAAAACCAAACAGAAGTGGTCCATTTTGTTTTATTGCTTCAAATCTCTACTCCAACAAAGACCGCTTTCCCTAAAGGGCATGGTGTCAGAATATACACAGTGGTGATAAGGTATGCTAGAGACTTTTCCAGAGAACTTGGCTACCCAGGTTCCTTCCCTCCTGAAACAAGCTCTGAATGACAGGCTTCGGGCTAGAATATAAAAGAGTCAGGCGGGCTCAGTGGCTCACGCCTGTAATCCCAGCACTTTGGGAGCCTGAGGCGGACAGATCACAAGGTCAAGAGATCAAGACTATCCTAGCTAACACGGTGAAACCCCATCTCTACTAAAAAAAAAAAAAAAAAAAAAAAAAAAAAAAAAATTTAGCCAGGCGTGGCGGCAGGCGCCTATAGTCCCGGCTACTTGGGAGGCTGAGGCAGGAGAATGGCATGAACCTGGGAGGCAGAGCTTGCAGTGAGCCGAAATCGTGCCACTGCACTCCGGCCTGGGAAACAGAGCAAGGCTCCATCTCAAAAAAAAAAAAAAAAAAAAAAAAGAGTCATAAGAGGAAGAGAAACTGTGTTAGCCTGTGCAGTGTAGTATGGTGTGGACACAACGAGAAAGTTGGGGGTGGGCTGTTTTATGAGCCAGTATAATGTAATGTCTGAGAGCATAATTTGGGATTCCCTCTAACACACCGAAATCCAAGCCTGACATTTAGTAGCTGTGTAATTTATTTTAGATTTCTCATCTCTACAATGGAAGTCACAATAGTATGTACTGCATAGAGTTGTGAGGCACACAGTATCCAACATACTGTAGAGATTGGTGTATATTTATTTAATTGAAATGCAGTGTTTAAAAGTGTTTCCTGTTGACTATGCACTTCCAGCCCTTTTCTGTGGGATTCAGCTGCACGATGCTCTCTCCTTCCTGACCTGAAACAAACCGTCATATGTTAGTGGTTTTAAAGTACATTGTAATAGTATCTATATCAGTCAGGGTTCTCCAGAAAAAGAGACTCACCAAGATAAAAATCTATATATTATGTGTGTAGGAGTGTGGGGAGAGATAATAATTTCAAGAAATTGGCTTTTGAGATTATGGGGGCTGACAAGTCCGAAATTTGTTTCAGGGCAGGCTGAAAACTCTTGGGCAAGAACTGATGCTGCGTTCCAGAGGCAGAATTTATTCTATTTTTTAGTGAAACTTTAGTTTCTTTTGCTCTTCAGGCCTTTCACTGATTGGATGAGTCTTGCCCAGATTGTAGGGGATAATCTTCTGTTTTTAAAGTCAACTGACTGTAGATGTTAAGCCCATCAACAGAATTCCACAGTACAGCAGTCACACACCTAGATGAGTGATTGAGTAACTGGATACTAAAGTCTAGCACGTTAACACCTAAAACTAACCAGCACAGTAGTCACACCTCACAGCTCATATGGGCTCTCAAAGAAGGGGAGACAAAGTGCCTATGAGATTGTGGATATTTATGGTGGAGCCCTTGTAAGAGTTTCTTATTGTACCAAGACTAAGAGACTTATTGGGGAATGCAGGGTGACCTCAGACCTCATTTCTTCCTTCTCTCTCAGTGTTACACCCCACCCCGGCCAGGCTGACCTCCTTGAAGTTCCCTCCTTCTGGAACTCTCTTGCTCTTCATCCTTAGCTAATTTCTCCAACTCCTCAAGTCTTTCCTCAAATATCTCTTCTCAAAAAGGTCAAAATTCTCCCTATCACTCCCAATCTCATCTACCTTTATCTTCTTTTTCTTTTTTCCATAGCACTTGGCACCTTCTCTACAATTTATTTAGTTAGTTTACTGTTTATTATCTGACTTCTCTAGAATGTAAACTTCTCTGAAGGAGTCTTTGTTTTGATTGCTATTGTATTGCTGGCCCCTAGAACAGTGCCTGGCATATGGTTGAGGCCCAATAAATATTTGTTCGACAAATGAATGAGAAGGATACATCAGGGCAGAGCCACTCTGGAACCAATGGAGTGTGGTTAGGGCAGCTGAGCCGAATGATTCCAGGAACACCGTTCACATAGATTACAATGTGAACAAAGGTCCTTGGTGTCATGCAACATAGCAGTCCTTTGAAATAGGTGAATTGACAATCAGTGGTTTCAAATTCCACTTTTCTCTGCAAAGAGCAGTCAAGAATTTGTAAAGGGCAAGTTCTTTGCTCTCTGCTAAGAGCAGGTAATAAACTAGATTGAAATTTTTTAACCTTTTTTATACCTGTGAAAGAAAATACAATCCAAGTTGTTTTTAAGAAATGAGCCTCATTTAACCATTTATTATTATGAGGTCTGAAGAAAGGCAGATGTGTTATATAGGAAATTTAAGAATTTCTTCGCGTGTATGGCCCTGGGCTTAATGGTTACTTCTCACAGGAGATAACATAAACTTTTAAGGTCCAGATGTCCCAAGGAGGCTTCTTAGAAAATTGCCAAGATATTTTATGATGACAACAAGCTACAAAACATGACATATTCATCCCTGCATAAGTTAGAACTTACCTTCCCAGTATCTCCAAGTCCAATGACTTGCAGACATTCCTAGCATTTGTAGGTATCCTCTCCTCCTGTGACTTTTCCTAGTATCTGCTAACTAGAGGCCCAAAGTCACTACTTCAGAAATCTTTATTAGTCACAGCTGATCAAGGAAGATGAGATAGTAAGGTTTCTGTTCCTACATTAAAAAATGCTAGGTTTTTATAATTCACTGTTTCCACAGTTCATTTCCTCTTTCCATAAACAGAAAACTATCAGTTTCTCCTCATAAAAATTCTTGGAGACTAGTGGTTCCAAAAGTGTAATCCCCAGACCAGTAGAAGCATCATCACCTGGGAACTTAGAAACGCATCGCAGACCTACTGAATCAGCAGCTCTGGGGTGGGGCACTGCAGGTGATTCTGATACATCCCCAAGATTGGGAACCACAAGTAAAGACCCTCCCTCCTGTCACTGAAAAATTTCCCTCTATCTTCTTTAACTATTCCTGACAGCTAAGAAGATGTTGGTAAAATATACATTATGCAATTTTTTAAAATAAATAGTTGGGCTTCTTATTCCAAATATAAAACTATGTTACATTGAAAGACACCCCTCCCAAGAGATTCTGCTATGTGCCTCCTGCCTCACCCTTTAGATCATTCCTGTAGTAGAGAATGTTTAAAAACCTTAAGGGATCTGAAAGCCCCTTTCCTGGTCTGAAGATCTGTGGGGGATACTACACTTCCATATCATGATTGCATTTCTATGCATACGGCTCTCCTTTGGAAATTTTACTTAAGGTTCCTAAGCTTGTTCAATTTAAGAAGCCCTTTCTAGAACCATGCCTAATCCCAGAGAAAACCAAATTAACTCTCACCACAAAGTTGTATGGACTCACACTGTTGGAAAACATGAATATTTAGTGAAGCTAAGAGAGAATTGCCCGTCTTTGATGCCAGGAGTAACCCTAGCCGTGAAATTCCTTGCAGAGACCTCATTGGTACTGATAACTATAAAACCCTAGAGTAGTTGGTAATAGAAAGCAGAAAAGCATCCATGTCTGCCCTTGGTAAAACATGTGGACACCAGATCATATTTTAATGATGGAAGATAAATTAAAAGTGATCACCAGAACTCATTCCAAGCCTTGAATTTTTTTTTTCCAGTTTTTCTTACACGGCATGTGTTAGGTTAGTACCAAAATAACAAACATACCTTCCAAAGGTCCTGAAAGAGTTAGGCACTAATACAGACAGTCCTGGTCAGAGATTGGAATGTGCCACAGTTGAGGAAATTACAACAAAGTTATGTCTCAGTCACTACCTGTGTTAAATGTCCCTTCCCTGTATTTAGGGTCACTGTGCCACTTTTATATTCTTGGGCTAAGACCTGGACATGCATTTGTCTCTTTATGAAGCTTTCTGAGACCCAAGAAATACTTCTCTCTAAACAGTAACTTACTGTTGTATGTGTGTGTTTGTCTTTCTTTCTGATCAGAATTTGGTCATTGTCATTGCCAGTGGTGTGCTGGTAATGTATAGCAACCAGCTCTTTAGATGAAAAACCCTGTTTGTAGAATTGCCAATTTCCATGGTGTAAATACTTCCCTATGACCAATTTCAAGCTGTCTGTCATCATTGCATGGAAAGTTTGGAAAAGACGCACAAAATTGACACCTCAGATTGGTGCAAGCCAGCTTTGGCACATCATTTGAATGTAGAAAATTTAGAAAGTGTTAAGCACCTGCCTAATTGAAGAGACTACCCAAACAGGCTAAGTGTGAGCAACAAGGCTGTTTATTCACTCCGGTGCGAGCGGGCTGAGCCTGAAAAGGGAGTTAGCAAAGGGTGGTGGGAGTGGAACTGGTTTTATAGGTTTGGGATAGGTAGTGGAAAGTTACAGTTGGGGCAGTTTTTTCAGGCAGGGGAAGAATGTCACAAGGTGCGGGAGTTCACATGGCAGGATATCACAAGGTTGATTGATTATTTAGGGTAGGGCAGGAACATATCACAATGGTGGAAAGTTGCAAGGTCGGTTAATCAGTTAAGGCAAGAGCTAGCTGTTTCTTCTTTAGTGGTTCTCCTGTTGCTCAAAGCTTTGTGACTCCAGGAGGCCTGTACCTGTGGGTCACAGGGTCACAATGGCTCAACCATGGTGTAGCCCGTTCAGAGGACCTTACAGAAAGCAAAAGAAAGGATTTTAAAAAAGGGAAGGAAATCAATTCATAATAGTACTACTGAAAGCAAAAATCAGTTTTAATGTTCAATTATATCACTTTCTGATATTTTGTCTATTTTTATGTAATTATCATTTTGTATATATATAACTTTGAGTTTTGTTTTTATGTTCATGAATATCATTTTAATGGTTGCATAATATTCCATCAAATTGAGGTAAAATCATTGATTAGCCCTATTTGTGGACATTTAAGACATTTTAAGTTACATTTTCTGATTAGGTATTGCTATAAATAATGCTATTTATTATTATATATATGTGTGTATATTTTGGGGGGGGGTACAAATCTTCTTTAACACCTCTGGCTATTTCCTTAAGACAAGTTCTAGAATCAAATTATTTCAATTACGGACCTTGAAAAAATATTCCCACATACCATCTAGACTGTTTGTACCAATATTCACTCCTACGAACATAGTTGAACAATGCCTCTCTCACTGTACCTTCACCACTACTGTTTTTTTTAAGTTTTTGATAATTCAGCAAGTAAAAAGATGTTTTAACATTGCACTTCTTTGCAAGTGTGCGAACATTTTTCACGCTTATTATCATTTCTGTTTCTCCTTTTTTTCTTTTTTAACAGTTTCTGTTCAAGTCAAGGCTTTATCCAACGTCTCCTTCCCATTTCCACCTCCCCACCTTTTATCTCTGGTTTCGTCTTCTATTTCTCTTCCCCAGGCCCCAGGCTCACCCTACTTGACTCTTACTTCTCTGCACAGCATCCAGGCACACCACCGGGTAGGCAGGTTCTTCCCCCATAGGTCTGCACGGCTTATTCCTCACTTCTTTCAAAGCTTTTTATAAATGCCATCTTCAGGAGGCTTTCTTTGATCTCCTATATAAAGTTGCCATCCCTTATTCCTACTCACTGTCTTGCTTCTCTGCATCACTTTTCTCCATAGCATTTATCACCATCTGAGGTTGTATATGTTTTATTTGTTCATCATCTGCTTCCCCATCTAGAGTCTAATTTTGACAAAAGTAGTCAGTATTCCTAGGGTCTAGAGAAGTATGTAACAAACACTTAATATTTGTTGACTGCATAAGCATACTCTAGCTCTATATCTAAAGGTTTAGTCTTGTCTTTATAAAATCCATTTATACACACACTCTTTAAATACCAAAGATGATTACCATTTGCAATATTTGTAACAAATATATTTCTAGATTGCTTTTAAGGTATTATGTTTTTGTACAAGCAGAACGTTAATATTTTTATGTCACTAAATCTTACATTGTGTTTTTTTCCATTTCAATTATACTTAAAAAATTCTTATTCATTAAAAGATCAAATAACTTTTCACCTAGTTTATTTTAGCATTTTTTATTGTTTGATTTTTTTTTACATGTAACTCTTTAATGTATAAGATCTAAATTGTTCTGTTTTTATGTAACTTACTGTTGGAGTTTTGTTGCTGTTAATCACATTGTTTTATCTTTGAATCATGTTCCATAATATATTAAAATTTAACTTGAGTATTTTCCTTTCATGGAAAATCTATAGGAGTTAAATCTCAATGGGCATTTCTTAATCATCTCTGGGATGTTTTCATGACAGTGTTTCTATTTTAAAAGCACTTTCCAAGATGGACTAAATCTACTTGAGTTTGTTGTTGTTATCGTTACAAGTTCTGATAAGATACAGAGCAAATAAAAGGAAGTATAATAGGAAGTTGAGTTGCCAGAAGTGGAAATATCAAGGACTGAAGTCAAATCCGCCTCTAGCCACATTTTTCCAGAAGCTCTTGCCAGGTGTTATTAGGATTGGAGAACTGACCCTTTTATTGACACTCTGTTAAGCTCTGTGCCTTACCCGTAGTTGCTGCTTGATAAATTTTTGTGGGCTGAGTTGCACTGATATCCCAGGAAAATATTCCAAGGACCAGCTTTCCTTATCGATGTCTCTTCCGTTTTCTCCTCTTAGTTGCGGTCCAGCACAGAGCTCCATCCAGACCTGCTCACAGATTGCCTCACTGTGCAGCCCCTGCAGCCGGCCACTTCCCCTAGAGATGCTGCTGCTGAAGGGACCGTGGGACGCTCCCCTGGACCTGGGCCTGACCTCTATTCAGGTAAAGACAGCAAACGCAGAGCCAACCACAACTACCCTTTTTTAGGCCTTTTACTCTGGTTAAAAGGAATGCTTACATGAGAAAAATTTTCCTAAGATCGTCTGTGTTGTTCTTTATCAATGGGCTGCAAATTGCTCTCCACCCCTTCTGATTCCTGAGCTGGGTGTGGCAGCAGATTGTTTTTTCTCATAAAGAAATAAAATAAAATAATGCATTACCCTTTTAGTTATGGACTTCTGCCAGAAATTCAGTACACCCAACCCTCGCAGTTATGTTACATTTACTCCCTTGATTTAGACTCAAAGGAAATGTTTCCTCCTTAAGCAGGTAGCAGGCTGCATGTGGATTTCTTAATGAAACAGTTGTTGTCATCTTTGTTTTAAAAGGAAGCCCCAGGTCTCTAAGGAAATTTTCACATCAGCAAACCAACTTATAAGAATGTTCATTCATGTTTGCCAACCATTGTGGGAAAGGAGATGGGATGACACTCCCAGACCACCTTCCATCTGCCTAGGTTTGAATAATAGGTGACTATATTTGGAAAATTACATGTATGTAGTAAAAAACAAAAAAAATAAGAAAAGATTAATATACCATAAGGAAGTTATTTTTCTTTTTCTCAGCCTGCATTTTTATGCATTTTCTACTCTCTGTAATGGTGATATACTTATGCAAACATAATTAGTGATTGTCCTTACATATGGAACACTCTTACAGTCATGCTATGAAAATGAAAAAAAGATTTACCAGCTCAACATTCCAGACAATGAGAATTTTCTATTTTCTGTGGGTTGCAGATACCACCCCCACCCCCATCTGATTCCAGAGCCAGGTTTGGCAGCAGACTGTTTTTTTCTTTTGAAAAGTATGAATAAGCCATTAGAATTTAAAATTTACAGATGCATTGCAGTGGAATGGGAGAAAGACATCCTTGTACAACGTTTCAAATTTGACAGTTCTCAGTTGATTCAGATGCAGAGAGAAAGGGCAGTAAGCAAATATTGCAAGAGCATCAGTCATCAAAACTGGGCCTTAGTGATGGCCCATTGGACCTTTATCAGTTGCTTTAAGCACTTACTGTTAGGGACAACATAGCCTCTGCTTTTTGAGACACAGGGAGATGAGATGAAGAAGGGTTGACCAAACTTACAGAGGTTTCAGGTACAGGTTTCATATACAGACATCAAATATATCAATGTGCAGTGTTACCAACACATACATAAATATTTTGTATTTTATATAAATATATATATATATATATGAAAAAGCATGACTAGCTTTTGTTTTTGTATGTCTGATTTGTTCAGTATTTGATATATGAACATTTATTTCAGCACATTAAATTAGCAAACAATTTTAAACAGCCTATAAAGCATTCCCCTACTACTTCAGTTCATAAATCTATGATCTTACTAAGACCTGGAACCCAAAAGTCAACAGTCAACGCTAACCAGAAATGATTGAAAAATGGCCTAACATACAATATAAATGGTTTCTAGTGATGGGCTAGTCTGGCTGTATTTAATCCTCTCAGAAATGGGTTTGGGAAGCAATGCTATCCATAGCTATGGAAAACATTAGCACCTTTGTTGTATGTAGCATACAGCATATGGCTCATTTTCCAAACTCTCACATTTGTCTTGGTGTCTGTTTTTATATGTCTGGTAGTGTTTTTAAAGTTTTAGAGTTTTAAATATCTTAAGGTTCAGCTTGAAATGTTTTTGTCATTCCAAGCAAATGTCCACTTTTTGTCCATGACTCTTTTCTATATTTGATCCTCAAAAAGATTTTGAGCTCTGGAATTTGAGCCTCCGGCTGTGGTAGGTTTGCCTCCTAAGGGGCAAGGATACCTAAGTTGCTTCAGCCATCAGTGGAGTGTCTTCAGGTTGACCCACATTTTCCATAACTCTGAGAACACTTGAAACATGCAGATGATCATATTGCTCAACTTTGTTCCCAGAATTTTACTTCTCCAGGTAGCTTATCACTGTGAAAGTTTACCCTCTCTACTTTTTTTTTTTTTTTTTTAATTGAGATGGAGCCTCACTCTGTCAACCAGGCTGGACTGCAGTGGCACGATCTCAGCTCACTGCAACCTCTACCTCCCAGGTTCAAGCAATTCTCCTGCCTCAGCCTCCCTAGCAGCTGGGACTACAGGTGTGCACCACCACACCTGGGTAACTTTTTGTATTTTTAGTAGAGACTGGATTTCACCATGTTGGCCAGGCTGGTCTCAAACTCCTGACCGCAGGTGATCCACCCACCTCGGCCTCCGAAAGTGCTAGGATTACAGGCATGAGCCACCGTGCTCGGGCCCTACTTCTTTCCTTATTCCTCCTTCCCTCAGGTATGATTTTGCTTTCTAACTTTCTTCCTTTTAAAAAAATGTTACGCCTTTTGTTTTGCAGAGTAGGCAACAAACCAAGAGGCAGAACCAGGCAGGGGAAAAAATTACAAAACAAAAATTGTAAGCCTTTCTTTTAAAGTTCTAGAAATGTGCTTGTCTGGAGTGCATATTAACATCCACTGCAAACCTTCGCCCTAGGTCTATGGAAAGAAGCCAAACCATGAAAAATGCCAAAGGTGCAAAAGGAAACTTCATCAATTAGTTAAATGTAAAATCTGAAGTGTTAAGACAATTTGATGAAGATTAAGACTTGGCTAAATAGCAAAAGTACTTGGAGTTATTCCCTTTTATGTTCTATTATACAAAATCAAGAAAATATTTGTTTAATGATTGTCAGGCACTTCTACCTTTAAGTGCTAGTACATTAATTTATCACAAAAATATTTTGATGGAAACCCGTTGAGTATTTATGAGCATAGAATAGAAGGCAGTTAAATTTGGCATTGAGCACCATAATCTTTCAGAAGCCACAACGATTGAGGACTTGTGGTGTGAAGAAATCATGGTTTTGCAGCAGAAATTCTTGTCAAGTATATGATGCTTTATAACATTCTAAGAGAAGGATAGTTTGCACAGCATGAAGATGAACAGGGAAGATGGCAGTTCTGGAACATACAAGTCTTGCACTTCTCCTGAAGTGTTGCCTTCCCTCATTGAAACAAACTTTTCAGGTTGAAAAGACAGAGCTTGATTGGAAAGGATTGCCTGAAAATACTTTTATTTCTGTGAAAGATAATAGTGTCCCAGGTTAAAGCAGCCAAATATCACTTGAGGCCATGCTGAGGATGACTTTAATAAAATTAAGGTGTTTACTTGTCTACTATTCTGAAAATTCCAGGCCTCCCCAAGCCTGCTTCTGAGCTAACCTGAGAGCAATGTTGTAACCTAACAGGAAGGCCAAGGCAGCAATAAGCAGGCCTCAAGGATGGCTCATTTATATTTTTTGCCCTTTTGTTCAAAGGTTCCGTGTTCCATATAATAATGCCCCAGGCCAGGCCTGTATATTTAGATGATTTATCTGATAGTCTAAGAGGGACTGTTTCATAGCCTGTAGATCGAAGTGTGAATGCCACTTTCAAGGCTTAGTGCTTGTATATCTTCTGGTGAACACCTGTGATGAACTAATGATATATAGAAGCCCATACTTGGTGAGTCTGACATCATGGACAGTGTGGAACAGTGCCTGGTCTTGGCAGGGAGTCCATTTATTAACAGTGAATGCTGTATGGAAGATGATCTGTCCCATGAATGACCACAAAAATTATGGCTCCTTTCAAACCGAAACTGTACTACAGATTCAGTAAAACATGACCTTCCTTAGCAAATGACCTAAGCCATGAAGACCTCATAGAGGCCAGTGTGGTTGAGATGTTTGAGTCCCACAGAAACGACTCATCAAGGATGAGCTAACACAGCTGGAACAAGAAAAATCTACAAGAAGAAGGGAATTTTATTGATTCCAATTGTACTGGGTTATAAAATAATTGTTATGTTTAGAGCTTACAATTCCTGTTGAATTATCCAAATTTTGAATGCAACCTTAGATTTTTCAGAAAAAAAATAGATGTTTTGTTCAGATAATATACGGAAATGTAGAAGGAAAAATACTTTTTTTGGAGCAGGATTATTTGAAGTCACGTGTTGTTGTTCTCTTCCCTCTACCCTCCTTACTGGGAGGCGATGGCTTCTCTCTTACAATATCATTACTTTTTATAATAAATAGCCCCATATAAAAATCTATACAGGATTTAACAGAAATTTGTGAAATAGTTACTATTTCATTTTAATGTAATTTTATGGTACATGTTTTAATATGTTTTCTACATTCTTAAATTGAGTATATTTGCTGTCGTGGGACAGCTTGCAGAGTTATGTTAGAAATAATTTTCTGTAAAAGTGCTTCATATAGTCTGTTCTCAAAAAATGGTTATTAAGTTAGAGATTTATTAGAGGGTTCTAAACTACCACACACATTTCCCAGTAGGTTAAACTTTATAGGAGAGTTGTGAAGATTAAACAACATAACTATATAAAAGTCTTTAAAAAGACATAGAGCATTATAAAAATGCATAGTTATTACTCGCATTAACTTCAAAAGCACTGCTTTGCTTGGAATTCACAAAGGTGAAAAAGCGGCAGAACAATTTAGGAATTGGTCAGGAGGTGGAAACTTGGGGCACAAAAGGGATTTAAAGGTAAACATTTGGCAAAGTCTGTGTGAAGCATTCCTTTGAACTGCTATCAAAACCTTGCAGTTTTTGTAACCTCTCTTTCATCTGTGATGGTCCACTGAGTTAGATTGGAGAATGCAGTGAGGTCAGGAGCAAGCCTCATACTTCTCTGTTGTAGGCACTGGTCATTTTAACCTGTTAATTGAGCCCCCCTCTCTAGTCCTGAGCCAGTCCTTCAGTATGCATCAAATCACCTGGAAATCTTGTGAAAATACAGTTTGCTGGGCCCCACCCCCAGCGTTTCTGATTCAGAAGATCTGAGTGAGTCCCAAGAATCTGAATTTCTGCCAGACATTTCTAACAAGTTCCCAGGTGACACCACCAGGTGCTGCTGGTCCAGGTCCTGCTGCTGGTCAAATGTTTTTCACCCTTTGAAAACCATTGCTCTGGATCATAAAATGTAGGCATATGACTTCTGGGAAAACATGACCTGAATTTTGACTGGGAGGAGTTAGAATTAGAATTGCACTGTAGTATCTATTTCTGTTTCTCACTACATAAAACCTATAGGTGGATATTTTGCTTGTTACCCCACAGCAGCGTTATAATGACACTGCTCATATTTTTATTAAGAATGAGATCTTATAACCACTCAGCTGAAGAAAATGAAGATTCTGATTCCCAGCTAGCACAGGGCACATCTGCATGTTTGCAGCTAATGTTAATGCCTTTATATGTTTGCAGGCTGCTTAATTTGGTGCTTCAATTTTTCATATGCACTTATTCCCTTGTATTCATGTTAGTTTTTCATGCAAGATTAAGCTGAATTACCCAGTTTTACAATATGTGCAAGTTTTGCTGTAAAAATGTTTTTGTAGGTGAGCAAAAACAATTCCATACCTCATTGTGGAGGAGAGGCAAGTAGCGAGGCTGGGCAATTGTAGCTTTATCCTTATTGGGAAAAGTATTGGTTATTTTTGTATTATTATTTCTCCTATCAGAAGGTAGAGGGTGGGAGGAGGGAGAGGATCAGGAAAAACAAGTAGACTTAATACCTGGGCAGTGAAATAATCTGTACAAGAAACCCCCATGACACGAGCTTATCTATATAACAAACCTGCACATGTACCCCTGAACTTAAAAAAAAATTAAATGTGTATAATTTCACCAGTAATCAACTGGCATATGAGAAGAGAAGGTTGGGTCTATCATACTCTGAGGTGTACCTGAAGCAGGTCTTACGAAGGTGGCAAAACAGATAATTCAGGATAGAATTTCTTAAATGAGAAGCTAATACTTTTTATGGTTAAGAGGTTATAAACCAGACTGCTGAGTCTAAAGTTCTGACTTTCTGCTTCAACTGAATTTACCTTCCAAGGAAAGAAAAACATAGGTGGTTATGTCTCTTTCATGTGAAGAGTAAAGAAAAAAAAAAAAAACTGTTCATATTCAGGGTGTTTGTAGCCACAGTGAAATTTCATCTTTTTTATACTTGTATGGGTACTGAAAATCTTAAGAATAGCAAAGACTCTAAATTAAGGGACATTAATGAATTATAACTTGGATATTACTTGCCATATTTTACAGTAATAAGAGAGCATATTGCAGGCACTGAATAGAGGATATTGTGGAATTTATTCATTCCACGCAGCTATCAGCACTGTCCCAGAATACTGGCTTTTATGCTGTCTTCCTCAATATTGTCATGGGCTGATCTGCCCTGCTCAGGTGCCCTGGCCGTGACTCAAACCATTAACACTGCCTTCACAGCAGGCATTGATTCATCAGAAGTTGCAGCTGCCTTCTTGGAGTCTTATTGGAGTCTTAGTTTTTTTACCTAAATTTCTAGGCTGCTTTTTTTGCCTTGCATCTAGAACTCCCTATTTCTAGCTGTAACCTGGGTTTGCTCCTGAGACTCCAGTCCTGTTCTCTCTAGTGAACTTAGCTGCTCATGTCCTGCTTCTACTGTCACTGCCCATCAGCCCTGGATTTCAGAGTTGAGTCTTACCCTGGAGTTTCTACTAACACCTAGTCCTACCTTAAGAAGTGAGGGGTCTGTAAGCTTCACTGGAACCTTTTCCTTGGGGACGTAGACAAAGTCCTTTTTTCTACCTTCTAGGAGTGAGTGGCTGCAGAAAGGGGAACTCTTCACGATTAAAAAGAAAATGGGATAAAGTCTCATCAACACGCATAGGAATTTGCTCCTCAGGCTGGTTCACAGGGATGCCTATGAAGCATTTCTGAGAAGTGGATGTACTTCATGAAAGATGCGATGCATCAGCTACCCTAGAAGATTTTGCAGTTGGGAAAGTAATGATCTAGGATTCATAGTTCTGGAGGACTAAGGCGGTTCGGAGTCATAGCTATACAAAAAGCAAGAATGGACAATATTTTGTGTCTTTTCTTTTGAGACAGGATCTCGCTTGCTTTGCCACTCACACTAGAGTGCAGTGGCATGATCATAGCTCACTGTAACCTTGAACCCCTGGGCTCAAGTGATCCTCCTGCCTCAGCCTTCTGAGTAGCTGAGACTTCAGGTACGTGCCACCACACCTGGCTAATTTATTTTTAAAATTATTTTGTGTAGAGACAAGGTCTTGCCCAGGCTTATGTCAAACTCCTGGCCTCAAGTGATCCTCCTGCCTTGGTCTCCCAAAGTTCTGAGATTACAAGCATGAACCATGGCAGCGGCTCTTTTTTCTTAAATTACATTACTGACCACATTTTGTACAATCCCTGTGATCATCGGTTTAGCCAATCTATGCTCAAATGTAACATTTATAAATGGAAATGATACTTCTTCCTATAACCCGAATTTTCCTCTTAGTGCGATCAATTGCTGGCTTAAATGACATAAAGAGTTCTTTAAACATAGTAAGTGTTCAGCATCTAATAGTTGTAATTATTGTTGCTTTTATCTAAATACTATAAAAATACATGCTATAGTTCTGAAAATTAGAGAACAGATGCCACAGATTACCAATTACCTACCTTTTCCTCCTCCTCTTCTTCCTCCTCCTCTTTCTACTTTCTTCTTCTTCTTCTTTTTTTTTTTTTTTCTTTTTGAGGAAAGAAGGAAAAGTGGAAGCCTAAAAGTTTGGGAATATAATCAACATCATTCAGTAGAATAAAAGAAAACTGAAATATGTTTCTTTACATTTTGTATTCCACTACTTCGCCAGTAGTTCACATGGCATTTTTTAATTAAGGAAATCTACTGTAGCTCTCCAAAGAAAAGCAAATTGGAATTACAAAGCCATCACTGGGATGGCAATGCCCCCAAACTGACAATGTCAGAATTGTGTTTTGATAGTTACTAGGGTTTGGTCATTCAAAAATAGTGTTGTTGGTGGGTTTGTTGTTGTTGTTGTTGTTGTTGTTTGGTTTGGTTTGTTTTTTAGAGACAGCGTGCTATGCCAGAAAGAATGTGGAGCTAAATCTAAACTCCAGTTCTGGATCTCCAGTCCCTAGATGTTCAGTTTGGGGAGGTTCCTTTTCCTTTTCTATAATAATAATAATACTGACTCCATAGGACTGTTATGAGAACTAAATGAGATAACATAAAAGAGTTTAGTACACTCCCCAGCAATTGGCAGATGCTCATGTTCTTTTCTCTTTTTTTCTTTATTTCTTGCTTAAAATCTTGGATAATTAATTGTGAACCAAGTCAATGTCTGTGGCAGTGAATAGAACTCCTTCTATCCATGTCTTTTATGCTGGGTGCTACTACTTGGTAGTCAGTAACAGATGTGCTGACATAAAGCATTCCTTCCAAGAAGAATTTAAGTCAAGGTGAGGACTGGAGCTTCTGTATTCTAAGGCCCATTTTCTGATCTGCAAATTAGACTTTTGTTATTGTTGTTGCCATGAAGAGTAGAAGTATCCTTATACTGGTTGTACAGAGTGCCGTTGCCTGCTTGTAAAGTGAATTTAATGAACAGTGAATTTGTGAGAGTGAGGCAGGTGGAGGAAAGGAGAAATGGGATTGATGGCCTCAGCCAGTGCAATTTTACACATTCCTTGTTTTGGTATTGCTGGGATGTAGCCCTGGTCCTGATGTCATTTTGTAAATAGGCTCTTCCAGGCCATGTCATTTATCTCAAAATATACTCTAAGGTGTCTAAAAAAATCTGTTCTTGACTGTTGCTTACCTCAAATTTAGTGTTCATATTTCACAAACAGTTCGCTAGTCTTTTCATGATGGTTCTTAGTAGTTAGCATGCAACAATGATTACACTGAGAATCAGCAAACTATGGCCCATAGGCCAAATCTGGCCTGCCCCATGTTTTTGCATGGCCTGAGAACTAAGGATGGTTTTAAGATTTTTTAATGTAAAAATTTTTTAAAAGTTATTAGCCTTTAGATGAGAACAGTTGCCTGAAGAATGTGAACATTGCCTCTTGGCCTGCAAAGCCTAAAATATTTTCTGTCTGCTCCTTTACGACAAAGGTTTGCCAAGCCCTGTTTTATACTTACATCTGAGACATTCATCAAAATGACTGAGTGAAATCAAGGCATCCATAAAGTAGATTAATTGAAATGAATTAAAGAGGAGAATGTATTATAAGATAGTTTAGGATCATGTAATACATGCAGATTTTATCATTTTATTGATCTCCATAATATTTTAGATTTAGCAAATACTTTAGTAGTCTTCTAGTTCATGGGTTTTTGGAGACTTTTTAAGGCCCAATATTTAAAATAGATAATGGCAAAGCTGTTTCCATTGAAGGCATCTAGAACACATATACTATCCAACACTCGTAGGTCTCCCAGGGCACTCTATGGAACCCCAAAAGTAGCGGCCCTCAAATGAAACTATTACTGGTTAAAGGCAACAAATTGCAAGAAGACACCTGCAGAAGCAGCCTGGGCCATTGTGGGAGCACTGACTAATGTGGCTCTCACTTAGGAAGAAGCTGCTGCAGGACAGGTGGGGCTCCATTCTAGTTATGAGGTTCTAAAGGCTGGCAGAGAGATCAGAGGCACGGGCAGTCCTGGTTTTATTCTGCCCAAGATTTTTTTCCTAGAAAGGAAAGTATCTCAAATTCTTGAATATCAAGGGTTATGTTTTCGAAAATCTAAGCCTCTCCTAGACATATAAATGAAAGCCTAAAGTAAAGCAAGTAATTGAAATATTGAACTTTAGGGACCCGTCTAGTCACATTCTAACAGGGATGTCACTTGCTTCCTCAAAATATATTTTCTACCAGCAACAAGGATGTTTGAAATTGATATAACTGAAGGCTGAACCCTCCATTCCAGATACAGATAAAAGCCTTTAAATAAAAATTATTTGAAAAAAATGTTGTATATGGGCATAAATTTATGACAGCGTGTGAGTACCTTCTAGCATCTATCTTGAGAGTAAAGTAAGCTAGGAGGTAACATGAAGCACCTGATGGCCAAATGGAAGATTGTGGTCAATAAATAAAGTGTGAATAAAGGAGGAAAGGGGGTTCTCTGGAATCATAACAAAACCAGCTTCATTGTCGATGCAGTTTCGCCCAGGGCTTATGAAAATTGAAGCTGTGAGCTCCTTGCTATACCATAATTCTCCAGAAGGGCTGTTGTTACTTCATTTTACACATCTAGGAAAGGGAGAGGCTCTCTGAGAGAGTTCAGAGTTGCGAGGTCATCCCTTAACTTTGGCTAGAATAATAGTGCATTAAAAATCAGATTGGCTGTCTATGCTAAAAATCTGTTTCCAAGAGGCCTTCACTGTGAAGTGATTTTAGAAGTCACGTGAAAGTAGAGTGAGTGGGATTGTCTCAGCATGCTCTGAAAGGGAGGAAATATCTTTTGTGGTCAACATGGTACAGGTAGGAGATAGTTGAGGCATGAGTAATGAGGAGATTGGGAACCCAGTATTTTTTACTGCAGCTTTGTTTTTTGTGGCCAAGTAAAACTTTTATTTCCAAAAAAAGGTGAGGGATCTTTCTGTAAGAACTTCCAGGAGGGATTGGCCACATCTGCCCCATCTTTCTCCCTTTTTTCTGCCTTCCCACTCTGCCCCAATGAGGGTTAACATAACACACAGACCAGGAGGAAATGACAGATTTCCCACAGGGTAGTCTGAATAGTTTGCTTGTTCCAACTATTTTACTGACTTTCTGTGTAATGAATCCTTCGAAGGTGAGTAGCAGGTAGGTTGGGAGGTGGAGAAAAGACAGAAAAGGTAGGAGATTTGAGGTTAGCTGTGTCATGCATTGCTTGGAAAGATCTAAGAGGGCTGTATGAAAGGTTCGTCCCAGAGAAGTTGATAGAGCTGCCAGATGATGCCATTCTACTGGTAACGAAATGTCTTTGTTCTGAAATGCAGATGTTTCCGGAGCTTTTCCTAACATGAAGTTAATTAGACCTGGTATTTAGGAATGCTTGATGGTACCTTTTGACATTTATGTGCATGGCATCAGCCATTATCTTCTAGTTGTATTGCAGGGTACTCCAGAAAAGCATATAAACCTGTATCCTCTTCCAAACACTAACACCTCTTCCCTGGCTATAAATCCAGCTGCATGATGTAGAAATGTAATTGGGCAGCTACGCAGAAGTTTGCAGCTCATGGGGGAATATCTATTTGTAAGAGAACCTGAATATTCATGTAGCTGTCCAGACATCAATAAATTCTCATTTTGCTTTATTTATTTCTGTTCCCTAGAGAATAGCAGCACGCTTAAGCTCAAAGTTAATAGGCATGTTCTACAGAGCTGTGCCCTCACTTACCTTAATAGAACATCTCCCTAACACATTTGTTTATCCGTTGCCAGGTAGCTCTCCCATCAGGTGACATGAGTATGTTTTCTTTGTCTTGGTGCATGGGAGACAGTTGCCAATGTTTCCCATCAATTAGCTTTGTATGTAGCATGTCAAGGATGTACGGGTGGTGTCATTTTAGTCTGACAGCCACCCGATCCAGTCGAGAAGGGATTGTTTCATTATCCTCTTATCAGGGCTGCTGGATAATGATACTCTACATTGCAAACTGGGAAGGAAAAAAAAGACAGGCAGAAATAATAGATTTTTAGGGATTGGCAATATTAAAAGTTTTCATGCCACAAGGAGAAGGGAAAGATTAGAGAGATGACTGTGCAAACCCTTAAGAAGCTACTTTTTCCTAATGCAGGTAGAATGTGGAATGATGCCCTTCCTGATGGAGAGGCAGGGGAAGGGGGGAAATGCTCAGACATTAAGAAGAAAGAAAAAAGAAAACCAGCTCCTTCTACTCATTGGCAGCAAGGCTAATATTAGCTGAGGCCTCTCTCTCATTCTCCAATTAACCTCAATACCAAATGCAGCCTTCCAAGTGACCCTGACAGGGCATTTTCCTTGCTAGAAATGTCTTTCTGGTTTGTGAATTTAGGTTCAGAGAGCATTTTTCATTGAAGGACAACACAATTAAATTACTCCAAGGTGAAATACAAAAAAAAAACCGCAGAAGGTATCAGACCTTGTATTTTCACTATTGGGGGCCAAAACTTGAGTCACCCCCAATATTGGTAATTTTCTTCAAAATGCCTGAAGGGAAAGTCTTTCTTGAATCCTGAAAATTCTGGATCTTTATGCTCTTGGAGAAACAAACAAAAAGAAGTGCTAAAAGTGTAAAAATACTTCAAGATAAACTAAGCTTCAAGAGGGACAATTGTGTTGACATTTTAGTCACAGCCCATTTTCGCTCCTTAACGAAGTGCAGTCATGCATGAAAATGACTTGTTATCTTTTAAACTGAAATGCATTATGGGTTGTAACTCAAAAGGTGTGTATTACTCTACTCGTGCAAAATAAAGTACATTTTAACCCTTGAGGATTCTTTCACAGGCCCCACTTCATAGCAACTCATATAAAAAAAAAATGGAACAACAAAAAGCTTATTTGAGAATGGTATGTAAGCTCTTCTGCATTTGTAAAATGACACCACAGTTTATATTTGTATGAATATTTCCATGTGTAGTTTAGATAGGAGGTCATACTTTATTCGAGATTTATCATTTAGGAGCAACATGTACCCTTATCTTTCCCTAGTTCTATTAATAATGGTAATAATTACAGTAATATAAGTAGCCAAATAATAGCAACAGTGGTTTCTTGAGCACTTGACTGGCATTCAGGCATATGCTCAGTGTTTTCTGCTCATTCTGTAATCCTCCCCACAGTCCAGTGAGGTATTATCCTTATTTAAGATGAAGAAACTGAAACTTAGGTTAAGTGATTTGCCTAGACACATTGCTATTAATAGCTAAGGCTAAGATTCAAATTCAGGTCTATCTGTCTCACATTGTGTATGCTTTGTTCTGTTAATAACCACACTGACACTGTCTCTATAAAGTGCCCGATTTCTGATGAGGCTGAGGGAATCAGAATTTCTATTGTCCAACTGTTCCCGAACTTTTCCCAGTTCTAAAATTCTCCAGGGAGAGAGACAAAGAGACAAGATTGAACTCACCATTCACATGGGGCTTCTCATTCTTTTCAGTGTCTCCGTGAAAGCTCATTTACCCTGATTTCATTGATTAGCTTATCCTCTGTGCCTTGACCCTGGAAATACTGCCCAAGAGATAAATGGTGAGCCAATACCTCTTCCCATGTTCCAGCCACCAAGCAACTAATGTCATTTGTCAGGATCTCAACATTACTCTAGCACTACTTATACGTGAATTCACAGTGTGTGGGTAATACCGGTTCCCCCTTTTCTATGAGAGCAAGCCTGTGTGAGGAGCAGCACCATGCCCATAATGCAACCATGAGTGACTCCAACACAGATTTACAAAGCAGCTCAGTGGTTGCAGATCTGCCCAGTAAACCTCCCCTTGGTGCATTATTGACAACTGGTGGCCTTTCAGCCCAGAACATCATTCTTGCTTGTGGTAAAGGATGCATATAACTAATTGCTCACGAATAACCCTTCCCTGCCTTCCTTCTTTTCCCAGCAGTGGATCAGTGTGCCTCTGGCAAGTATCTGAAATCTTTATTTGGGAAAAAGCACACTTCCTACCAGCTGTTTGCTTTTTAAACCAAATAATTCAGTTAATTTCTTGCCTGAAGTAATTTTCAGAGCTGGAAAACTTCTCTCTTCAATGCTGAATTGCTTTCAGGATGGGCAGAAACAGAAATGGGAATATCCTTTTTGCATTCTAACCCACAGTTTGATGGCTAAAGCTACTTGTGTGTTGTTTGTGGTGGGGGATTAGTGGCTATTGGCAACAAGCAGCCTTTGCAAACAGTGTTCAGGGGCCCTGATACAACACTTTTATGCCTTTTCTTGAATCTATCTTGCCTTTGGGAGGCAATATAGGGTGGTGTTCTGGGTCATGTGATCTATTAATAAAATCAGGCTTCCCGGGTTTGAATTCCAGCTCCACTATTTGCCCGCCATGTGACCTAAGCCAGGTAACTTAACCAGGAACCAGAATAGGCCTCAAGTTCCTAATCAGCAAGCTGGGGAAATGTTTATAAAGAACTTTGCACATTATAAATGCTCAATAAATCTGAACTATTGATTCCAAGGTATCAAGGGGCAGCAAGAAGATGAAATGAAGCTGAGACAGGATCCCCAGCACTTACTACTCAAAGTGTACTTTCCATACCAGCAGCCTCAGCACCCCCAAGACCTAGTGAGTCAGAATCTGTATTTTACCTTGATGATTTATTTGCACATTAAAGCTTGAGAAGCAGGACTCTTGCTGCTCACATAGTTTTAAACAAGAATGCATATTGGCTGTTTTTAATATACCTTAGCCTGACAAGGGAGGTCTTCATCCTTTCCCTCTGAAGTGATGAAAACACAGTTACCAAGAAATGCCTATAGTAGCCTTCCTCCGCTCTGGTGATGGCCTGAGACAAGTAATCTTTATTTGGGGATGCTACTAACACTCTTGGCCTCCCTCCATCCACACAGTAAATATGTTACAGCTGAAGTAACCCCAAGGGTGCCCTGTTTATACCCATTAGAAATATAGATTAATGGTTTTCATTTGGACAAAAAGAACTGCATACTAACCAAATTAACCTGAGCTAAAGGTGCCAACCTAGAATGCTCTGGTAGCCTATGAGATGGCATCTGAGAACCACATAGATCAACAGATGCTGCTTTGTTAAAATTATAAAGCTCAACTGAGTTACCTCCACCTCCCTCTACTGTAGATGGATGAGAGACTGCAGTGAGCCAGGCCACTAAGAAAGAGAAAGCCCATCGCAGCAGGGAGGCCAGTACCTGGCCTCTGCTGAAGACAAGGCTCACGTATTCATCTCAAGAACAGGATTTTATTTCCTTAGGGAGACTACCATCTCTTAATCACAAAAGCAATAAGAATTTCCAATATGTTCCTCTGCTGTGCTTAATCAGTTGTTCCAGCTGCCAGTCATCAGCTACGTCTGGAAGTTCACTTAGAAGCCCTCTTCCAGCCTTGAAAGCAGTAATGACCCCTGAGTTGACACAGACAATGAAGGCTGCTCCTGTGGGCAGCCTGTGTGTGTCAGCTGATTTGATCACAACAGTTTTGTTAATATTGCCCTGTATTCTGGAGGGATCAGCTCTCTTCCTTATGTTTTGATCGATAAGCCACATTGTGTGCCCTATTGGTTGAGTTTGGAAAATTATTTTGAATGTGTATGGAAGGAAGTTTTTCCTTTTGTGAATGACATTACAGTTTTACTCTAAGGTGGAGATTTTCTTCCTGAGGTTAAAAATCACTTGGCAAAACCTGAACATTTGTCTGGAACCATATGTTGTGGTGGAAAAGTCTGTATGAAGTCGGCAGGTAGTCAGACTTAAAACATTAATAGAGGTTAGCACCTGCCTGGTGCAGAGTAGGTGCTGGAAAATTGTGTTTGGAAGAATGAATGAATAAAAGAATATTCCTAGATTGTAGTAATAAAGATTGAATTCTGGATGCGTGACTGTGATATGGTCAGAAATTCCTAGAAGTCAGGGTAAGTAAAAGAGCATTTCCTATGCCACAGTGGATCATTGGCAGAGACCAAGGACAATTCTGTTGAAGCCATAGCTCTCTGACTCCAGAGTGTTGTCCATTTTTTTTGAAGGGTATGTGAGATGAGGATTGGATAAATGTTGGAAAGCATGCTTGTGTCTGTTGTTACTTCCTCCAAATTTCTGGTCATCATCTTGGTCACAAGCAACGTCTACAATGAGCAGTCATGGCCTGGACTTGGCATGCAAAGTGCTGTCATGTAGACACTGACTTACAGGCTTCTACTAGGTTGTAATCTCACCTTCTCACCAGAAGTAAGATTTTCCTATACTATAGAAAATAAAGTCAAGTCATAGACCTTGTTTTCCAGAGAAGTGATTTCCTCCACCCTAGATAAGAAGTACATTTTCCAAATCCAGATTTTAAATTGAACCCTAAACCCTCCCTTTCTTGTTCTCATGGGGCCTTAAAAGAGGACCACTGCCCATTTCTGTCCCCTTCACCAGCCATAGCATTCAAAGGAAGGGCTATGGATGTGGGCTTGACTGGTGGTCAGTCAGCACGAGTTGACGTGGGCTTGACTGGCAGTCAGTCAACACCAACACAGCTGGAGGGCATATTCTGGAGCCCTCAGCCCTATATCTGACACCTCGTGTGCCCCACCTAGCATCCCCTTCACCACCTGTTTCTAGTGGCCTTTGCTAATGCAGCCAGCTAATGCACCAGTCATAGCGTGGTAGCAGCTCTCCTCAACTGCACCATGTCCCTCTGGCTTTCTGCCCTGAGGCTTCTTTGATACCCTGATGTTGGGTATCTGTGAGAACATTTAGCCACTCTGGTACATGTGCCCCTCAAAGTGTGAGCAAATTAATCTTGACCGATGGGGCAACTCTCAACAGATGAAGAATAGGAGTTGGTGGATAAATGTTCCTTTCTGTCCCTGTCCTAGTCACTGAGCCCCAAGATTCCATGGGCATTTATATCTTGTTCATCTTCGTTTACTCAATGAACATGAACTGATGCTGTTTGGAGATACCAGGCACCAAGGATGTCTTGTTTCCTGTCCCAGGACCTAGCTTCATGTCTGCCAAATAATAGGTACCCCATACATATTTGTGGAATAATTGCCTGCTAAGAGAAGAATAAAAAGAACACAGTTAACTCTGTATATAGACCAGATGTAATAAAGTAAGTAGAAAAAGGTAGAGGACATCACAGAAAAAAGCTCAGTAGTATAAATTGTCATAACACATTTGAGTGTGGTCAGTTGTCTGGTTTGGCCAGAGCTTAGGATGCATTGTGGGGCCACAAATAAGACAGTGCGTTAAAGTGCTTTTAACACTGTCCAGTGATTTATACTAATAGGTCTTGGTATTTTGGTAAAATCGATATAGAGAGGTCTGCTCCCTTCATTAAATTACAGTTTCCCCAAGGGCAGGAACCCACATATAGTAGAGTATCAAGCACGTAATAGACACTTAATCAATATGGAATATAAAAATAATGGCTGAATGATAGATGGGTAAACAGATGGATGATGGGCAGGTGGATGATGGATGGTTTTTCCTGGCTGTTAAATGGAATGAAGGAGAGGTCCTAAATCAGGCTTAACTCTGAGTGAGTGGCAGGCTACAAACAATCCCCAATTTCCCAGCCTATGTCATTGTAGCTAATGCCAAGTATAGCTAATATAGACCTCTGAGTAGCAGCACACTTTCTGTTGGACCATAGAGTAGAGCACAGAGTGTGGACACCAAGCTTCCTTGTTGCCCATTGGGTTGTAAACAGCAGGGGCAATGCTTCCCTTGTGATAAACACATGCACATACATACAAAAAAACCTCTGGGGAAAAATAAATACTGGGTGTATTCAGCAACTACAACAAATTAAATAGGAGAACTCACATTTCTACACTGAAGCAGAAAAAAAAAAGTTAGCTGTGTTTTCACAGTATCTCTGTGACCTTTATTATTCCATTAGATTTTGGAATAGTATATAAAACACCAAGCTCCATGCTGACAAACAACCAGTTTTGAAACTATTGCCACAGTCAATCCAAACAGCCTTCTCCCCTGGGTAAAATTATTATTTGGAATACAAGCAGAATTGTGGTTCCCTGAGCTAGCTGAGCATAAATGAGGTTAGTGATTCATAAGGTGACTCTAGCGAGTTTGCAAATATGCAACTTGTATGGAAGCTGACGCACACAACAGAAGCTCAGCCTTGCCTTTCTGAGCTGGTAAGCATTTTCAGGCCTCACCACCTCTTTGGAGGACTGTGGTAGGTACAGGCTTCTGAGGACAAGAGTTAACCTGACAGAATGCTGATTTACCAGAAATAAACCCTTCAAATCAGATCACACCCTTGTCAGTAGCTTTTTGAGCGGGAAGATGGTAATTCTGCCTCTTCACATGTTCCTTGAAATACTTGAACTCTTGTTCCATTGGATTAAGCTTTTGGGGGCTAGGTCATCTGGGGTACTTATTCTATCCTGGAGAGGTTGGGGAAAAGTGGTACTGGTATAAAAATACAACTCCCTGAACTTTTAAACCCTCAAATCTTTTCGATAATGTGGCTTCTCTTTCTTAATCCTGAACCTGATTTATTTTTTTTTAAATCCATTTATTCTCTGATATTAGTAGAGTAAGTTCAAAAAGAACAGAAATGGGTATGGAGCTCAGCATAACTTTGTACAAAGAAGGAAGTTAAAGAGAATCAGCCTAATGCTGCTGCTATGATTGCAGCATAATGAGATGTCTACGGAGTAGGTCCCAGACACTGAGGGAACCTTTCTGATAGACTGTGAAAGTGACAAGCCCCAGTTTCTTCTGTGACATCGTACCCATTAGCTGATCTAAATGGGCACATATTCACGTTTGAGGTCACATACCGTTCTCGAAGGCTAGGCTGCCCATACGAATGGGACTGTAACTCACTCTCTGTGTCATAATGGGCAACAGTGGGGGAAGATCCCGAAGCTGTGTTTTCGTAGTTTGAGAGACTCCTCTTTGATGAAGGCCAAGTATATTCATCACACCATCAGGAAAATTCTCTGGGTTAGTTAGACTCTAAAGTTAAAAGAGTGCAGGATCCTACGTTCATGCTAGGATCTGGGAAGCTCCAGTTCTCATTAACATTGATTTAGCAGTGACAGAGAGGGACCCCCGCTGACCTACCGTGGCTCACTGCAGCAGTGAGAAGAGGAAGAAGGCCTGTGCTGTGCCCTTCTCAGTCAGCTGACCAAATATTCTGTTACCTGACTCTCATCCCCTGTGACTGAAAAGTGCTAATACAGAGACCTTGGCACAGATGCAAACAGTACAAGATTGACTAATTATACAGTGTCCAGACAGGGAACTGGCAGGGCATGGCAGCACTTAGGAGACAGACCGTGAACGTCAGCCTGAAGCGAGCCAAACGTGAGCTCCGGAGGAACCTGTTCCACCATGAAAATAAAAGCTGTGTGTACCCAAGAAGGGGAGAACTGTTCCCTGAAAACCACTGAGAGAAAAACAAACAAGCCCCTCAAATATGCTTGCTGTCAGGCTTCGGTATTTAAAAAATGTGGGCTTCCTTTGGGGCACGGTCTCATGTTTGTTCTCCCTTGATTTCAGCTCCCATTTTCTCCAGCAATTATTCAAGCCGAAGTGGAACAGCTGCTGGGGCCGTACCACCCCCACATCCTGTCAGTCACCCTTCTCCGGGACATAATGTACAGGGGAGCCCCCACAACCCCTCCTCCCAGTTACCTCCACTCACAGCTGTGGACGCAGGAGCTGATAGGTAAGGCCATCTGTCTCTCTCTCCTAATAGGTGTCGCTGCCAAACCTCCCTTCACGGAGAAGTGCTTTGACAGTTGCTGAATTTTATTAATAATCCGTTGGTGGGTTGAGTTACCCAAAGGTGACATTTTAAAAGTACATACACAAAGCACGTGGACCAAATATCTCATTATCTGTTTCATTTTTCCACGGGAAAACAAATGAAATGATAGTGGCAATAGCCAGCCGAAGTTTCAGATGCTGGAAACACACCAGAATTTCCCTGTCTTTCTACCTTTCCTCGGTCTGTTTCAGAGACCCAATTTTAAGGTAATGTATATGCAGGTCGAAACACTTCCCGATGTCAGATGGTGCCCTCACCACATAAATCAGTATTGTTAAGGCATGGGATTTTATATAGGCTGCTCATTGAATACTTTATATTAATATCTGTCTCATAAAGGACTTCTGGGAGAAAATGTTTAAACAACCATGATCTTCATAATATTTTTACTCCTGAATTCTTTATTGGCCCCAGAGGCCTTTCGAGGCCCTTCATACTTCTGTTTCCCAATCTCTTGTGTGCTTCTGTGGACCACAGACCAAAATAAGAGTCTGCATCTCTTGCTTCTCCATCTCCTTCCCCTTTTTGTGGAGCAGGCTGTAATGAACTTCTCTTGCCTGAGGGCAAGTGTATGGCTGCATCAGTACACGTAGCTTTGGAAGGAGATTGGATGCTTCAGTCCTCTCCGAGCTGTCCAACACACCTCTTGTCACTTCTCTCCACTTGTCATCTGGCTTGAGTTGACCTACCTGGTTACTCCCAGACATCCAGAGGAGAAATAAGTTCTTGTAGGAACCCTGCGCAAGCTTGGAGTGGTGGGCAATTGTTGAACAAAATAATGGGTTGAATAGGCAGCAGGAATAAAAGTTTTGTATCTTTGATTTCACCAGCAATGTCTGGTTCCATCATTGTTGGCCTGACCTATGAGTTTGGTAATATGTGGTTTTAATTCTGATAAACCATATATATTTTATTGTTTATGACTTTCTTCCTTTATTAATATTATTTTGTTTAATGAATGTCTGTTGAATACTTTCTATGTGTCAGACACTGTGTTGGATGCTGGAGTCCAAAAAGTTATTAAAACATGCTCCTGCCCTTACAGGTTTGAATGGTGAGGATAGGCATTCAAATGAAGTATAGTAAGGCTGTTTGGTTAAATGATATAATAGAGATCCACAGGAGCCTAAAGAGGATGTCTCTAAATCTGTCTCAGGGAGTGAGGGAAAGAAAGACACAGTGATGTAGGCATTGAAGGAAGACAGGCTTTTCTGGATGCCTCAATGGGGCACAGCATCCCAGGCAGCAAGAAGAACATATGCAAGATGTGAGGAACAGAAAGGACACCATCAGGGAAGGTCTCAGTAGCTTGGGATGACAGCATCCAGGCATACATGGCTGATGAAGTCAGATAATATTAGGTTGGCTCATGTGGAATTGTGTATTTGATGCTAAGGAATTTGCCCCTTATCCTGCTAGGAGTGAAGAACCATTATAGGCTCTTTGTTAAGAGAGAAACACAATCAGATTGACATTACAGCAAAAGAATTCAGGTGACAAGATAGTTGAGTAACTGAACCTGGAAGGAGAGACGGGAAAAACAAGGAGAAGAATATTGCAGGAGGCCTTGTAAGCAATATGGTTACTTGAAGCAAGGCAAAGCAGTGAGGATGGAGAATTTATTCAAGAGCAATTATTTAGGAGGCAGAATTACTAATCATTAATATATATGTGGAGCAAAGAGGAGGGACCAAAATTCATTTATAAGTTTTACCCCTAGACACCAAGATTGTGTCATTAATAGAAACTGAAAAATACAAAAAGAGTGTAGTAGTGTGGAGGAAAAAACAATATTGAGTGGAGGAGAAGGGGAAGAAGAGGGAACAGTAAACTGACTTTAGGAGTTTGAACTTTAGGTGATTATAAAAGATCCATGTGGATATGTCTGATTGGCAGTTAGAAATATGAATCAGAAGATGCTGGAGTTCTTAAAAACAGTTCTATGCACAAGGTAAAGTGTAAACAAATCATTAGCCTCCTCCCACAAGATCTGTCAGCAAAGCAGCGCAAATGATAACCATCCATTAAGTTCACAGACATTGGAGACAGAAAATCTTTTCTTCCACTTATCTGATATATTTCTATATATATTCCTTTTTTTTAAAAAAAAAAAGTATTTTATGTAGTTTTCTGTTGGGTTCTAAATGATATTAGCCATGGACTTTTCATCATCTCATTTCATTCTGCCTGGCTGAGAATCTTACTCCACAATGTCGTGAAGCTCAGGAATGATCAATCGGAACCTCCCTACACTGCACCTCCTTATGTATAGTCATAACAACTCTTACCGAGAATATAAGACAAAAACAATCATTGAGTCTCCTTTTTGTACACAGCCTTTAAAAGAATACATGTAGAAAAAGATTTTAATTATTATCAGAATCAAAGACAACAATATCACAACCCAAATGCCTGAAATTTGCATCTCAGTTCTGACAGTTGCTAACTGTTTGGCTGTGGACAAGTTCCTTAGCTGCTCCTGCTGCTTGAGGTTTGTGTGTTTGTCTTTTTTAAACATTTTATTTTGTATTTTTTATTCCTCCTTTTGAAAGTTTGTAACATATAAAGAATGGCAAGAATAGTACAATGAATACCCATGAATGTACCCTGCACTTATATTCACGCATTGTCAATATTTTGCCTTTCTTTCCTTCCTTCCTTCTTTTGTTTCCCTCCCTCCCTCCCTTCCTTCCTTCGTTCCTTCTCTTTCTTGCTCTTTCTCTCTCTCTCTCTGTCTCTCTTTCTCTCTCTCTCTGACTTTGGGGATTCTTTGTTTTCCTGCCTATTGTTGCAGAACCATTTGACAGATGGTTGCAGATATCACTGAGCTTTACTCCTAATTACTTCAGTAGGGATCTCCTAAAAAGGACATTCTCCTACATAAACCCAATATAATAATCATACTCGGGAAATTTAACATTGATATAATACTATTCTCTAATAGTTACTTGCTATTCAGATTTCCCAAATTTTGTGAATAGTGTTTTCTACAGCTGGAGATTTTTGTTTGTTTGTTTTCCTTTTTGTGATTCAGGGATCTAATAGGGATCTCACAGTGCATTTAATTTTTATTTCTTTTTCATCTACTTGAATCGACTGAAGTTCTCCAGCTTTTTATTGTTATTATTATTGTCTTTCAGGACATTGACAATTTTTGAAGAACTCGGGACATTTATTTTACACAGTGTTCCAGGGTTCCATGGTTTGGATTTGTGTAATTGTTTTATCCTTAACAGATTCATTGTAGATATTTTTGGTGGGAATACCACATAGATGATGTGGTGTTTCTTAGCTTTTTTGAGATTTAGATTGCACCTTATGGGGAATTAGGATTAAATAAACTAAGTAGATAAAGTGCCTAGTAAGTTATATGACATGAAACAGGCCTTTCATAGCTGTGGATACTAACATAAAGACAGGCAGCTTTGGCATAGCTGAGTGATTCAGTTTGGAAGTCAGAGGATGTTGTTAAATGATCATAGGGGTTGATAATGTAAATAATCATGGAAGGGGAAATGGAGAGGAAGGAGGTACTTTATATGACGGGAGAAGGAAATGGACATTTGCACTTTGTGGTTTTGTCTTGCTGCTATATTCTCCCCTACTGGATGTGTGCCCCATCCCTTGCCTTCCCAGCTGGAGTGGGCAAGTGTGAGTATGGCAGGTTCTCTCTTCCAATCAGGTTTGGAAAGGAAGATGACTTGAAACAGCACTGACTTATTCACCAGGTTTGCATTAGTGTCCAGCATAAAAACACTAAGAGGAAATATGCTTACCTTCCGCTTTTGGTTTGTATATCTTTGCCTCTGTTTGCCTGGGAAATCCCCCAGTAAAAACTCCAGCAGTTTTCTTAACGGAAATAGGTTTATCACACTTTGCGATTTTTAGTGGGAAACTGGCATCTTTTCCTGCTTGCGGGCATTGATTCATCATTTACTTAGCTTTCACATGCTAAAAAAAATGGGCTGAGTCACCGTCAGAAGTCAGGAAAGGTCCACCACATCTACCCAGTTAGCATCAAGTTCTTTGATCCTTACCATCATAAAATAAAATAAATGCAAGTTCTCTCAATCTAACAAGGTTCCATTTTTATTTTGAAATATTATCTGAATGACATATTATTTCAGTGATTTAAGCAGCACACCACATCACCTAATGTTTATCTAACTTATTATGGGAAGTGGTGTTTTACTATGGCATGTTGAATGAGCCAGTGGTACTTTGTGACAGTGGCTTCCCGTGAGAGGAACTCAGCGTCTTTGGAAATGTTAATTCATTGAGTTTCATAGTATGTCTGTTAGACCAGAGAATACAAAAATATTGATGGGAGTCTCTTTTTGAAATGCAGAAATCTTACAATTCCAAGAATAAATCCTCTGAGTTTATGTTTGCTCATCTTTTACAAGAGAATGTCAGCTGCCTCTCTTCATTCTGAAGAAGGCCACAAACAGTGCGCTTTGTCGTGCAGGTAATAGAGCTGAAGGAGGCCTGTGGATTGACCACAGTGGAGAGGTTTATGAAGAGCTTCCTATGAGCCCATGGCTGAGCCAGAAAGGACTGAAAAGAAAGTGTAAATATAAGGAAAAAGAAAAGTGTTTTTTCTGTTCTCTCACTCAACAGTAATCGACACAAAACGCTTCTGTGACCAAATGTGTGGGGGTTTTCCCCCAACCCACTAAGCATGCAATCAATTCTGCAGTAGACACCAGCTGGGTGTCCTCTAATTGCAACCTATCCTGACACTCTCTACTTGGAGAGAGTGTCAGATTCCACAGGTTGAGGACACAGTTCCACAGGACTGCCCCCTACTTCTGACACCAGTTGCAATACCTGGGTTATTTTGCCTGTACATCTGACAAACTGACTATGAATCAGGATTTCCACAGCCCCTTCCTCCGGTTCTATTAATTTGCTGGAGCAGTTCACAGAACTCAGGGAAACACTTACATTTACTAGTTTATTATAAAGGACATTATAAAGTATACCAATGAAAAGATGTATAGGTCAAGGCATATGGGAAGGCACACAGAACCTCCATGCCCTCTCCAGGCCTACCACCCTCCAGGAACCTCCATGTGTTCAGCTATCCAGAAGCTCTCTGAACCCAGTCCTTTTGGATTTTTATGGAGACTTCTTTACATAGGCATGATTGATTAAATCATTGGCCATTGGTAATCAGTTTACTCTTTGGCCCCTCTTCCCTCAGAATTTGGGGGTTGAGGCTGAAAGTCAACCCTCTAATCCTGCCTTGGTCTCTCCAGTGGCCAGTCTCATTGTTTCAGGCAGCCAGAGGCTGCCAGCCATCAGTCAACTCATTAGCATACAAAAAGACACTATCACTTTGAAGATTCCAAGGATTTCAGAAGTTGTATGCCAGGAATGGGGAGGAAGACCAAATATATATTTCATACTATCACAGAAAGAACGGATATGTAGTCTCTTTGGAGAGTATTCAATCTAATATATGAATCAATCAGCAGCAGAAAATATGAGGAATAATTATTTTTGAGAAGTAGTCAAAGCACCTTTACCAAATAAGGAATGCCAATTTTTTTAGTCTCTATGGAGTATTGGGAAGGCTTACTCTTTTCACCCATAATGTATTATTTCAGATATAGCATTGCTAGAATTCTAGGTACTTTTATACATGTATGATCTTTCTAGGCCTTTCAGTAATTTGCATAAGTAACTTTGACTTTTACTTTATTTTCTTTATTTTTTATCTTTATTTAATTTTTATGCAAATTTATGGGGCATATGATGTGAAATTTTGTTACATGTATATAATGCATAGCGATCAAGTTAAGGTATTTAGGATGTCCAACAACCAAGTACAGTATGTTTTTTATTTAACTATAGTCACCTTATTCTGTTACCAGACATTGAATTTATTCCTTCTATTTAACTGATGATCATATGGTTTTTTGCCCCCATTCTCTTGATGTTATATATCCCATTTGTTGATTTGTATATGTTGAATCATCCTTGCTTCCCTAGTATAAATCGCACTTGTCCTGTTGGATTTGGTTTGCTGGTATTTTATTGAGGATTTTTTTGTCTATGTTTATCAGGGATATTGGCCTGCAGTTTTATTTTTGTTGTTATTGTTGTTGTGACTTTGTCTGGTTTGGGTATCAGGGTGATGCTGGCCTCATGGAATGACTGTGGGAGAATTCCCTCTTCAATTTTTTGGAATAGTTTCCAGAGGATTGGAATTAGTTTTCTGTACATTTGGTAGAATTTTGCTGTGAATCTATCTGGTCCTGGGCTTTTCTTTTGGGAAGACTTTTTAATACTGATTCCATCTCATTATGCGTTATTGGTCTGTTCAGGTTTTTTATTTCTTCCTTATTCAGTCTTGGTAGATTGTCTATTTATCAATTTTATTTATATGTTCAAATAACCAGCTTTTTGTTTTGTTACTTCTTTGTATATTTTTTAGTTTCTGTTTCATTTTGTTCTGCTCATATCTTTATTATTTATTTTTTCTGCTAATCTGGGGTTTGGTTTGTTTCTCCTTTTCTAGTTCTTTGAGGTATGTTTTTAGATTGTTTATTTGTAATCTTTCTACTTTTTTGATATAAGCATTTATTGTTACAAACTTCCCTTTTAGCACTGCTTTTGCTGTATTCCACAGGTTTGGGGACTGATATAGTTTGGCTGTGTGTCCGCACCCAAATCTCATCTTGAATTGTATTCCCATAATTCCTACATGTTGTGGGAGGGATCTGTTGGGAGATAACTGAATCATCAGGATGGTTTCCCCCATACTGTTCTCTTGGTAGTGCATAAGTCTCATGAGATCTGAGGGTTTTTATCAGGGGTTTCCGCCTTTGTGTCTTCCTCATTCTCTTTGCCTGTTGCCATCCATGTAAAACAGGAGTTGCTCCTCCTTACATTCCGCCATGATTATAAGGCTTCCCCAGCCACATCCAACTGTAAGTCCAATTAAACCTCTTTCTTTTGTAAATTACCCAGTCTCGGGTATGTCTTTAACAGTAGCATGAAAACAGACTAATAAAGTAAATTGGTACCGGTAGAGTGGGGTGCTGCAGTAGATACCTGAAAATGTGGAAGCAACTGGGTAACAGACAGGGCTTGGAACAGTTTGGAGAGCTCAGAAGAAGATAGGAAAATGTGGAAACATTTGGAATTTCCTGGAGACTTGTTGAATGGCTTTGCCCAAAATGCTGATAGAGATACGGACAATAAAGTCAAGGCTGAGGTGGTCTCAGATGGAAATGAGGAACTCGTTGGGAACTGGAGCAAAGGTGACTCTTGTTACGTTTTAGCAAAGGTAGTGGTGGCATTTTGCTTCTGCCCTAGAGATTTGTGGAACTTTGAACTTGAGAGAGCTGATTTAGGGTATCTAGCAGAAGAAATTTCAGAGCAGCAAAGCATTCAGGAAGTGACTTGGGTGCTGTTAAAAGCATTCAGTTTTAAAAAGGAAAAAGAGCATAAAAGTTTGAAAAATTTGCAGCCTGGCAATGCATTAGAAGAGAAAATCTCATTTTCTGGGGAGAAATTCAAGCTGGCTGCAGAAATTTGCATAGGTAACGAGGAGCCAAATGTTAATTTCCAAGACAATGGGGAAAATGTCTCCAGTGCATGTCAGAGGTCTTCACAGCAGCCCCTCCAGTCACAGACCCCAAGGCCTAGGAGGAAAAAGTGATCTCCAGGGCCTGGCCCAGGGTCCCTGTGCTATGTGCAGCCTAGGGACTTGGTGCCCTGCGTCCCAGCCACTCAAGCAATGGCTGAAAGGGGCCTGAAGCTCTGGCCATGGCTTCAGATGGTGCAAGCCCTATGCCTTGGCAGCTTCCATGTGGCGTTGAGCCTGCGGGTACACAGAAGTCAAGAATTGAGGTTTGGGAACGTCTGTCTAGATTTCAGAAGATGTGTGGAAATGCGTGGATACCCAGGCAGAAGTTTGCTGCAGGGGCGCGGCTCTCATGAAGAACCTCTGCTAGAGCAATGCAAAAGGGAAATGTGGGGTCAGAGAGCCCACACAGAGTCTCTACTGGGACACTGCCTAGTGGAGCTGTGAGAAGAGGGTCACTGTCCTCCAGACCCCAGAATGGTAGATCCACCAATAGCTTGCACTGTGCACCTGGAAAAGCCACAGATGCTCAATGCCAGTCCATGAAAGCAGCCAGGAGGCAGGGTGTACCCTGCAAAGCCACAGGAGTGGAGCTGCCCAAGACCATGGGAACCCACCTCTTGCATCAGTGTGACCTGGATATGAGACATGGAGTCAAAGGAGATCATTTTGGAGCTTAAAGATTTGACTGCCCAACTGGATTTTGAAATTGTATGTGCCCTGTAGCCCCTTTGTTTTGGCCAATTCCTCCCATTTGGAATGGTTGTATTTACCCAGTGTCTGTATGCCCATTGTATCCGGGAAATAAGTAGCTTGCTTTTGATTTTACAGGATCATATGTGGAAGAGACCTGCCTTGTCTCAGACGAGACTTTGGACTGTGGACTTTTGAGTTAATGCTGAAATGAGTTAAGACTTTGGGGAACTGTTAGGAAGGCATGATTGGTTTTGAAATGTGAGGACATGAGATTTGGCATGGGCCAGGGGTGGAATTATATGGTTTGGCTCTGTGTCCTCACCCAAATCTCATCTTGAATTGCATTCCCATAATTCCCACGTGTTGTGGGAGGGACCTGTTGGGGATAACTGAATCATTGGGGGTGGTTTCCCTCATACTGTTCTCTTGGTAGTGCATAAGTCTCACGAGACCTGATGGTTTTATCAGGGCGTTCTGCTTTTGCGTCTTCCTCATTCTCTTTGCCTTCTGCCATCCATGTAAGATGGGACTTGCTCCTGCTTACCTTCTGCCATGATTGTGAGGCTTCCTCAGCCACATGGAACTGTATGTCCAATTAAACCTCTTTCTTTTGTAAATTGCCCAGTCTCAGGTACGTCTTTAACAGCAGCATGAAAACGGACTAATATAGGGATGTTGTATTTTCATTTTCATTTGTTTCAAGAAAATTTTTAATTTTCATCTTAATTTTCTCTTTGGCCCAGTGGTCATCCAGGAGCACGTTGTTTAATTTCCATGTATTTGTATGGTTTCCAAAGTTCTTTCTGGTATTGAATTCTTGTTTTATTCCATCATAGCCTGAGAAGATACTTGATATGATTATAATTTAAAAAATGTGTTGAGACTCATTTTGTAGTCTCACAGGTATCATTTTCTAATTGATCATTGGAATGTAATGTTGCTTGCCTGGATGCTAAAGGGTCAAAGACAGCAACCATTTTCAATTCAATAGCTTTGCAATTCTGTAAAATTCTTTAGCTCTACTCAAACCAGTCTGACGTATGACTTAGTTTCCTTTTTTCCGTGCCTTAATTCAGGCTTTGTTTCTATATAAAAACTTCCTTTTTCTTCCTATCCTTAACCAAGTGTTACCCAGCCTTTAGAGCTCAGATTAGTTCTCAATGCAGGAAGCCTCTCCTCTGCCTCTCACAGTTCACAAAGTCAAGTTCCCTTGATGAATCCCTTGGATCTTATCATCTGTTTCATGTATATACTATTTACCAGATGTCTCCATGCTAACTGAATTGTTAGGTTTTGGTGAGCAGGAACCTTAAGTTTCCTGGTGACCTCCATACTGCCATGTACTAAGTAATGCAGTGATAGGTCCTAAGGAAGGTTTGAGAAAGGTAAAAGACCAATGAGGGGAATGCCTAAGAAGCAAGAGGTCATTGTCAAGTCCCAGTGTCTTGCCAGAAAGCAACAATTCCCTTGATTTATTGATCAGAAGGGCAGTAGCCCTAATTCTGAAAGTTCTTCCCATCTTGTATAACCTGCGTACTTTGATACAATGCATAGTTGCTCTAATACATACATTCATGCACACACACATTGCTAGGAGTACCTTGCCACCATCCATTTGTGGTTTCTCTACATTGCTTTCTTGAAATCTTGAATACTAGTGCCTGACACTCACCATTCTCACTTATTTGTATATGTAGCATCTGAAGAACTAAAAACTAAGCCTGTTGCTTTGCTGTTCTTTCCTCTCCAGGACTTTCTGAGTAATCAGGGATGTTGGTATCTTAAACCACTCAGCTTTTACACACACACACACACACACACACCCTAGATAACTGTTTCTCACTCTCTTTAATGTAGTATAAATGCAATAGTCATACACATCATATCAAATATTAAAGCATATCAAAATCTATCCCAGCACTAGAGGTTTATTTGTTTACTGTTGTTTTGTTTATTGTCTTTCGCTGGTGTTTATATACCAGGCAGTATGCTGGACACTGAGGCTGTAGTGGTAAATAAGACCAACAGAAGCCTTGCCCTCTCAGAGTATCTAGTCTAATGGAAGACACCAAGCCAACAGGCAATCATAGTTTAGAGTATTATGAAGGGATGATACAGGGGCCTGTGGATGCATACAGAAAGAGCATATAACCCAAAATTGGGGAGAAAGGACTAGAGGAAGAAATTTTTTCCTGAAAACTGATAGCCTACAGGCAAGAAGACTATGTACAACAAGTGTTGTATACAAAAGCTAAGAAGGAAGAGAGCCAGCAAGGGTGCAGCTTAGTGTAGAAATTAGGGAGTAACCTTATCAGCCACATTTAGGGGTTGGGGCTTTAACTTGAGGACAAGAAGTTGTGTGTTGGGCCAATAAGGGGGATGTAGTGACTCTTGCATACATTCCAAATTCCTCCCTAGTCTGTTATCCACCCACAAAGAGCTCAGAATGTATTCTCTGCCTGATAGAAGAAAAAAGACAAAGAATTGAAAAATGGTTCATCTTGTTCTCAAATAGCCAAAGACACTGTTTTGTACCTCCTGGACTAGTGAAGCAGCACAGTAGGGATTATGTTATTTTCCTTTTTAATACCATTTGTAAAGACAGTTTTGTCCCTAGCAATTTGAAGCTTGTATTTTATGTAGTCATGAACTACCAGGGTTTTGAAGAGTCACTGAGTGTCAAAAAAAAATTACTTCCATTTTGAAGACAAAGTGATGAACATCTGAAAATTAGAGATCTAATCCAGCAATAACTTGGTCTCACTTGTCTCCATTATATCTGAGAAAATTTGGATATGACTAAGAGTTCACTGCATGACTGCATGTCATCTTATAGCTGCAATTTGTCTAGTGAGCACTGCTCTGTGGTCACTGATGCATATTAAGAGACTTTCTGACACATATAGAAACATATCTAACTTAGAGGGTAACAAATAAACACAGGCAATTAAGTTTGTCAATCTTGATCATTGGAATAGTTGAGAAAAGCCATAGTTAAAAGACAAATATAGGGTGGAGGAGCCAAGATGGCCGAATAGGAACAGCTCCGGTCTACAGCTCCCAGCGTGAGCGACCCAAAAGATGGGTGATTTCTGCATTTCCATCTGAGGTACTGGGTTCATCTAACTAGGGAGTGCCAGACAGTGGGCGCAGGACAGTGAGTGCAGCACGCCATGCGCAAGCCGAAGCAGGGCAAGGCATTGCCTCACTCTGGAAGTGCAAGGGGTCAGGGAGTTCCCTTTCCTGGTCAAGGAAAGGGGTGACAGACGGCACCTGGAAAATCGGGTCACTCCCACCCGAATACTGCGCATTTCCGACTGGCTTAGGAAACGGCACACCAGGAGATTATATCCCGCACCTGGCTCGGAGGGACCTACGCCCACGGAGTCTCGCTGATTGCTAGCACAGCAGTCTGAGATCAAACTGCAAGACAGCAGCAAGGCTGGGGGAGGGGCGCCCGCCATTGGCCAGGCTCGCTTAGGTAAACAAAGCAGCCTGGAAGCTCGAACTGGGTGGAGCCCACCATAGCTCAAGGAGGCCTGCCTGCCTCTGTAGGCTCCACCTCTGGGGGCAGGGCACAGACAAACAAAAAGACAGCAGTAACCTCTGCAGACTTAAATGTCCCTGTCTGACAGCTTTGAAGAGAGCAGTGGTTCTCCCAGCACGCAGCTGGAGATCTGAGAACAGGCAGACTGCCTCCTCAAGTGGGTCCCTGACCCCTGACTCCCGAGCAGCCTAACTGGGAGGCACCCCCCAGTAGGGGCAGACTGACACCTCACACAGCCAGGTACTCCTCTGAGACAAAACTTCCAGAGGAACGATCAGACAGCAGCATTCGCGGTTCACGAAAATCCGCTGTTCTGCAGCCACCACTGCTGATACCCAGGCAAACAGGGTCTGGAGTGGACTTCTAGCAAACTCCAACAGACCTGCAGCTGAGGGTCCTGTCTGTTAGAAGGAAAACTAACAAACAGAAAGGACATCCACACCAAAAACCCATCTGTACATCACCATCATCAAAGACCAAAAGTAGATAAAACCACAAAGATGGGGAAAAAACAGAGCAGAAAAACTGGAAACTCTAAAAAGCAGAGCGTCTCTCCTCCTCCAAAGGAACGCAGTTCCTCACCAGCAATGGAACAAAGCTGGACAGGGAATAACTTTGACGAGTTGAGAGAAGAAGGCTTCAGATGATCAAACTACTCCGAGCTACAGGAGGAAATTCAAACCAAAGGAAAAGAAGTTAAAAACTTTGAAAAAAATTTAGACGAATGTACAACTAGAATAACCAATACAGAGAAGTGCTTAAAGGAGCTGATGGAGCTGAAAGCCAAGGCTCGAGAACTACGTGAAGAATGCAGAAGCCTCAGGAGCCGATGCGATCAACTGGAAGAAAGGGTATCAGTGATGGAAGATGAAATGAATGAAATGAAGCGAGAAGGGAAGTTTAGAGAAAAAACAATAAAAAGAAATGAACCAAGCCTCCAAGAAATATGGCAGTATGTGAAAAGACCAAATCTACGTCTGATTGGTGTACCTGAAAGTGATGGGAGAATGGAACCAAGTTGGAAAACACTCTGCAGGATATTATCCAGGAGAACTTCCCCAATCTAGCAAGGCAGGCCAACATCCAGATTCAGGAAATACAGAGAATGCCACAAAGATACTCCTTGAGAAGAGCAACTCCAAGACACATAATTGTCAGATTCACCAAAGTTGAAATGAAGGAAAAAATGTTAAGGGCAGCCAGAGAGAAAGGTTGGGTTACCCACAAAAGGAAGCCCATCAGACTAACAGCGGATCTCTCGGCAGAAATTCTACAAGCCAGAAGAGAGTGGGGGCCAATATTCAACATTCTTAAAGAAAAGAATTTTCAAGCCATAATTTCATATCCAGCCAAACTAAGCTTCATAAGTGAAGGAGAAATAAAATACTTTACAGACAAGCAAATGCTGAGAGATTTTGTCACCACCAGGCCTGCCCTAAAAGAGCTCCTGAAGGAAGTGCTAAACATGGAAAGGAACAACCGGTACCAGCCACTGCAAAATCATGCCAAATTGTAAAGACCATTGAGGCTAGGAAGAAACTGCATCAAATAATGAGCAAAATAACCAGCTAACATCATAATGACAGGATCAAATTCACACATAACAATATTAACTTTAAATGTAAATGGACTAAATGCTCCAATTAAAAGACACAGACTGGCAAATTGGATAAAGAGTCAAGACCCATCAGTGTGCTGTATTCAGGAAACCCATCTCACCTGCAGACACACACATAGGCTCAAAATAAAAGGATGAAGGAAGATCTACCAAGCAAATGGAAAACAAAAAAAGGCGGGGGTTGCAATCCTAGTCTCTGATAAAACAGAGTTTAAACCAACAAAGATCAAAAGAGACAAAGAAGGCAATTACATAATGGTAAAGGGATCAATTCAACAAGAAGAGCTAACTATCCTAAATATATATGCACCCAATACAGGAGCACCCAGATTCATAAAGCAAGTCCTGAGTGACCTATAAAGAGACTTAGACTCCCATACAATAATAATGGGAGACTTTAACACCCCACTGTCAACATTAGACAGATCAATGAGACAGAAAGTTAACAAGGATACCCAGGAATTGAACTCAGCTCTGCACCAAGCAGACCTAATAGACATCTACAGAACTCTCCACCCCAAGTCAACAGAATACACATTTTTTTCAGCACCACACCACACCTATTCCAAAATTGACCACATAGTTGGAAGTAAAGCTCTCCTCAGCAAATGTAAAAGAACAGAAATTATAACAAACTGTCTCTCAGACCACAATGTAATCAAACTAGAACACAGGATTAAGAAACTCACTCAAAACCGCTCAACTACGTGGAAACTGAACAACCTGCTCCTGAATGACTACTGGGTACATAACAAAATGAAGGCAGAAATAAATATGTTCTTTGAAACCAATGAGAACAAAGACACAGCATACCAGAATCTCTCGGACACATTCAAAGCAGTGTGTAGAGGGAAATTTATAGCACTAAATGCCCACAAGAGAAAGCAGGAAAGATCCAAAATTGACATCCTAACATCACAATTGAAAGAACTAGAAAAGCAAGAGCAAACACATTCAAAAGCTAGCAGAAGGCAAGAAATGACTAAAATCAGAGCAGAACTGAAGGAAATGGAGACAAAAAAAAAAACCTTCAAAAAATTAATGAATCCAGGAGCTGGTTTTTTGAAAGGATCAACAAAATTGATAGACCGCTAGCAAGACTAATAAAGAAGAAAAGAGAGAAGAATCAAATAGACACAATAAAAAATGATAAAGGGGATATCACCACCAATCCCACAGAAATACAAACTACCATCAGAGAATACTACAAACACCTCTATGCAAATAAACTAGAAAATCTAGAAGAAATGGATAAATTCCTCCACACATACACCCTCCCAAGACTAAACCAGGAAGAAGTTGAATCTCTGAATAGACGAATAACAGGATCTGAAATTGTGGCAATAATCAATACCTTACCAACCAAAAAGAGTCCAGGACCAGATGGATTCACAGCCGAATTCTACCAGAGGTACAAGGAGGAACTGGTACCATTCCTTCTGAAACTATTACAATCAATAGAAAAAGAGGGAATCCTCCCTAACTCATTTTATGAGGCCAGGATCATCCTGATACCAAAGCCTGGCAGAGACACAACAAAAAAAGAGAATTTTAGACCAATATCCTTGATGAACATTGATGCAAAAATCCTCAATAAAATACTGGCAAACCAAATCCAGCAGCACATCAAAAAGCTTATCCACAATGATCAAGTGGGCTTCATCCCTGGGATGCAAGGCTGGTTCACTATACGCAAATCAATAAATGTAATCCAGCATATAAACAGATCCAAAGACAAAAACCACATGATTATCTCAACAGATGCAGAAAACGCCTTTGACAAAATTCAACAACACTTCAGGCTAAAAACTCTCAATAAATTTGGTATTGATGGGATGTATCTCAAAATAATAAGAGCTATCTATGACAAACCCACAGCCAATATCATACTGAATGGGCAAAAACTGGAAGCATTCCCTTTGAAAACTGGCACAAGACAGGGATGCCCTCTCTCACCACTCCTATTCAACAGAGTGTTGGAAGTGCTGGCCAGGGCAATGAGGCAGGAGAAGGAGATAAAGGTATTCAGTTAGGAAAAGAGGAAGTCAAATTGTCTCTGTTTGCAGATGACATGATTGTATATCTAGAAAACCCCATTGTCTCAGCCCAAAATCTCCTTAAGCTAATAAGCAGCTTCAGTAAAGTCTCAGGATACAAAAGCAATGTACAAAAATCACAAGCATTCTTATACACCAATAACAAACAGAGAGCCAAATCATGAGTGAACTCCCATTCGCAATTGCTTCAAAGAGAATAACATACCTAGGAATACAACTTACAAGGGACATGAAGGACCTCTTCAAGGAGAACTACAAACCACTGCTCAAGGAAATAAAAGAGGATACAAACAAATGGAAGAACATTCCACGCTCATGGGTAGGAAGAATCAATATCGTGAAAATGGCCATACTGCCCAAGGTAATTTACAGATTCAGTGCCATCCCCATCAAGCTACCAATGACTTTCTTCACAGAATTGGAAAAAACTACTTAAAAGTTCATATGGAACCAAAAAAGAGCCCGCATCGCCAAGTCAATCCTAAGCCAAAAGAACAAAGCTGGGGGCATCACGCTACCTGACTTCAAACTATACTACAAGGCTACAGTAACCAAAACAGCATGGTACTGGTACCAAAACAGAGATATAGATCAATGGAACAGAACAGAGCCCTCAGAAATAACACTGCATATCTACAACTATCTGATCTTTGACAAACCTGAGAAAAACAAGCAATGGGGAAAGGATTCCCTATTTAATAAATGGTGCTGGGAAAACTGGCTAGCCATATGTAGAAAGCTGAAACTGGATCCCTTCCTTACACCTTATACACAAATCAATTCAAGATGGATTAAAGACTTAAACGTTAGACCTAAAACCATAAAAACCCTAGAAGAAAACCTAGGCATTACCATTCAGGACATAGGCATGGGCAAGGACTTCATGTCTAAAACACCAAAAGCAATGGCAACAAAAGCCAAAATTGACAAATGGGATCTAATTAAACTAAAGAGCTTCTGCACAGCAAAAGAAACTACCATCAGAGTGAACAGGCAACCTACAAAATGGGAGAAAATTTTCACAACCTACTCATCTGACAAAGGGCTAATATCCAGAATCTACAATGAACTCCAACAAATTTACAAGAAAAAAAAAACAACCCCATCAAAAAGTGGGCGAAGGACGTGAACAGACACTTCTCAAAAGAAGACATTTATGCAGCCAAAAGACACATGAAAAAATGCTCACCATCACTGGCCATCAGAGAAATGCAAATCAAAACCACAATGAGATACCATCTCACACCAGTTAGAATGGCAATCATTAAAAAGTCAGGAAACCACAGGTGCTGGAGAGGATGTGGAGAAATAGGAAGACTTTTACACTGTTGGTGGGACTGTAAACTAGTTCAACCATTGTGGAAGTCAGTGTGGCGATTCCTCAGGGATCTAGAACTAGAAATACCATTTGACCCAGCCATCCCATTACTGGGTATATACCCAAAGGACTATAAATCATGCTGCTATAAAGACACATGCACACGTATGTTTAATGCGGCACTATTCACAATAGCAAAGACTTGGAACCAACCCAAATGTCCAACAACGATAGACTGGATTAAGAACATGTGGCACATATACGCCATGGAATACTATGCAGCCATAAAAAATGATGAGTTCATGTCCTTTGTAGGGACATGGATGAAATTGGAAATCATCATTCTCAGTAAACTATCGCAAGGACAAAAAACCAAACACCGCATGTTCTGACTCACAGTTGGGAATTGAACAATGAGAACACATGGACACAGGAAGGGGAACATCACACTCTGGGGACTGTTGTGGGGTGGGGGGAGGGGGGAGGGATAGCATTAGGAGATATACCTAACGCTAAATGACGAGTTAATGGGTGCAGCACACCAGCATGGCACATGTATACATATGTAACTAACCTGCACATGGTGCACATGTACCCTAAAACTTAAAGTATAATAATAATAAAAAACAGACAAATATAAGCCTCAAATAACCATTTTTATCAGCCTGCATGTTGACATCCATGTCATCCTCTGGTAGTGTCCCCTCTGGGGGCTCACCTTGTCCCATGTCATCAGGAACATCATTCTTTCTCTTTGGGCCACAGCATTTTTATGCAGAAGTCAAGCTGTTATCCTCATTTACATCCCACGAGAGGACCAGTTTCTCTCTAGAAAGGTAACTTCCACAGATATTCAAGGTTAAGAGAGGTGGGGTCCAAAATCCATTCCCTACCCAACACATGTGCATGCACACGTACACACACACGGACTCACACACACACACACACACACACACACACACAAGAATTGTTGAATGTAATAAAAGTTGTTCCTGATCTCAATGTTGTGAGCAGTACAGAGGCAGAAAATTCTGATATCCTATTTTTGAAAATGGAGATGAAAGCTTTGGGTTTTAGATTAGAAAAGGTTGGTGGCCTCTCCCTATTTTGTTTTCTTTAAATCTATGGAAAGTTCCTGGTACTTCTCAATGTTTATTCCAGGGTAGAATGGCCAGCCAGTCTTTAAGCTCCTTAACTATTGAGGATCCATGGCCAAAGCCATGCTTCATCCTCTGTGGCAAATATCAGTTAGGTCATTGGCCTTTGGAATGAACTTTCTTCTCTTACTAATAACTTCTTAAATACACTCCCCTGATATGCTCCTGGAAGTCACACATACACTTACAAGGAAATAGATGACATTGGTTACTTTCTTTTTACCAGTCTAGTGATTGTGAATGGCCCCAGAAGAAAAGAAAAAGATAAAATAACAACAGCAACAACAACAAAAAAAAAACATTGCTCAACTGGCTTCTCCGACCTATCTACTTTTATGAACATAATTTTCAGTCTAATGTGTTTCTTGATAATGGAGGAAAATCAAGAGCTAAGTCTATATAGTTATCTTCAACTTACTGTTAAAAACCTAAAAAGCCTAGGAGTCAACTCAGATTCTTCCCTTTTCCCACTCTCACGTCTAATTCATCCGTAGGTCCTGTTGGCTCTATCTTCAAAATACATTTCAAGCCTAATCAACTCCAATCCTCCACCCTGGTTCAAGCCACTGTCCCCTCCCATCTTAAGCAAAATAGCCTCTAACTGGTCTCTCTACATCAAATCTTGCCTACCTATGATCATCTACCCTCATCCCACCAGCACACATGGCATTGCTCTACACCACAAGAGCTACCCTTTAAAATGTAAATGTAATGATCTCTTTTATGTTCACACCTCTCCCTGGTTAATACTTGAAATAAAATTCAAACTCCATTTTGTAGTGTACATGACCCTCTATGGTCTGGCCTCTGCTAAATTCACCTATCATCAATTCCCTTGTTTAATCTGTTCCAGCCACACTGGCTTGTTGGAGTTTCTAGAAAACACTCACTAATCTTGCCTTGGGGACTTTGCACTTGCTGTTCCTGAAACCTGAAAGCCACTCTCATCAGAACCTCACATGACTTGTGCCTTTCTTTGTGGTGTCTGCTCAAATTGTACCTCTTCAGAAAGGCCCTTCTTGACTATCTAAAACTTTCCTTTCCCGCCTCCCTTTACTCTTTTTTTTTTTTTTTTGAGACAGAGTCTCACTCTGTTGCCCAGGCTGGAGTGCAGTGGTGCGATCTCGGCTCATTGCGAGCGCCGCCTCCTGGATTCATGCCATTCTCCTGCCTCAGCCTCCCGAGTAGCTGGCTCCCTTTACTCTTTAACTCTGCTTTAATTTTCCTTCATTGACTTCTCACTCCCTGAAATTGCACCGTTTGTTTACTGATTGCTTCTATTACACTACAGGGGTCCCAGTCTCCCTGAGTACAGAGACTGTGTCAGGTTGACAGCTACCTTGTGCAGAATGCTTACCTCTCAGTGCTGATAGGAGAAGCCTAAGGAATTTTGTGAAATGAATGAATGTGGATGGAAGCAAGAATACTACTCTCATTCATTTGTTATTTCTGAGAGTGGTTACAGTATCCCAGAGCAGGCAATTGTTGTTCTTCCACCTCCACACTCTCCTTTGGACCACTTCATGGGAAGGCAGGAGACATTGACATGAGCCTCTGTGGGGCACTCTCCCAAGCAAACAGCTCCACTTGTGGTTTCAGCGTTTGTTATATCAGATTCTTATCCACGTATGTTTTGTTTTGAAATGCACTGGTTCTTCATTTTAGATTAATTACAATCACATATCAAAAACCAACTATTAGGATGCCTATAAAAGAAACCATTTTTTAAGTGCCAAGGAAGTCATTTGGCCTCCAAAAGCCAAATCAACCATCGTTATTTTGTTTCCATATTCCAAACAAATCCACCTCATGTTAAGCCCAAGATGATTTTTTCTTAGTCCCCTTGGATTTTCAGTCAGGAAAGTGAGTCATGACAGTAACAAGAAAGGCTTAGGTGAAACAGAATTTCTCTTCTTGCAACCTCTACTTTATTGCAATAGCATGAAGCAACAATGGAAGTCACACTAACTCATGGTATTATTCCAACTTGTTAGTATGTTCTTGTCATATGCTGTTTCTGAAACAGTGAGTCATATATAGTCAGAATTCTCAAAGCAAAAGCCCACAAGCCATTCTAGCCTGAGTCAAGACATCTACATATTCCAAAGTACTTCCTCTCTGACATAGAATAGGCTGGTCAAAGGATTGCCTCTACTTAATCTTTTAAAGGTGTGACCTAGAAATCTTCATGGTCTTTTCCTTTCCTAAGTAGCGACCGTCAGGAGACTTAGCTGCTAAGAGATTATCTTTTTGCAAGTGAAGAACTGTGTTGATTGGTGGTAAGGAGAGTATTGAGGTGAGCAGAAACCAAGAGGCAAAGTTCATTGGATGAACTTTTTGTATTTGTGTCCTTTTCTGAGAAATAGCCTTTGGTTGCTTTTCTGTTTAGTTAGAAGGAGAAAAAAATTTCTGTTTTACTCATCCTTCCCCTCAGAGAAAATCATTAGGCTCATTCTCTTGAGTAGATATTCTCTCCTCAGAGCCAGAAGCTGTGCAAATATAATATCCAGCTGGACATTTGCACCAAGTGGGCAAATGTATCATCTACCTGGGCACAATAATTGGCACCAAGTTGAGAACCAGGTCTGTGGAACCATGTTCAGCAGAGTAATTCTTCAGCAGCAATGACCTACATTTGTCAAATACTTATCTTCTCATAGAACTAGATAAGGTGCTGGAGATACAGAATAGTAGCAAGTATCTGAGGGTTTTTGCTCTTTCCATCTATAAGAGCCAAAAGCCATTCACTAATTGTGAATTTTTAAAATATATGCTGTTTCCTTCCATTCATTTCTCTAGTCAAATGTTGAGTCTTATCTTTAAGAGAAGGTGCAGAAAATTCCTGCACCTGACATTCAATATAAGGGAAAAAATAGCACATATAAACAGCACATGTTATTAATGACTGAAGCATTACCCAGCCAGTTTCTTTTCAAATGTATGGATTATATTGACTTTTGACATCTTCTATGGTTGTGGCTTCCAAAGGTACCTGACCACACTTGGCAGGAGTACTGCGTTTAAAGTTGGTTCTCAAAGTTCTTCTGGTGTGTTCAAGAGACTAGTGTTTGCATTTTGAAACCATGAGAAGGATACTGGATAGTCCATTTTTTGTATTTCCATGCCTCCATTTCTCATACTTAGACAAAAATAACACTGATTTTTTGTCTTGTTTCTCATCTGACATTCCATTACACTCTCTTCTGAATGTTTTTCTTTGATCTAATGCATTCTGTTGTAAAGTAGATTGAACGCTATGTCTGACACCATGCTGAACAAGAGAAAGATTCTTGCCTTTGCTACAGGACTATGAGTTAATCCCCTTGCTCTGACCCACTCAGAGAAACCCAAGAGATGATATCATTGCAGATTTTTTTTTTCATAGTAGAATTTTTTATATCAAATGTCTAGGACCACTCTGGATAAATTTTCTTCAGTTTGGTGCTTTTTTAAAGAGAGGATTTGGCAGAATCAGCCTTTCTTCCCTCTCTCCCCATGTCAGATTCTGAAATAGACAAACAACTGAGTCACAGCCAATTCTTCAGTCAGTATATTCCAGAAAACTCCTCTCTTGGTCCCGCATAATTCATTTCTCTGACATACCCGAGATGTTCTCCCCTCCTCCCTTTTTCTTTCCACAGGGGAGAAACATTGCAATGCTGTGGGTCCTATTTCAGCATTTCAAAGAAAAAAAAATACCACTTCTTTGCCTTGGGCATTGATTAGTTTGTTTTTTTGACTTACAACTTGCTCCCTATACCCAAGAAGAGAAACTTTCCTCCAGAACACTCTGTCTTTTCTGTTTCTCACATTCATTCACTCATGATATATATGAGCATCCCCTTCAAAAAGTATTTGTGATCGTTTCACCTACAGCCAACTTCACAGACTTCATTTTGTCATGCTCAGTGTAGGTTCAGGCAGTCATTTTTGAGTCCTGGTCTTTTCCAACCTTATGAATTATTTGCAGTTGATATTGACCCAGCCTCTCATAAGGAGCACCAAGCTCTTCTAGGGGACAGATTAGGCTCTTGGACTATTTGGGGACAGAGTCCTCAGACGGACACACAGCTCTTGCCCTGCCCCAGTCCTGCCCCAGTGGACAGTGTTGCAATTACCCACACTTCCCAGCGGCTGTTTCTTCTTTACTGAAAGCTGGTCTTGATTGTCTCAGAAGCCGAATTCAATTTGCAGTTCCCCCAGTAACGTGCTGTGATTCATTTGGGGACAAATCTGGATTGAACTGAGTCCAAGTGTCTCTTTTGTGAGACAGAAGGGAAGTATAAGTAGATACTATAGTCACCCAGATGAGTCAGCCAGGAATTCATGAAGTGATTCATAAATCGTTATAAAGACCACTAAAGATTGCTAAAATGGAGTGCTGTCTGGCTATACAAAGTGGGGTATTATCATTGCGGGGTTTTTTTAGATGTTAAATCAGATGTGAAATCCTTAAAACTGGGCTTTTCTTTTTAAGTTTTGAAAAGGATTCCTTTCTTCCCCCTCTGCAGTTGGCCAACTGCTGTAGCCATTTCTCATTGATTAGTTTTCACAGATGAATTTTAAAACCGCCACAGATGATACCCCACAATTTTTTGGGGAAATAAAAAATACCTCCCCAAATCCATCGTAGCCTAGTTTATATCCATTATTTCTACTCCCTGGCAGCAAATCAGTAATATTTTTCGTGTGAATACAATGAAACAAGCTGTTCTAATGAATCCTTCCTTCTTTGGGAGGTCTGTAGCTGCCGTGGAAGAGACAGGGCGGAAAGAAAAACTATCCAGAACACATACCAACTTTTAATCTAGTTGATCATGTAAAAACATAAATTCCTTCTTTTCAAAGTGTTAACCCCCAAAGCAGTGCTAAAACACACAGTCCTGCATTGCTGGCTAGAACTGCTTGTGAGTACAGTACAAATGAAGAAAAGTAAGAAATATTTATGACATGCTTGACTGGTAACACAATCTGTTAGTAAATTTTGTTAAAGAAATAAGTGTGTACACTGACAAAGAAATACTTTGGACTTATACACAGGGGAAAGAGCCCTACCCGAAAGGAGTTATCTAGTTAGAAAGACTAAAAGTATATACTATGTTGTACATGAAGAACTCCAGTTCAGGACTGAGCAAGTTCACCAAAGCACACTGAGCAACACTTGCCATTGCTAGATTTCTTAAAGGTAGTATGTTGCTGACACGCCCTCCCACTAGCCCATGATAAAGATGAACATTTCAGATGCCCTCAGGAATCTTCTTCATTCCCCCCTCACCCCACCACTCATGATTGCTTTCCATCTCCACTAGAGAAGTCTTTCTTACCTTTGTGACTTTAAGCAAATTATTTTACCTCATTGGGCATTTGTTTTTTTCATCCAAATAAGATGGTGCTCCAGTGCCCTTTCCAGCTAAAACATTCTATAATGTATGAATTTGTGGACTCAGGATACTCCATTGGAAAATCCAGCACCAAGATATGAGACCTATACACAAGACCAAGATTAACTACTTCTAGAACTAGAAAATCAGCCACATGAGTAAATGCTTCACTTTCTTTTTTAAATTTAATTTAATTTAATTTAAGTTCTGGGATACATTTACAGGATGTGCAGGTTTGTTACAGAAGTAAACATGTGCCATGGTGGTTTGCTGTGCCTATGAACCCATCACCTAAGTATTAAGCTCCACATGCATTAGCTGTTTTTCCTGATGCTCTCCCTCCCCCGCACCCCCTAACAGGCCCCAGTGTGTGCTGTTCCCCTCCCTGTGTCCATGTGTTCTCATTATTCAGCTCCCACTTATAAGTGAGAACATTCAGTGTTTGGTCTTATGTTCCTGCATTAGTTTGCTGAGGATAATGGCTTCCAGCTCCATCCATGTCCCTGCAAATTACATGATCTCATTCCTTTTTATGGGTGCATAGTATTTCATGGTATATATGTACCACATTTTCTTTATCCAGTCTATCATTGATGGGCATTTGGGTTGATTCCATGTTTTCACTATTGTGAATAGTGCTGCAGTGAACATACACGTGCATGTATCTTTATATGATTTATATTCCTTTGGGTATATAATGGGATTATATACTCAAAGTAATGGGATTTTGGTATATAATGGGATTTCTGGGTCAAATGGTATTTCTGGTTCTAGGTCTTTGAGGAATCACCACACTGGCTTCCACAATGGTTTAACTGATTTACATTCACACCAACAATATAAAAAATGCCTCACTTTCTGTTGAGCCTTAGTGTTTATATCTGAATAGTCAAAGAAGGAAACAGTCTTAAGATTTTCTAAGAACTCTATAGACATTCTAATACATTGCTGGGACCGCAGTCTTACACAGCTCTTGAACACTGGGATACATGTTAATGTCAGGGATGCCTTAAATGTACATTCAATCGATCATTCCATCAACATGTGTTGATCACCCAGAAGGCATCAGACTTTCATTGTATTAAGTACTTTGATATTCCTGACTTCTCAATTTAAAATTATTCCTAATCCACCCCACCCTTTGCTGTCTCCATATTTTTCTCCATAGCATTCATTTCCTCTAGCCCAGTAGATACGTTGCTTACTTAAATTTCTTCACTGCCTGTCTCCCCTTACTAAAATATACGTTCCACAAAGACAGAGATATGTGTCTTTTGTTGCTCTATCCCTAGTGCTTAGAACAATGCCACACATTTAGTGCTCAACAAAGACCCCTTGAATGAATAAATGTCACCATGGACTTTAGAACCTTCAGTGAAAGTTGAGATTACCCTTATTTTATGCTTGAAATTGATCCTGGGAGAAGGTGGGGAATTTACTTGTTTACCCAGCTAGTAACAGACCCAGCATCCAAGCCCAGGTGGGTGTGACTTCTGGCCTGTCTGTCTTCTCCTTTGTCCATCTGCTTCTCTTGCCATTCCCACTTTTTCTGCACATGAATCTAAGCAGTTCTCAGTGTCTCAGTGTCTATGTGTCTCAGTTGGGAGCTACTAATCTGAGAAACAATCTAAGTTTGAATGCTGTTGGGCCACCCCACTGCATGGCTGGGGAGTTCAATGATAATGGGGTTGGGTCTGAGAAAGCAATGGAGAGGGGCATAGAAGGGAAGGAGAGTGGCCAAGTAAATACCCCCAAATAATCAGACGTTCTTTAAGATAGGTGGAGATACATATTTGCAGAAATGTGTTAAATATTTCTTCATCCCCCAGAGTTTATTTATTTATTTATTTTGACAGTCTTGCTCTGTCACCCAGGCTGGAGTGCAGTGGCGCTATCTCAGCTCATTGCAAGCTCCACCTCCCGAATTCACGCCATTCTCCTGCCTCAGCCTCCTGAGTAGCTGGGACTACAGGCACCCGCCACTACACCCCGCTAATATTTTGTATCTCTAGTAGAGACAGACTTTCTCTGTGTTAGCCAGGATGGTCTCAATCTCCTGACATCGTGATCCACCCGCCTCGGCCTCCCAAAGTGCTGGGATTACAGGCGTAAGCCACCACACCTGGCCCCCCACCAGAGGATTTTTTATGAGGTTTTAAAATCTGTTCCCCTTCCCTTTCTTTTTTTTCTTTTGCATACCATTGCTCACAGTAGGGTTATACGAACTCCTCTACCAAATGAGTGGAAGTGTTTGACTCAGTTATCTGGTTAGCTTTTGTGCGATCTGTTTCTGGTAAGCAGTAATTTTTTTTTCTAGTCTGTTATGTGCCTATTTATAGAGCAATAATCTATTGTTTCAAAGAAGTATAAAAGGGTAAAGAGACTAGTAAGCCATGTCCAGTGAAATCTCTGAAGTGTCAACTGCAGATCAGCAGCTAGAGAACAGGGTTGGACCTAGAAAAGATGTCAGAAGGTGTCTCTTCTGGCTCTTGGACACGCTGTAACTCAAGCTGAATGAGAGTGATGTCATCTTGATCTGACATAATTGGGGAATAAGATACTCCATAAGAGGGAAAATGGCAAATAACTACAATTTATCCTCGGCATCACAATGTTTTTTTATTTTAGCATCAAAAAAATTTAATTCACCTTCATTTGATTTAAAATAAAGTCTCAGTTAACTTTTGGGGACAGAATATTCAGAACATACTCATTTTGATGTGTGTGTGTGTGTGTGTGTGTGTGTGTGTGTGTGTGCTTTGAAGAAACAGGGTTGGAAAGTAGGTGCAGACACTTAGAAAATGGGGTTCTGAGGTCCCTACCCTGCCTCCAACAATAGTGAAAACAGTTTATTTTTGCTTATTGAGCATCTAAGTATATGTGTTTTCTGTTTGTTTGTTTGCTTTTGCACCAAATAACCTCAGACTACTTGTTAGCTTGTTGAATCACTCTCCTGCATCTCTCTTGCTGAGAGAAGAGTTGTCCATTACTGTGTTTTGACATTCCCCAGGGACCTTACCTCAAACAGGAAGACTCTCTCTTCATCTTCTCCACGCCTCTCCTGTCCTCTCACCCCTGATTTTAGTTTACTATTTCTACTCTACTATGAGCTGGTTAACAAGTAACTAACTTTATAAATATTAAATTTCAATTAATACATTTTGAAAGATTTGAAGTATGGTACTATGTGGTGTTTTTACACAGTAACAAAATTGATTCTATCTGCTGTACTTGAAAATCAATCCTATATATACACTTACTTCTTATGCTGGACTTTTTAGTGGTGGCTTCTTATCTACTTCCTTGTTCCTAGCAATTGTCTGGATAATTGTGATCACTTATTTTATTTCTCTACATGTATAAAAGTTAACATTTTTGTACTATTTCTTTCCTTTTCAAATCAAAGCCTACTTTAAATGTGTATTTTACTTAGAATAGTTTATATTTAAATTTTTATTAATACATTATATGGGGTGACATACTATGTTTTGAAATTATATTAACTTTATATTGTATAAATTCATTTATTTGACTAACATAGAGGAAAATTCAGCCTGAATTAGGAAAAAGCAAAATCTTGAGTCAGTTGAAGCCATCATATTTTATTACTCCATGTCCTTGAGATAGCAGTGCTAAAACCATGGTTTATACCTATCATATTTTTTTCTTTATTCAATGGTATTATTATACTGGGTAATATTTGGTAGCCAAGAGAGCATGGCCCTGGTTTGGAACTTCCAAGAATGAGTACCTAAGAATGACTTTAATTAGCATATAATTATATAGAATCATATATATGTAGGATCTAGATATAGATCTACTTGCTGACTTGCCCATTCACACATCTCTGTGTCCCATCAGTCCTCAACAGAAAGAGGATAGCAGATATTCCAGAAGAATGGACTGGAAAACCATCTAGAGCAAGTTGCATCTTTTATTTACAACCTAGGAAAGAGAATTAAGGAGCCAATCAAAGGATCTTGCTCATTTGCCCAAAAAAACAAAATTGGGACACCAGCAATGACTGTTAAATAGCACCATAGGTTGCCTTGCAATTCAGATCCTTCCTGCCTCCATCCCTGGGGATCTTTAAGGACCAGGGGATTCGGGATTAGGGGTTAACCTGGATTCCTTCTGCCCCTAAAGTCTGTGATCTCATAGTTCCTCATCGCTCTCCCACAACCTCAGAGCAACTTGTGAGACACGTTAAAGACATGTTCCCCCCAAAAATAGCCTTCATATGAGGAATCCTGGCAAATGAGTTTCACTAGATGTTCTCAGAGCAGTGCCAGGATTTGTTTGCTGTGTTTTCTCTCAAGCTATTCAGCACTTTTCAGGGTAATACCAGTTAAGATGATATGCTCAGAAAATGTGTATTTACTCAGCACGGTACAGTCAGTTACTATTCTCTTTCAGCAGAATGAAGATGTAAATGATCAATTAAACAGGCATCCCAACCCAGCTGGTTTGTTTAAGCTCCTCGCCTTGACTTCTTTTCCCTAGAGGTTAGCGAGTCCTACTCCTACTTTCTTGGTTCTTACATTCACCTTCTTCTATAGTCTCATCACACCTCACGTGGGAAAAGCAAAAAGAACATGAGATTTTTGTCCCATGCTTTCTTACTGCTGCAGTACAAACATAGAAGCTCTGCCTTATTAAATATTCTGGTTCAGAATGTTTCCAATCACTTTATAAGCTTGACTAGTTCATCTTCCCTTTTTATCATCTATGGCCCTCCACAAAAGCCCAGCAAAGTTAAAGTGATTTGTTCCTGTGAAATAAGCAATGTAAGCAGATGGTGACCTATACGTGTTAGTGCAAAACAAAGCCTGTCTTTCTACACAGTGTAAGGAACAGCTGATTAAAAGTTTTCAGCTTACTGGGACTTTTTGAGGAAACTAAACAATTCATTTGCTGCTTCATTTTACTGCATTGACAGACTTCTTGCTCCTTTCTCCCCTATACTTCTGTCAGTCCCCTACTGAACTGGCATCTGGAGGATCATTTTGATATTTGATAGACATTGCCAAACTGTAACATTGTTCTAACAATTACATCTTGCCTTCAATGTTAGAAAGCATAAACTGTCATTTTAAACAGTGAGTCAGGTCTTTCCAATTTTCCTTCATAATTGGAAGATCAATGTACAATCATCCATTTCATATCCCAGGTTTCTTGACAACATCACCTTATTTAAACACCAACATGTCCCCCACCCTAGAAACCACCAATAGTCTTACTGTGATTGGCGCATATGACTCCTACATCATCTTCCTATCATACCCTCAGGAACACTCTTTGCCAAGCACGGAGCCCACGCAGATCTCGTGGGTTGTGGGTTTCAAGCCATACTTGACCTTTGAGGTTTAAGTTAATTCATTCTTGGCGAAAGCAAATGCATTGTTTAAAGAGAATAGGATTAGAGAGGCTCATAATAAAGACTTGTAACAACACTTCTTGGACCTCAGATATATCTTACAAAACAAAATGTTTATGAGCTAAGTGTAAATGATTCAGAAACATACGGATCAAATTTCCCCTTAAATGCAAATAGATTTTAAAAATTAGCAGAAAAAGGGCTTGGCAAAAGATGTACTTTGAATTTCACCAAACATAGTGTATTTGAAATGCAGCTTAGAAATCTTGAGAAACCCAAACTGTGAGTAGGTTTTCCTTTTATTGTACTTGTTTATTCCCTCTGTATCTCAGTTGAGAACTCAGTGGTTAAATGCGGAACGGCAGTGGGGAGGGAGAGGGTAGAGAAAAATCCTGAAGGATTTTTTTTTTTTAAAGGCTTGTTGTCACGCTCTTGTATAGCCAGAATGGGAGGTGAGAATTTGGCTTTGGAGAGTTTGTCTTTGTTCCTGCTGTTTTATGTCCCTCATGTTTCCTTTTATAATTGTTTTCTTAGGTTTGCACCTTCTGCTCCATCTCCTCACCACATCAGCCCCCGGAGAGTTCCGGCTCCTTCTTCAATACTGCAAAGAACACAGCCTCCCTATACCCAGCAGCCATCAGGTTCACACCTGAAGTCCTATCCGCCAGAAACAAACTCTTCTTTTCAACCAAATGGTATCCATGTCCATGGTAAGCAAGAAGCTTGCAGTCTCTTGAGTTTCGAAAAGTGACGTTGTGCTGTTGCTTTTCATCTTAGTTACCTGTTGTGGATTTCAGATGCTCTGTTCTACACCAGGCTTAGGCTTTCATGACTTGCCTCTAAAATTTCACACTTGATAGGCATGAAATCCTATGGTATTTTCCTGACTTTGGCCTGATGATGGTATGATTTATGACACCTCGCACTGGTCAGCTCAAGTTGTTGGTTTTTTCATTGACCAGGGCTCTAACACCAGCAGTAGCATCCTGTTTCTAAACAATAGACAGCCCATGGAGAAAGAAATGACAGGAGTTCTTGTGCCCAAGCATGCCTCTGCTCTGCTAGGTTTTTGCTCTCATTCTCATAGGTCCACATCCTCTCCATCCTTCAAGGCACAGGTGGAATGACGCCTCCTCTCTGAAGCCTTTCCTGATCCCCCAGCCGATGTCGTCTCTCCAGGCTTTAAACTCTGATTTTGTATCGCCTGTCTTTCTCTGGTAGTATTTATGCTTCCTCTACCTTGTGTTTTACTTATCTGTGAATAAAACATACTTTCACTATTAATGTGCAAACTTCTTTGTGAGCATTTTCTGACCCATCAGAAAATTATATCTTTTAGGGAACTTAACACAGCTCTTCACAAGTGGCAAAGAGACAGATACTTGTTAGGTGAATGGAGGATGAAAAGGAGAAAAGGAAACCAAGAGAAATCGTAATGATTTTCTAAATGTGCAGATCTTGTGTTTAATGGGGGATATGCATAGAGAACTAAATCTTAGTTTCTTTTCTTTATTTAAACTCATTTTGCCATTTCAGGCACGTATCTTAGTGAGCATCCATAGAAAGTTGAATTGCCAAGTCATATAGATTTGAACTGTCACAGGCTTTTACTTCCTAGGGCAATCAGATCTGTATAAGCAGAAGAGATACTGTCCTTTTAGGCTGAATGTTTCAACTTCTGAAAAATACTACTCTCCTCTACCTGCCTCTTGCTGATGCCTGAATTTTCTCCGTATGAGTTATTACTTGAAATTAATGGGTGATGTTCCCAAACAAATCTAAATCAATATGCAAATTGAGTGTGAATAATTTTCTAAGATGGCAGAATCAACCAGTACTATGGAGCTAGGCTTGGATAAGAACATCAAAGTAGGCTGGGCGTGGTGGCTCACGCCTGTAATCCCAGCACTTTGGGAGGCTGAGGCAGGTGGATCATGAGGTCATGAGGTCGAGACCATCCTGGCTAACATGGTAAAACCCCATCTCTACTAAAAATACAAAAAAAAAAAATTAGCCAGGCGTGATGGCAGGCGGCTGTAGTCCCAGCTACTCGGGAGGCTGAGGCAGGAGAATAGCATGAACCTGGGAGGCGGAGCTGGCAGTGAGCCGAGATTGCGCCACTGTACTCCAGCCAGGGTGACAGAGTGAGACTCCGTCTCCAAAAAAAAAAAAAAAAAGAACATCAAAGTAAAGGCCTGAACAGCAAAGAGAAGGTGATATAAAAACAGCAGCCAGCTGTAGGAAGGAAGAGACCTTGAAAAACCAGAGCTATTGGTTCTGGCTCAAAGTTCTGTCCATCTCATCTTCCCACTTCCCCAGTGTAGCCACACAAATCCTCATCAGAATTTGCACTTGTACTATCCTGCAGGCCCATGGTCATTTTTACCTTCTGCTGGCTATACATTGTTTCTCAAGCTTCAGTTATGTATTTATTCAACCAAGAAATACTTATTGAGTACCTACTGTGCGCAAGACAAGGCATCAAGGCATGCAAAAGACAGTCAAATTGAGCCCTCTTCCCTCTGAGGAGGGCCTGCCAGTCCAGTCGAGGAGTTTACTCTGAAAGAGACCCAGGTCCCCTGCTCCATGAAGCCATCCTCACCACTCCAGGCAGTAGGTGCACAGCCTGAGTGTGGGCTATGTGAAATGTAGAGTAGGCCATTGATTCTAAGACACAAATTCTTCACCTTCACATTTTAACATCGCTGAAATCTGGACATAGCTCACAGTGGCATCATATAATTGGCAGTGATTTTTCTTTCTGGTGCTATCTAGAGTAATGGAGCATTTCACAGTTGATGGTGTCAAAGTTCCAAGAAAATGCAGTATAACACATTTTGATTACAACTTTGAAACACATTTTTAAAAATTTAAAAATTGACCTATGTGTAGAAGAAAAATTGGAAGGAAGTTCTCCAAAATATTGACGGTTTTATATCAGGATGGTAGGATAATGGGTGATTTCTTCTTTTTTCTCTAAAGAAATCTTTAAAAAGCGTTTTGAAATTAGACCAATTTGAATGCAAACACTAGTCTACCCTGAACTGTGTGACTCTGGGCAAATCATGGAGTCTTAGTTCACATTCGTTAAGTGGGGGGCATTTCATCTATCTTCTCTCTTCAGTTATTAGGAAGATTTGACAAGAAAAGCACCTGGCACAGAGTAGGAGCTTAATTAATTTAATGCTTTTCCTTCTATTCCCTTCTTTTTTAAAAAATTAAGACTCTTTGAGAATAGGGATGATGTTTGTAGCCCTAGGGCAGGCATAATACTTGGTGCAAAGTAGGCATTTAATAAATATTTACTGACTAAGTGATTGACACTCCCTCATTCAACAAATGAATAATGAACAAGAGGATATAGAAAATGGGATCTACCCTATTATTTTTCCCTACCTCTTGGCAAAATAGTCTTCTTCCACATTTCTTTTTTTTTAGTTAAATAATGAATGTATTGTCAACTTGAAATTGTTGGGATTTTTTAAACTCTCACATTAAAAACAATTTACTTTTTAGAGACAGGGTCTCGCTCTGTCCCCAAGGCTAGAGTGCAGTGGCACAGTCATAGCTCACTGCAGCCTCAAATTCCTGGGTTCAGACAGTCTTATTTCAGCCTCCCAAGCAGCTGAGACTGCAGGCACACACCACCACACCTGGCTAATTTCATTTATTGTTTTTGTAGAAATGGGGTCTCACTATGTTGCCGAGGCTGGTCTTGAACTCTTGGGCTCAAGTGATCCTCCTGCCTCAGCCTTTCAAAGTGTTGGGATTACAGGTGTGAGTCACCTGTGCTGGGCCCTAACTTTCACATTCTAATTGTTAAAAAAATTCCCCATGGCCAATGAGAAACTGCTAATATCAGCCCTAAAAATAAGTTTAAAATGTAGTTAGGCAAATTGAGAAATCATGACTTTCTCCAGGAAGATGGCCAAGTGACTGTTGCAATGAGGTTGCAAAGGGCGTGCCCCTGTATTAGCCATTGGTCCACTGCTAGTAGTTAATTGGTAGGTATCCAGATGTAGCCTTACTTCCTTCTCCAAGCATTTTCTGAAATTGTTTTTCTGGAACTTTGTAGGCAACATTTCTAGCGGTTCTTATCTACTACTCTTCAGGGTAAGGACAAAATTTATCTACTATTTTTCAAGTGGGCAATACAATGCTGAGGGTAAAATGAGACCTTCTTAATGAGTTGCATTTATTGGTCGTGCCTTTCAGCTTCTGTTGGACGAGTTTGCTGGAGTTATACAGCATCTTGGTAACGGGGAACACCATCACCTAATAAAACTTGATTTTTAAAACCCAAAGCAGTGTCAGGGTTGCTAATGCAATAACGCAAGTGAGTGTTTGTTCTCGCTTTCAAAAACTTCGTGGTTTTAATGAGCGTAGTCACCCCCATTTCTTCTGTACTCCCTGCAGTAGGTAGAGGTCAGGGAGAAATAACCATCACTGTATTTTTAGAGACAAGAACTGAGACAAATAAGAATATAAAATGTCTGGGCATTGCTACCTTAGCAAACTATGCAGGTGCCTTTATCAAAACGTCTAAATTTCCAAGCCATATATATGTATTTTTTTTCTTTTGGAACGTAGTCTCACTCTGTCACCCAGGCTGGAATACCGTGACACGTTTTCGGCTCACTGCAACCTCCACCTCCCTGGTTCAAGCAATTCCCCTGCCTCAGCCTCCTGAGTAGCTGGGATTACAGGCGCACGCCCCCACATCCGGCTAATTTTTTTGTATTTTTAGTAGAGATGGGGTTTCACCATGTTGGCTAGACTGATCTCAAACTCCTGACCTCAGGCAATCCGCCCACCTTGGCCTCCCAAAGTGCTGGGATTACAGGCATGAGACACCACTCCCAGCCCCAAGCCACATTCTTAATCAAAAACATGTTTCTAAGTCAAAGGCACACTAAAATAAATATACATTTATATTTTTCCGTGGGGAAATGTAGACTCCTGTGTGTAGATGCTGTTGCATTACAGAGAGCTATGAAAGGTTACAAGTCAGAGGGGCTTTGGTCTTCCAAATGAAGAAGATGAGATCCATCGAGTTTTGTTAATCATGCTGTAATACTAAATGATACTGAGCCTAGACATTGTGTGCTCTCCCTATATTTTTGTTGAGGCATTTTGTAAAAGGCATACTTTGAAAGATTACTAGCACTGCTTTTTCAAGTTTCCTTACCTAGTGAATGACCCAGGACCAGAGCTCAGGTTTGTTGACTCTGCATCCATCTCATTCATTCATTTTGCCTTCATTAGTACAGGGAATGAGGTATAATTTCCTTTAATGTTTGAATCTTGGTAGCATTTATGGGTCTCCGTTCAGGTGAGATCTCCAAGGCAACTTCTTAGTACACTTTAGTCCTTTATTTTAGATGTAAACATAAGGACACTCTGCAATCATGTAAGCTTGTTTTTCGGCCTTTTCTTTCTCCTTAGGACACTTCTCTTGCCCAGACAAGCTTCAGAATGTTGCCTGGATTAGTTGCCCAAGAGTTGATATTTGTACATTTTGTTATTGGACTAATGGACCATTTCTTTCTAAATGCCCTATTCACTCCAGGATTATCAGCATGCCATGAGAATTCCTACAACAGCATTTTCACAACTTTCCTGCTTCTGGGCCCATCAAGGAGACACCAAGTTCAGTTCAGCAAGTGTTCGTTGGTCACCCACTATGTGCCAGGCAAACATGAATGTCATTTAATCAACGCACTGTGACACATGCAATAAGAGAAGGTGCAAAAGGCACCTGATTTATTCAGAAGAAGATGTCAAAGAAGGGTCTGTAGAAATGATACTTGAAGAGGGTTTTGAAGATAAATACCTTATTGGGCAGGCCAAGTGGGTAAAGGCATTCCAGGCAGAGGGGAAGCAAAGAGCACAGGTGAGAACACAAATGACACCGTGGTGTGTGTGTGCACAGAGGGAAGAGCCAAGGGGATGGCTGGAGTACCCAGGTTAAGGCATGGAGTAGAGGAGGAAGAGGATGGAGAACTCACAACGCCAGCTCACGAAGGGTTTTGTGCCATGCTAACTGTAACCTATCGAATGAAGAAGTCAGCCCAGTATTTTAGGAAATTCAAGTAGAGTGCTGTGTAGAGACTGGAATGGGAGAGGTAGGAACATTAAGCTCTAACTGTTGAGATTATGTTGGGCCACATGTACAGAACACCACAACAGTGACTTATTAAAGAGTTCAGTTCACTCAGATGCAACTGGTAAATAGAGGAATGATGTCAGGATAATGTGCAATTGTGTTTGTTCACATACAGTCTTTCCTAGACAAAAGCTGGAATAGCAAGAGAAGAGAACAAAAACGTCCTCAGCCTAGCTGCTGTCCAGACAGGAGCCCTTTCAGCTCTATTTTAATAACATTTGAAATGAGCACAGTCCCAGGGGGCTCCCTCCCAGAGAGGTGCACATCCAGCCTTGCATGGCCTTCAGCTCATGGCAGATCACACGCCTTCCTGTGCACTGGGCCCTGCTATCACTCGTTGTTTCAGTACCTGCAAGCCAGCCTTTCCAGTCTATTTTGTGTGATTTTTAATAACCACCCAGGAGCCTATAGCCACACTGAACTGCCTGCCTAAATTTCCTCTTGATATTTTGTTACTGCTGTAATTAGAAGGTATCAAAGATTTTCAGTGGTCTGACCCAATTTTAGATTTCTCAAAGACCTTATTTTTAATACACATTTGTGCAGAGGACAAGATTTTACAGGGTTTATTTATCATGTTACAGCAACAACACCAACAACCCCAGTGTGCAATTTACTCTTCTCTCATGACAAGATGTCTTTTTTTTTTTTTTTGAGATGGAGTCTCACTCTGTCACCCAGGCTGCGGTGCAGTGGCGCAATCTATGTTCAATGCAACCTCTGCCTCCTGGGTTCCAGCTATTCTCCTGCCTCAGCCTCCTGAGTAGGTGGGACTATAGACACATACCACCATGCCTGGCTAATTTTTTGTATTTTTAGTAGAGACGGGGTTTCACCATGTGAGCCAGGCTGGTCTTGAACTTCTGACCTCAAGTGATCCACCCGCCCCAGCCTCCCAAAGTGCTGGGATTACAGGCATGAGCCACCGCCCCTAGCCTTCTCTCATGACAAGATGTCTAACGGGAAACAGTGCAAGGTGGAGAAGGAGCCTCACAGACTCAGCAGTGCCCATGCCTCCTCCCAACTTTGTGCTTTGTCATTGTTAACAGGTGGCTTCCATCCTCCTGGTCACAGCATGAATGCTGATATTCTACACATCTTGTCCCAGTTGCAGGCAGAGACAAGGGTGAAGAGTAAAGGACAAGTATACTCTTAGTCACATGGCAAGGGGGTCTGGGAAGATGGATATTTTAGTGCATTGCCATACTTAACAAAACGGATATTCCGTTCACAATTTTTACTGGATAGGCACACCGGAGGGGCTGCCAGACACTCTAGGATGGTTTTCTAATCTGTAAAATGGGACTAATATGACCCGTTTCACAGACAGATTCATTCATATCCTTCCTTGGAAGTCGGGGTGGACTACCCCATGTTTTCCCATCTCTTCCATTCTCTTAGGTTTCCATACTTTCCACTGTGTGCTCTTATTTTGCATCCCTCTGGAGTTTCCAGTTGCCAACACAGAGATTTCCGTCATCCATGTACCACTTATTAGATTTCATTAGGAAAACACCATGAAGCTACCTCCTCAGCCTGGGCTGTTTGAAATCAGTGCAGCAGCAGTGGGAAGGGGGCGCCCTCCCTCTGTTGTTCAAGGCTCCTGTGGTTCCTGAGCTGTCTTTCCCATGATTTAAAGCATGCCCTGCCTGCAGGCTTCCTAAAGCAGGCCAGTCAGCTCCCAGACAATGGTGGCATTTTCTTACCTCAGTATGGAGCTGTAAGCTTGTCAGTCCAGTTCAAATTGACTGCAACAAGAAACAAAGGGTTTCCAGCCACCAAAAGGACTCCAAGAACAAAACACATTGTAAATGGCTTGTCCCACCAAAGAGCCAAAGCATCTTTCAAACTGTAGAAATATCAGAGCATTGATATTTAAATGGCAGTGAGGTGGCAAGTACAAGTTTAGCTAACTTCTTCCTCAGTTGGCTGTTTACTGACAGTGATTGTGCAATGGTGCTTTCCAGCAAGATGCCTATGGGCTGTAGCCATGACTGATTTCATTGCTTCCAATTTATAGTGTTAAATATTTAAAGGTTATTTTTATTTTTATTTTGTTTATTTATTTTTTGAGACAGAGTTTCGCTCTTGTCCAGGCTGGAGTGCAGTGGGGCGATCTCTGCTCACGGCAACCTCCGCCTCCTGGATTCAAGCGATTCTCCTGCCTCAGCCTCCAGAGTAGCTGGGATTACAGGCACGCGCCACCAAGCCCAGCTAATTTTTTGTATTTTTAGTAGAGACGGGGTTTCACCATGTTGGCCAGGCTGCTCTTGAACTCCCGACCCCAGGTGATCCACTTGCCTTGGACTCCCAAAGTGCTGGGATTACAGGCATGAGCCACCGTGCCCAGCCTAGAGGTTATTTTTAAAGGCTGATTTTAAAGACAGTAAACACTCCCACAGAAAATTTCATCTTAACTGCATATATGAGTTTATGAAATAATAAAGCAGTAAGTCAAGAAATTGTATTGCTTAGAACTTAAGCATTGTGTCACATCTTGAAATCCCAGAAAGACAAATATAATTGATTATAAATCAACAGTGTAATAGATTTCATGGAGAAAGTTGTGACATATTCACAAAAGAAATGAGCCGATGAGTGAACTTCATGTTATTCTGATGTTATCATCAGCAGTCATAATCAGGAATAATTTTCCATATCAGCCATCATGTTTTTAATGCGTACATAGTACCAGGGATTGATGATTAGATTCGGAGAAGTCCTTAATTACTCTCATATACTTAATTACTACAAAATTACCCCAAGAACAGTTTTACATAAGTAGTACTTGAGAAATTCTGACTGTGTTCTAATTCTAAAAAACAAAAGTTAATTTTAGGTGTATATGCGAAGTGCAGTGAGCATTTCAACATGCTGAGTTTTGTGGAAGGGGTGTGAGATGGTCATCTGAACCAGAAAAGGTGTTGGAATGATTGATTATGGAAATGACTGAACTGTGAATAATCTACATATATAACTAAGCATGTGCACACACAAGCATGAGTGCGCGTGCACCCACACAGATTAAACTCACCATATTAATGTGCTATGTTTGATCAATATGAGTATTAAATGATTGAATCAACTATTGCTAAATTGTAAGTCTCAGGACAGGGACTGGATTGTCCCACAATATTCTGCACACTGTAAATGCTTAATAACTGCTCATTAAATAAATACGAATGAACAGAAAGAAAAGACACGAATAAAGGGATTTTTGCTTATGGCTTCTTAGACTGATTGGCAGAGCCAGCCCTTGGCAAAATTGTGACTTACAGACAAGTTTATCTGGGCCCCTCTTTTCTCAGGGCACTTCCTGCCTGTTTCTCTGCCCCGCTCTTTATTTTATTTTATTTTATTTTTATTTATGTATTTATTTAATTTTACTTTTTCTGAAACAGAGTCTCATTCTGTCACCCAGGCTGGAGTACAGAGGCGCGATCTCGGCTCACTGCAACCTCTGCCTCCCGGGCTCAAGTGATTCTCCTGCTTCAGCCTCCCGAGTACCTGAGATTACAGGTGCTTGCCACTGTGCCTGGCTAATTTTTATATTTTTAGTAGAGACACCGTTTTGCCATGTTGGCCAGACTGGTCTTGAACTCCTGACTTCAGGTGATCCCCCTGCCTCAGCCTCCCAAAGTGCTGGGATTACAGCCATGAGCCACCTCACCCGGCCCTGCCCCCATCTTTAAATACCCAGTGCTTACCATCTGCCTGAGACCTCTTCCCAGAGGAAATAGGATGAACTAACAATTCACTTACACATTGAGGTAAACTTAATATATTACTGCTTCTTCTGAGTATCTGCATAATAAAAGAGGATACTGAGACACAGCTGGTACTGAGTGTGTAGTAGTGAAGTTCTGGGCCATGGCAGCCCTGTGGAAGAGGCATTGTGAGGAATTCACAGTGCCCATAGATACCAGTCCTTTGCTTAAGAAAACATTTTCAGTTTGGAGGCAGGAAGATGGCAGTTACTAACTGGAATCCTATGAGCAGGTCATGCAATGCCCTGATTCTGAGGTTCTTAAGTTTAATAGACGATACTGACACCCCTGTTTCAGACTTGGCACAAGAATGAGAGAATGTGTGGACTACAGTAGATGCTCACGTCATTGCAGCTGTTATTGTTATTTTTCTACTGTGTATCAGATACCTGAGCAAGTCCAGAGCAACCTCCCAGGTGAGACTATGGAAGAGCTTAAGTACCATGTCCTAACTCATATACCTAGTGAGTATCAGAGGTGGTTTTATAAACCCAGTCTGACCCCAAAGCCCACAATCATACTTTGTGATGGTGCCTACTGACACAGTATTATGGAAATTTTTAGTTACTTGGGAATTGCTTTTGCTTGAAGGTTAAGTATGGAACCATAAATATGCGGTTCCTTATAGGGTTAACATTCTGCTGTCAGTAGAGGTGCTGTGATTTGCAAGATCAAGTAATTTCCCACCAACTGCTTGACTGCATGTCTTTGGACACTGATAGCTGAAAAATCACTTTTTTCTGTGTCAGGCAGTGTAGTGAATGCCTGTCATGCCCTTGCTCACTAATCCTCCATAACAACACTATAAAGAAAGCATTGTTTACTCCCATTTTACAGGTGGGGAATCTAAATCACTGTGGTGCCCAGAATTTTTAAATCTTGAAACAGTGGAGCTGGAAATTGCACCCAGGACCATCTGACTCCAGAGTTGTGCTTTTAGCCATTCTGCGATGCTGCTATTAAGCCTTTGATTGGGGGTTGTCCCCGTGGGGAGGGGAGAGCTCTCTGTCTAACGGCTCCCAATGGGATTATCCCACTGTGTGTGTGTGTGGGTGTGTGTGTGCGTGCGTGCGTGGGCATGCACGTGTGTATGTGTACATGCCCTTATGCACTGTGCTTACTCAAGTACGGGTATGCTGGGGGAAACTTGGGAAGCCTAATTACTATTATAAGTCAACAAACCTGGGTTCCTGGGCTTTTAGCACAGTCCTTACGTACAATTTACAAATTCTTACTGACTTTTTATATTATAAAAGAAAAATTTTACCTGTTCAGTTTTTTAAAGTCGTTACAGTACTGAAACTTATAGTTTAAGTCCCCTGCCAGCCTTATGTTTGCCCCAATTCCACTGCCCAAAGGTAATGACTATTAAAAGATTGGCAAGTATTCTTTTAGACCTTTTTAAATGCTCATAGAAGGAGACATATCTGTGTCTATGTATATGCCCATATGCCCTGTTATAAAAATGGCCTCACGTTCTGCACCTCACATTCTACATTTTGTTTTATGACTTGATTTTTTTAAACTTAGTAAAATATATGCTTTTGCTTTCCAGGTCATTGCATATAGAGTCTTCTTAATTGTATAGCTCTCATAAGAATAGGTCATCATTTTTTAAATCATTCCCTTATTGATGAACATTTTTTTTCATTTTTTACTTTTTCTAGCAATGCTATGTTAAATCTCTTCATATATATATGCATGTTTATATAAACACTCCTGTACACACATATATATATATATCTTTGCACAGTTTCTTAGGAAATACTTCTAAAAGAGAAGATGCTGGATTACTGAGTTGCACATTTTAAAGTTGGATAGGTATTGACACATACTCTTTTAGGAAGGCTATACTAATTTAGACTCTCATCAGCAGCACATCACAGGGCCCATTTCTTCACACTGAATGTTAGTATTTTAAATTTTGCCAATTTGTAAAGCAAAGATTGATGACTTGTTTTAATTTTTCCTTTAGCTAGTAATGTAATTGAGCATCTTTTTATATTTTCATTGAACACTTAAAGACAGTATTAATAGTAACAGGGATTAAATAACAAGAGCTATGACCTGGGTTTTTACATTATTTAAGTATCTTTCACCCTGTCAGTCAAGCTGTGTCATTTGCAGCAAGACAGTTTGTTTTCCTGATTGGAACTCAGAAATTTATTGATGAGAAAGAAATATCCAGAAAAATCTCTTATATCATTGACCATCATGACTTCATCAGTCAACTTAAAAATGCCTATAGAAAGTGTTTAATGAATATTATTATAGATTTAGCACTTTTTTTTTCTTTGGAGGAAGTAATGACATCTTTCTAGAAGCAAATGTTCTTATACCTGAAACTCATGAAGTTGGCCTCTAATGAACGGAACTCTTAAAATGAATTATTTTTCTGATAACACTGTTCTAGGTGTTCCTCTGTTGGACTCTTCAGGGCTAAACATGTTAATGACAATCTATGTCTTATATTTCTTATATTTTAAACTGGAATTACCCTTATAAATATGGTAAACAATTGATGGTTTAGAAGAAGAAAAAAATGTAACAGCTGTAGACGGAGCTTCCTTAAAATACATCAGTAAACATCTGGGTTGCTGGTAGCGAGGCCACTCTCTTCATAAAACAGAACAACAAAAACAATAGAATATTAGAACTGGCTTGATCTGTCCCCATTCACAGCCTCTGAGCTCAGCAACATGTTACAAAACAATCCCAATTCCCTTAGAATTTCTTGTTGGTTTAGTTAGAATTTTGAGTGCTCTTTCTGATTACAGGAATTTCCCGTCTCTAACCAGATTGTTCAGACTAAACTCTTTATTTCATTCTTTCATGAGGTCTTTGAGAAGTAGACCTTACAAGATGTTAGTCTATTGAAATAAAAACATTTCGGTATTTTTTCTAGATCACTTAAGTATGACTACCAAACCCTCCCTTCTTAATGTTCATCACCAAACCCAACTTCATCTCACACATCCCAAAACAAGTTCTTAAATTTCCTTGCCATTGTGACAAAATCATTCAGGGAATCTGAATTGGCCAAATAATTACCCAAGGTTCTTTGCATCTGTGGATCTGGGCTGATGTGGTATTTTTGTCAATACCAATGAGGTCAGTGGCAGTACCTACATTCATATATCGATATATGTTTTATAAATCACTCTTACATACATAATTTTTATCAGTGCCTAATAACTACGGGTATATAGAAATTGCCCAATAAATACTTGTTGGATGAATGCCTGACAAGATACAAAGGCAGGCTTCCTGGTAGCCAGATGGAGATAACAGAGATCCCGGGATCCAGTGATGTATGTCAGGTTTCCCAAATACAACATCCACTTTCCTATCTCAAAGCCACTTATATAGGTTTCTGTACTCTTACTTCAAGCCCAAATGTAATCTTAACATAATGTTCTAGAGAGTAGGTTTTGGGGAAGCCTAACCATATATAATAGAGACTCAGCTATGAAGCAGAGGTTCGGAGGGAAAAATAATTGAGTCATTGGATCACTGGCAAGGATGAGGTAGGGGCCCACTTTTAGATTAGAGTGCTGGAAATTTGTGTAATAACAGACTTGGATTCAAAGAAGCAAAAAATCACCTAGTTAGTAAAGCGGATGTAATGTGGGAGTTTGGTTACAGCTGGACAACAGACGTCTAATCCACAAGATCAGTATGGGACCAACAGTGAGACCAAGACTTCTGAGTCATTCAAATTAGGTCCCTTGATTTCACCTTGACCAAGAACTGACATGTGAGAGACAGGCATTGGGAGAGAGAACCAGGCAAGTCATCTGGATCCATATCTGCTGAGAGTGTAATTCAAGGCCCTTTTGGAACAATCATCACCACCTTATCCCCAAGAGCCCCATCTACCAGCAGAAAGGGCTGGGAGCCTGCCCAAGGGGAAGAGGTGCCCATGGGAAGAACTCCCTCTCTCCATTTCAAATGAAATTAGAGCCGTTCTGTTGTTTTAAATTGGTATTTCACTTGGAAAACTTTCAGATGTTTGTAAATCATCTAAAGATGTTCTCTTAGAGCCTCTCAAACTTTAAGAAATACCTTATTAAATATACAGAATTCCAGGCCCTTCTTCCAGAGTCGGCCATAGAGCTCAGGAATGTGCATGTTCAACACACATGCCAAGGTGGAGCTGATGCCCCCAACCCTGGTAAGAATCACTGGCCTAGACACCAAGTGTAGGGCTCAATGCCCTCTCACCGTGGCTCCCCAGTCAGAGATAACCCAAAGGAAGCAATTTGCCTGTGACTCAAGAGGTTAAGACTCTCCAGCTTCCTCCTCCCTTTATCTCCTGGGGAAGTCTTTGAGACAGAGTCTTGCTTTGACCCCCAGGCTAGACTGCAGCGGCGTGATCTAGGCTCACTGCAACCTCCACCTCCCAGGTTCAAGCAATTCTCCTGCCTCAGCCTGCCGAGTAGCTGGGGTTACAGGCACCCGCCACCATACCGGACTAATTTTTGTAGTTTTGGTAGAGACAGTGTTTCACCATCTTGGCCAGGCTGGTCTCAAACTCATGACCTCGTGATCCACCCACCTCGGCCTCCCAACATGCTGGGATTACAGATGTGAGCCACCGCACCCAGCTGGGGAAGTCTTTTAAAAAGCTATAGAACCAGGCTGGCTCACATAGATTTCAGGGGAGGCTGAAGGGAATTGAGATGCAGAAGCACTTCCTTTTAGTAATCCATGAAATCTCTGTCTGGAATCTTCTTCTCTGCCAGATCTTTCTTACAGCAAAGCTTAGTTGGAAAGACAAGGGCATTTAAAATTAAATCTTCATTCTTTACCATGCTTCCCTTGTTCTGTTTTAGATCCAAGTAGCCTTGGTCAAAAGATTGCTTGTGAGTTTATGGGAAAATGACTGATAGAACCATGGGCAGATTTACCTTTCTACTCAGAGAAGGGAGGATGACAGGTAACACCAGGCTTATAATGAGACAGTAGGAGCTAGAATTTTTAGTGGGTTTTACTGTTGGCAAAATACTTTCATGTTTATTATTTCAGTTGATCCTTGCAGCCACCCAATAGGGATACATATATACTAGCAACCAGCGGTCCCCCTTATAGAAAAACTCCCAACTCCTTCTTATCAACCTTGGCAAAGTGTTTGCTCCACACTGCATCAGATACAGAATATCCAAATCCTCCACCCTTCATTCTGATCCTTACTTGTATCCAGGAATTTTGAGTTATAGGGAGTAGTTGGCAGGTGATGGAATATGGGTGGCTACTAATGGGCAACTGGGCACTGAATCCTTTGTTCCCTGTGCTGCTTCTCCTTCCCACATTGAGGATTCTGATGCCATGTGAGTGTTACTATCTCTTTTTATAAATAGGGATCATAAGCTCAGAGAGGCTAGAGTTCCCTCAAAGCCACACAGCTAGTACATGGCAGAGCTGGCTTTCAGATCCATCTCGGACCCTCCGGAGTTCTTGGTTTTGAGAATCTCTATTTTATGTAATTTCCAAATGTGCATTATCACCATCAGGACTCACTGAACCATTTTACTATAACTGTATATATCCACACATAGCAATTACTGAGACACATTGCAATTAGTTTACTTTGGCAGCTTATCATTTTGAGAATTTGGAAGCCATAGGCCACCACGCACTAGGGTTTTGGGTGGTTTGGGGATATTCAAATGAAAATTGATTACATCTTTTAATCAAAAGTGTTTTAAGCATGCTGCCTTCTCACTCTGTTTTTTTCCCCCTATTTCCCTATTGTCCCTTTTAGCCACCTGCTCTGCCCACTCCCATCCCCTTGTTTGAACCTTTTGCAGATGTGAGTAGCAGAACCTCCTCCTTCTCTGCTACCTAGTCCCTGGAAATGAGTATATAAGCCTAAGGGCCAAAATGTGGTTCACAGTGATAAATGCTGTTTCCAGCTTGCTACAGACCAGATGAGGTGCTGTGAGAGGCACAAGTGGAGAAAGTATCCAGCATGTTCAGAGTGCATCTTGCTGTGGCCTGCAAGTTGGCAGCAAGAGCTATAGACGAAAATGGCCTTGCTTCTTGGAACCACGTGGACTTTTCTAATTAGAAGCCTTCATGCTACAACCCATCTCTCCGAGGACAAAGGGACCAGGCAGTTGCTCCAGTGGTCAACTTTTGAACCACTGTCATGGGTTCCTTCAAAAGAAATGTGCCTAAATGGAATTTTCAGGGTTATTATTTCCATTATCTTCGTCTTTCTTAGTAGAGTAGTTGCTTAAATGTCAGTCGTAAATAGCTCGAGTGCTTTGCAAGCTGGTTCAGTTCTCAGCCCGAAGAAAAATCTGTCTTCCTAACACAGTCTGTGAGCTGTTCCTGCAGCTTCCCCATTTATAGACTCTGTATTAAAATGAAGAGTCAGTTTTTATACCTCTTCCAGGAGGATGCTTAGTAGAGTCCTACCTCAGATGAAGACCTGGATGGTACTGATGGCCAAGACAAGCAGCCAAGGCAAAAATCATAACCGAATTGTGGCAATTTCACTTTTAAGAGCAGTATGATTTTATAATTAATGGTAGTAGGTTGTGTGATAAAAATTGCTTAAGAACTGCTTATGTGTTACACAGAACCTCTACATATTTCTAAGCTTATTTCATGGTTACATAATTGAACTGAAGGCCTACTATGTGCCAGAGAATGCACTAAATGCTTTTATAAACACTGTTATACATAATATTTTCCACAACCCTATAAAATTTCAAAGAAAATGAGGCTCAAGAAAAAAATCATTCATCCAAAGACACACAATTCATTAATGGGTCATCTGGGATTCAGACCCAAATCCAAGTTGTTAATGCAATGGATGGAAATAAAATAGGGGCTAAATCAGAAAATTGGCCATGAGAAATTTCTGAAATGTCTCTGTTTCTACACTTGAGGGTTTGTAGAATTTTTCAGTGATTAGGTGATTTGATCAATTTTACTAATTAGTTAAAAACTTTTCTCCCTAATGAGAATATTTGCACTTTCCAAAATGTTGATGCAGTCTGGGTAACTGCCTGCAACCTGGTAGTGAGAAACCTCAACAAAAGTGGCAAGATTGTATTTAAATTGATTTGATCATGAGCCTGAGCCCCAGTAATCTGACATGAACTATGTCCTTGAATAGATAAAAATTTGAGTCCTGGTTCTGAAACATGGTAGCTATGAGGATTTGGATAAATTTAGTTATTTTAACTTCTCCCCCCTTTTTTTTTTGGCTATAAACTGGGGACAATATTACTTAACCAAAAAGTTGTTTTAATGATGAAGATTTTCTGTGTAAAACACCTGGGGCAATGCCTGTCTCAGAGTAAATAAATATTAGTTCCTTTCCTTCCTTATGACAGAATTATGAGTGGTTGGTATAACACTAACCAAAATATTTTTCCAAAATGCCAAAGCAAGGAACCCACCAGTGAGAAAGCTCTGGACTTAGTAGGAGATTGTGTGATTGCTGTTTTCATTCTGCTGCCCATTTGTTTTAATCCAAAGGCTACATCCACAAATAATTCCAAATATCTGGATATTTAGAAATATTAGAATGGTTGGATGAATTTTGCACTTTTATTGACATGACATCATATAAACAAAGTATTGGTTATAAAGGCAAGGCACTCAACATTTCCTCTGCTTCCATCTCATTGTCTAAAATGGGAACATTTGTTTGAAGTACCTGCTTACAGTACAGAAATGTCAGAAGGCTACTTAAGAAGAAATTTTTATGGTATTCTAATATTAAGGTACCATGTAGGTAGTGAGTGTATGATTCTCTGGGCCTTTCTCTGAATTCAAAGTTTGAATGTATAGAATTAGGCTGAGTAGATGCGACCCCAAAGGCTATATTCTTATGCCCTCTAGGAGCTTTTTCAGAAACTTATCTATGTGTTCTTTTTTTCTCATTGGGTCTGTCATGGATTACAGAAGGTTTTCCAAGGCAGCAGGTCAAGGGTCCCCAGAGAGCAAGGGCTCCACAAATATCCCGAGTGTTGGAGAAGAAATGAAGGGAGCCGAGGGGAGTGAGGACATTTATCTTCTTTCTCCTCTGTCCCTTTTCTTTTCCTTTCCCATCAAAATTTGTATTTTCAGAGACTGTTGAGTGTAGTTGGTTGGGGGAATTCATAACTGCCGTTAGTGATTGAGAGCTTTAACTTGGACAGGGAGCGTTTGAATCCCTGGGAAGTACCTAACTGACCCAAGTAAACCTCCCACTCCTAGGCTGTGTGGAAGCGTATTTTTAGCAGGGATTCTTCTTATACTTGCTGTTGTCTTTGTCATCTGCTTTCCCATGCCCATTCCATTCACCAGGAAGCAGAATCCCTGGATTCAGCAAACCTTCCTTTATTCTACCCTCTGACTTTGCACTCCAAGGCTAAGTGAAACCAAAGAATCTTCTCAGCAGGAATAAAGTGTGGGGTTGGCCAGGGATGAGCCAGTCCCACAGAGAGCTGAGGACTGTAGGTCTCTCTTAAGTACTGGGGTGTGTGGAAAGAAGAAAGATATCATATCAGTAAAAGGTCTGTATTTTAATTCTTATTAAAGTAACTAAGATTTCCTTACATTTATTCAGTCAACAAATACATATTGAATGCTTACTACATGCCAGGTACTAGTCTTAGTGCCATGGATACAATAATTAACAAACTGGACAAGGTGTCTGCCTTCATGGAATACATACTTTGGTGGGGAAGGCATATAATACAGAGATACATAATATAAAATGATACGTGCCCACCCATTTATTTAACAGACTATTTCAGAGTAGTTTTGGGTTCACAGAAAAATGTAGTGGAAAGTGCAGGGAGTTCCCATACACCCTCCTCCCCGCCACCCCCTCCACACACAAATCTCTCCCACTACCAACATACCACACTAGAGTGGTGCATTCATTACAATCAATAAACCTACAGTGACACATCAGTTTCACTCAAAGTCCATAGCTGATATTAGGGGTCACTCTTAGTATTGTACAGCCTATGAGTTTTAACAAATGTATAATGCCATCTATCCACCATGATAGCATCATACAGAATAGTTTTGCTACCTCTGTGCTCATCCTTCCCTCCCAACCTGTGGAAACCACGGACTTATACTGTCTCTATAGTTTTGCCTTTTCCAGAATGTTGTATAGCTGGAGTCATGCAGTACGTAGCCTTTTCAGATTGGCTTCTTTCACTTAGCAGTATGCATTTAAATTGAAATTCCCTCCATGTCTTTTCATGGCTTAATAGGTCATTTCTTTTTAGTGCTGAATAATATTCCACTGCCTGCATGTACTGCAGTTTATTTATTCGTTTGCCTACTGAAGGAAATCTCGGTTGCTTCCAAATTTTGGCAGTGATGAATAATGCTACTATAAATGTCCATGTACAGGGATTTGTATGGACATAAGTTTTCAAACCCTTTGGGTAAATACAAGAGGACACAATTGCTGAATCCTATGGTAAGCATATGTTTAGTTTTGCAAGATACTGCCAACCTGTCTTCTAAAGTGGCTGTACCATTTTGTAGTGAAAGAGAGTTCCCATTGCTCCACATCCTTGCCAGCATTTGGTGTTATCACTGGTTTCAGTTTTCACCATTATAATAGGTGTGTAATCAAAGATGCTCCAATTTGTCTTAGTTAGTAGTATGAGGGGCCTTATGTGGTGCAAGTCAGTGCTTCTTGAAAATAGCCACCTTTTCAGACCTGTCGTAGGTCAGTGCCTTTGGTTACAGTGGATATGACATATGAGACTTGGTGACCCTGAAGTGGATTAAGCAACAATATCCTTATTCTGTGGGAATAGTCCAACTTGTAAAGCAGCCCAGAGGCATAGGGTGAACTCTTTTCCAGGTGACCAGAACTTCTAGACTTGCACATTAGGCTGGGGTCCTCCAGATCCAGGATTGTTGTCTTTCATTTGTTCTGGCTTAACTAACAAGCAGAATTCTGAGATCGTCCTTTAACATAGGGTCACAGAGAGAAGAAGAGGAACAGCAGAAGTATGCAAGGGGATGGTGGTGAGCGGTGGTGAGATGTTGGCAGTTGGTTGTGGAAGTGTGGAGCCACTAGTATTTGGGGGAAACAGCAACCCTGGTGTGGCCGTCAGCATATGGCTCTTGTCTTGCTGGGTCTTAGGGGATGCCACCACTGTCCCTAAACCAAGGAGCGAGTTGCTCTAGGGGCTTCACTGGTTATGTACCATCTTTTCCTCTTTTCTCTCCCTGGACTTGGTTTATGGGAAGTGTTCAAAGGTGGTAGGCCAAGGGCCCCAAAAGAGTAGGGGAATCCACAAAGAGCCATAGAGTGCTGGAAAAGAAGAATTCCGAAGGCAAAGGAGAGTGGGGTCATGCATCTTCTCTGTCCCTGTCCTTGGGGTCCTGGTTTGAGCCCACCCATTCATCACTTATGCTTCTCCATGTCCCTGCATATGCAGCCACCATACGACTGGGGCCAAATTCGCTACACTTCCTAAAGTAGTAACCCACAAAATTATAGTCTCTGCGGAAAAATAATTAGAGCTGTAAAGCTCATAAATATACATCCTTCCTTCCACTTGGCTAGCAAACAGCCATACGACCAAGAAACTGAGGGGCTGCCAACTCTGCCTCTGCCGCTGATATCTGCTTATTCTTCTACCCAGGCACAAACTGCTTAGCACCAACGGCAGGAAATCTGCTCTGCCAGGGCTGGTTCTCAGCAGAGCTGTGGGGTGGCCTCCTGACTATACCTGCCATCAGCAGACAGGGCCAAACAAAGGGAACCACAGTCAAAACTTCCTTATTTGTTCCTTTTCATTCTTCCTATCTTGAATGCATCCCAGAAAAGATAATTATATCTCTATGTATCCCTTAAAGAAAATTTTCATTCTATTGTCATATGTAGTATGAAATTATGTTACTTGATTTCTCATTTATATGTTTGTCTTTCTTTCTTTCTCACTAAAATGCAGGCTCCAAAAAGGCATGGAGTGTGATTTATTTACCACTATATCCCCAATGCTTGAATAAATGCTTAGTGAATAGTTGTCAAGTAAATGAAAGCATAGAAATTGAAATGCTTATGTTATTAGAAGAATAGAAAAAGAAAAAAGTAAAAGTAACAGTTATAGGGTGTGAACTGTGTGTCAGGCACATGCCCAGCACTTTACATTGGATGGTCTCTGTTAATCCTCTTTAGTCTTTGTGATTACAAGTAGATACTGTCAACACCCTCATTTTGCAAAATTACAATGATTGCAACAAAGGCAAGCACACACATTAGTCACTGTTTCTTCTGAAAAGTCAAACAATAGATGACTCCTGAGATTTGGGTAGTGGCTGAAAAACTATAGCACTTGGCCTGGATCCCTGAATTGATACAGTCTGCATCACATGGAGTTAAAGGGTTTTCCCATCTGACATATCAAGGGGTCTTGGAACACCCAGCATTGTTTCCAAGGAGTCTCCTAGAGGATCCTGCCAAGCCTGATTAGGTCACACTCTGGCGGGGGAAATTCTGGGGAACCTTCCTGATGTTTTTGAGGGGTTCTATTGTCAAATGTGGACCTTCTGGACCTATGAGTTATCATCATGGTCCAGTCTGAGCCTACTGCAGGGAAGGGGCTGTCTCGATTCTGAGTGTTGTCCATGTAGCACTTTTCCTAGTGCCCACAGTTTGGTGGTGGTTCCCCAGCCTCACTGTAAAGGAAAACAAGCATTTTGTTTTGCAAGGCCATCTGCTGCACAAACAAACCTACTAAGTACACAGATCATGACTTATCCCCTTGACGAGGTGTAGGCTGGTATTAATCACCATCCATGTTCCTCAACAGTTGGGTAGAGCCTTCTGTGTTGACACTCCACCATCATATGGTAGGATAAATGGAGACCCACAAGGGCACATCGCCACCCTGGTGCGCATGGAGAGCTAGGCCTGCAGTCTGAAGTGAAGAAAGTGGATGACACATTTCTTTCTCCTTCTGCTGCTTCCAGAAGGGAACATAGTACCTCTAGGAGGGTTGGAGTGCCCTGGCAGTTTAGCCTAAAACATTCCTCAGCTTCTTGAGGAGTTGGGAGTTGAGGGACCATTCTTTACTTATTAATGTATTTATATTCTGGTTCCTTCCACAAAGATTGAAGTGGCAAATTTGCAAGGAAAAGATAGATGTATTAAAAAATCTAATATACTTTCTATCTTGAAGGCCAGGAGCCTAAGATTATTCATGTTGCTTTATTTAAACTTGGGGTGGGTCATGTGTTTTTCTTTCTAGAATTTAATTAGAAATACTCTTGAAACAAAGTTGGCTAGACTTGGGAATTGAGATTGCCCTAGAGCTGTGCTGTCAGGTACAATAGCCATGAGTGGCTATTTAAGTTTGAATTAATTAAAATTCAATAAAATTTAAAAGTCAGTTCTTCAGTCACACTAGCCACATTTCAAAGATGTAATAACCACATGTAGCTACTGTATTGGACAGCACAGATAAAGAGCATTTTCATCATCATGGAAAGTTCCCTTGGACAGCATGACCCTAGAGGGTGGCCTTCTATTATCATATTTACTCATGTAATTCCTTTCTCCTCTAACCTTCCCCACTCCCCTTCTAGTTTGGAAAGGAAATCCAAAGCTTCGTGGGGCTGCTTTATCATCATTAGCAAAAGGGACCATGAACTCTTTATCATCACAGAGACACTAGTGACTCCATGACTAAAAGAAAAAGAAAAAGCCTTCTAAGAATGAATGTATGTGAAGAAACTCATGCATGATATTAGAGGCAAAAACAGAAGATAAATATATAAAATATTTCAGTTTTGTGTGTATATAGCTGGCCATTTCTGAATCGTGGAAATAATAATTTTTGCCTTCTTTGTTTATACTAGTCTACATTTTCTAGTTTATAATTAGCCTCAAATATTCTTATAATTAGAACAAGTTTGTTTTCAGGAGGGGGGAAAAAAACTTCCCAAAACTGAGAGGAGGAGGAATGATTCTCCTTGACCTTTGGGAACTGCAATTTAGGTAGAATGCATTTATCTGCAAGTTCCTCCCCTCCTCCATTCTTGAAGGCAAAATAACTAAAGTAGAGGGGTGATTCTGAAATTAAATGTATAATAACAACTAACATTTATTGCCAACTTACATTTATAAGTATGTTCTTATGCTATTATAGATGCATGTGTTCTCACTCCAGCTATATTATCAATCCTCAAAGACAAGGATGATGTCTTACATTTCTTTGGTTTCGGCAATAGCACCCTAACCAGCACTTGATAGCCACTATTGACTGACGGACAGATTGGCTGACCTTGCCACCACTCTCAGGTTTTATGCCCACAAAATGTGTTAACATCTTGCCTCATTTTGCTTTGGGTCCGAGAAGTAGTGTTCTTTCCAAATTTGCTACATGAAATCCAACTGCTGGAATACAGGAGCCATTCATCAGAAAATGAGTTAGGACTTCTCTGGGTTTGTGTGTGTGGCAAGACCCTAACAGAATTTTAAAAAAATTGTTGGTTTGTGAAAATAGCGCTGGGAAGAGAATATGTGAAAACTCTTTGAGTGACCACAACCATCCACACCAGTGTATTTGGCATCTCTAGTAACTGGCTACTTGGAGGGAGAGATTTAATAAAGAGGATTTTCTTTTCTTGAGTTGGCTGTTAGAGTGATAAAACATGCTTGTGGGGCCATTCTGGTTTTGACAGTTTCCTGTGTCAGCCAAGACACCCACAGGCAGGAATTAGAGTCTACTCTGTCCTCCTCACTCAGATCCAGACTAGGAGATGAAGCCCAGAATGTTGGATTTGATATTTAACTTTTCCAGGTGTATTTTGCCACATCACAAACCTTTTATACTCTCATATATCACAACACTTGAATATAGACTGAAGCATGTGACACTTCTGTTCCCTCTTAGAAAAAGGAGAGAAGATAGGAAAGGGTGAATAAATTGGTTTTCATGAAAGGCCAGTGAAAGTCTCTATCAATCACTGTCCCTGAATGATTAATGTCCCTATTTGTGAAGTTGTGGGAGTTTAGTGAAAAAATATCTTTTCTTGGAAGGTTGATATTACACTGAGGAGTGCTATCAGGAAATTTATGGGTGGAAAATATGAGGAGAGTTTGCATAAAGATATAGATAGCAAATATTGTCTATTTTGCTCAGGAGAGATTACATTCTAGTAGACAAACCATGGCGGTTTATGCTAACATTTTCCTCCTGATGATACTGCCATATTTGCCTGTGCGTGGCCTCCAGGTACCAAAGTCAAGATCAGTCCAAGGAACTACCGAAACCATACATCTCCACATTCCAGGTTCCCTCAAACCACTCAGACATGTTGCTGTTTGGAGCCCCCAGTAGGCTAAATGAAGAAATTCGTCTGTGTGTCAATTAGTGCAGGATTGAGGAGCCATGAGCAAGAAAAGGTATACAGCTCAGGTCTTCAAAAGGCCAAAACTGTTGAAGATTCTACCTAGGAACAGGGGGTGTGCCACATACCTGCTGCTTTGTCCTTTCTTACATTGGTTATTGTTAAATAACTTACTTATTCTTTTTGGAAATTTTATTTCCCTCAATAAACTTTTATTTTTAAGAAATACACTGTCATTATAAAATAATTTTATTTTTTATTTAGCAAACATATATACTATGTAATTTATATTATTAAATTATATATTATATAAATGCTAATTATAAAATTATATAATATGTAAGTATTAATTCATTTAATCTTTATAACTCAGTATGATGTAATTACTATTATTAACTTGATTTTACAAATTGGAAAACTGAGGCACCAAGAAGCTAAGTAATTTGTCAAGACTACACAGTTGGTAAGTAGTTGAGCTAGGATTTGAACCCCAGGATCCAGAGTACTTGCTCTTCACTATTGCTAAAATTCAGAAAAAATATACAGGCAAAAAAAACATACCCAAAGACAACTATAGATATGGTAACTTGCCATCTTTATTCTGTAACATAGGCATCCATACAACTGATCCTAGGCTTTGTATTCAATTTTGTATCTTGCTTTTTGAAACATGAACCTTGTAATGGTCTTTCCATGTTGTTAAAAGCTTATTATAAATATTGTTTTAATACCTATTTAAAATTCCCATCACATAAATGTACCGTTTGCTTAGACATTCTCTTACGGTTGGCCATTTTGGCTCTTCAGTTTTCTGTTTTGATCACTAGCGCTGCAATCACTGTCCCTGTGCAGAATTTCTTAATGTTCTTCAGAATATATTTTCAGGATACTTTATCAGAAGTGTATTTCCTTAATCCAATAGCCTGAACACTTTTAGGGTTCTAGATACAGGTTGTCAAACTGTTTTCCAAAAGGCTTGTACTCTCTTGCAATGTCTACAACATTACATAGAAATGCCTTCTTCATTCACACTTCAGCATTGAGAATGATTTTTAGAAATCTTTGCCAATGTGATAGGTAGAATGTGACATTTTATCATTGTTTTGATTTGTATTTCTTTGTGGGCTTGGGAGTTTACAGTTTGCTCATATTGGATGATCAATTATATGAGTATTTATGAGTGGTCTGTTTGGGTTCTTTGCCTGCCTGTCTATTGAAACCATGCCTTTGGGCATCAAAAGGAAAAAAGACAAGAGCTTTCCATTCTTTCTTCTTCTGGCTTGACATGGAATTTCCTTAGGTATTTTCCTAATCTGTACTAATAACAAGCATTTAATCTTCTTCCAAACCGTATGTGGATTTTTCTGTTGATTCTATATAAAGTGCACTCTAGTCTGCTTATAAAGGATATTATCATTTTGTTTTCTACTATGAATGTGCCCTGTCCATAAATCTGCATTTGATCTATCTTGGATCATAGACTCCTAGAGGGCCAGTATGTATCTTTATGGACGGTTAAGCACACATTCTTTGGCAATATTCGTAACAACCATAGAATAGGCCTCCCAGCGTCCCAGCAAGGGTGATCTGAGCAGTTACACAGACTACATTGTGGGTCCTAACGGGAAATGAGAAGGTTGAGAGCATAGTAGGTTGGATGTATCAGTTCACCCTGGTTTTACTTAAAGAGAGCTAAGAAGAAACTTAAATAGCACCTCCCCTCTCTTTTGATAGGTGGTTCATTTCTTTAATAAGGGATGAAGCCTTCCAATCTCAAGAAGAGGCAGTTCTAGTAGAGGAAGGCACACAGGAATAAGGGTCCAAAGTCCATGGGTTTGTTCTGCATTCTCCATTATTTAGTGTTTGTGGAAGAAATCCTGGGGTACTTCCTCTATTAATCCCTTTTTTTCCATCAAAACCAGAATAGTGATATCAATAATAAGTGACATTTATAAAGTACTTTAAAACGTTACAGATGGACTTCCTTATCCAATGACTCACTTAATCTTCACAGTAGCCCAGTGAAGTACACAATGACATTCACATTTTACGGTTGAGGAGACAGACAATGAAATGTAGAGAGTTAACAGCAGAGCCACAACTCTCCCTCCAATAACGTATGGACTAAGATTTCATTATTATATTTTCAAAAGCATATTATACTCCAAGAAAATAATCTGTTGACTTAAATGTATTATGAGGCAAGGAGAAAGAAGAAAAAAGTAAGCCATCATGAAAGGAGTGGAGGATCATAGAAAAGGACCACATAGGACTCCAAGGAAAACTACACTGAATGGAAAAAAATTGAAAGGAATAGATGAAATAAGATTATCAAAAGGTTGATGATTGATTATTTTCAAATATTACCCTTTTCTCATATTTTTCCTTTTTTGGAGTTTTATTTGTGTTTTATTTCTATTTTCTAACATTTTCATAACATTATTCACTTCCAGTTTTTCCATTTACTGCAAAGATCAACAATAGAAATAGTTAAGTACATCCAACTATGGAACACTGTTTACCTAGCCAGGATAATAAGATCTAAATGTGCATGTATTTCTCTATTGGAAAGACAGATAGATGGATGCATTTTTAAGCGGGCCTTTTTAAGAGCATTCTGCAAGATTTTAATCTGTGTGAACACAGAAGAAAATATAGGATAAAGGAAGTTAAAGAAGATGCATTCAAATGCCGATGGGAGAGTCTAGGGTAGGAACCTCCCCTGAAGGTCAGGCCTTCAATGTCCAGGACTCTTCAGAGAGTCTAGGGAAGGTAAGAAGCCTTCCCACTTCAGATACTAAAGCACATAATAAAAACATTACACACTAACAAGCTTGGAAATCCCTCTAAGGTAGAAGAGCTTCAGCCCAACAGTGCATTCCAAATGTTTGCTTGGAAGATTTTACAGGTGGCCTTAAGAGTTAAAGGCATTTGTCATATGAAGCCAGGCTGAGTGAGGTTCTAGCTGGGTTGGAATGATCTGTGGAACTTGTCCCCAAAGGAGCTCAATGCCATGCTTGCATTTCAGGATTTTATGGGCAGCTGCAGAAGTTCTGCCCCCCACATTACCCTGATTCCCAGAGAACTGTGCCGCCTGTCAGCTCCTGCAGTGTGGTGCCTTCCTTTGAGGACTGCCTGGTCCCTACATCCATGGGCCAGGCCGGTTTTGATGTTTTCCACAGAGCCTTCTCGACTCACTCGGGCATTACAGGTGTGTTGGTTGTCTGTGACATAGAAAATCCTGTCAACTGACAGGAGAGACCAGGTGGGCTGCCTGTGACCGACCTGGGCTGGACTTGACCAAGCACATGACCGCATCAAATCCTGTTGAATGACCCCTGAAATGTCTCTCATCTTCACCTTCCTCTCCAGCCCTCCTTCAGCCCCTCTTCTTCCACCACCCTGGTGCAGGAGCCATCATGTCTCTCCCAGACTGGCCATAACCTTCCAGTAAGTCTCCCTGACCTGATTCCTCCTCTTTACCATTCTGCCCTCCATACTACCATGAACATTGCCTCCCCAAAATGAAGGATAAAAGATGCCTCTTTTCTGCTCAAATATATTAAATAGTTTCCAATTGCCGAGAGAATAAATTCAACTCTAGCATGGCATTCAAAGCCCCCATGAGTTAGGCCTGATCCAGCTCTCCACACCTGCCCACACACATTTTTCCCTACATGCTCTTCACCTGAGCTTTGCCAGCACCCTTGACCCCACATGCCTCTCCCTCTCTGTCTTTGCTCTTTGTTTCCTCCTTCTGGAGTGTTCTTTCCCTATTTCTTCGTCTGTGAGAATTCCATTCTCTTTTATGACTCAACTTTAACACCACCTCCTTTTTGAGGCCACCCCCAGCCTTCCCTAGAACACTTTTACTTCTTCTCAGCCCGTCTTTCGTGTGGTCATATTTTAGCCAGCTGCCTGCAAGTCAGCCTCTTCCTTCACTAAGGTCGCTGGAAACAGAGACTCACTATAGGGCCCAGGCTGGCGTGGTTGCCTGCTTAGCCCCTAGTCCTCACTTGGTGAGCTGCATTACTGTAGTGCAGTTCCAGTGGGCATGGCATGGGGCAGGAGTTACTGACTTACTGTGTTCTTTCTCTTCCAGTGTATGATTTACCTTCAAGTTCCTCGAGCCTCTTTGGGGAGTCTCTCCGCAGTGGGGCTGAAGATGCTACCTTCTTGCAGATCAGCACTGTGGACCGCTGTCCCAGCCAGCTCTCCTCTGTCTACACCGAAGGCTAAAAGCTCTCTTGGCCACTTCTGCACACCCAGGACCTTGATGTTGCTTGCCACCTTTTGTTTTCGTACTCTCACAGACTGCTTGAGGAAGGATGTCAGCCCAATCAGCGGGACCTGCAGAGTTACTGATGTTCTTTCAGAAGGCAGGACTGAATGGCAGAGCTAGCTTTGTAGGAATCATTGCAGTTGCTCCTTTTTCTCTCTGGGTTTCCTGGACTATGTGACCAGGAGGACTGTCTTTTCAAAGGGAATTTAGAGCCTCACTCTACTGGATACCTGTTACTTCCTGGCTGTCAACCCTTAAAGGACCCCAATGAAATGATGTGCATGTGAAAATGTAGTTTGGGGATGACTGTACCTGAAAACTCCAAACAGGGAAAAAGACCTCAATTACCAGAGGCATAGTGACCTGCTTCACCTAATCCTCACCCTTGCTGCTCCTGATGCAAAGCCAGGCACAACAAGGGAAATCCATGTCCAAAGCATAGTGTGGTCTCAACTCTTAGAAACTCCCTGGGTTTCCCTTTTCTCTTAGCCACATGCTAACCAGTTGCTTCTCAGTGTTTCTTCAATAGAAAAATAAGGTTTTATATGCCAGCAGCCTATCTTTGTTTTTGCATTTTAAAGACTTAGTTATTTATACGTACTTTAAAATGAAAAAAAAAATGTAAACGTCTGTTCTTTGGATGGAAATCATTATTATTGTAATCACCCCAGCTATAGACATTTTGCACAGCTGTGGTTCTGCCTGGCCCCACCTCTGGCATGTTAGTTTTGCAGTTAGCAAAGGTTACCTGAGGGAAATGGAGTGGGCACCTCCCGCACAAACAGTCCTGTAGCTGGAACCTTCCTGGGTTGACTGTTTAGTAACTCCACCTCAAAGAATTTGTTCAAAGAAAAACGTTGTTTGACTGGTTTACCTATTGCCTCCACTCTGGTGCTGCACCCAGAGAAGTGCCAGATGTGAGAACTGGGACAGACTGAGTCGTGTGCCAGCTTCCCTTGGAAAACCAAACCTAGTGATGCTTGACTTCCAGTGCTCAGATTTTACTAACGTTTTTCAGGATATCCACTCATCTGTCTGTCTCTTCCCTACACTTCCCTCCACCCTCCTTTTGCATCCCTCTTACCCTCTTATTGACTGTGGTTCAGATATCCCCACCAGCCACCATTGTCTGATCATCTTGGGAAGGTAGAGGTGACAGTTCTCGAAAAGTCTACAGAAAGAGGCAATTCTTTTTCTGAGTTCCAGTTTGAAGGCCTGGAATTTTCACATAGCACTTGGTCTAAAATATCAAGCCTAAATAGGAAGTCATTTTCTGTGACACCTCTACATAGCTATTACAGATCCTAAGTCCTAGGGCATCAGCTATAAACACTGGCCAGTCCCAAAGACACAGAAAGTTCTAACATTCTGGTACTATCATATTTCAAGTACTTTTTCTCACTTTTTAAAAATGTTTTTCTGAACAAAAGTGAAACAATGCCATTTGTCAAACTGAGATCATTACAATCTTCAGCAAGACAACTAAAACAGCTTGATGTTAGATGGGATTCTGTGACAGTTTGTATACTGACAGGTCCTTCCAGTCTCCCTCCACAGTCCCACAATCGAAAGTATTCTACCTGATTCCAGAGTTCATTCCAACATGCAGTAGAATGAGGTGAATGAAGAACCAAGTGTGGGCTTTGTTTTCACAGTGCACTTGGTCAATCTAGTTTCTCTGAGTAGTGGGCTGTATTCTAAGAAAAGCTTTCATGTAGACGTCAAAGTCTGCAAAAGAGATGAGTTAGCCACTTTACAAAAACCTGCTCTGCTTTACAAAAGACGCACATCAGGCTTCCTTTACAAGTGAACTCCAAGGCTGCTTGTAAAGTACCACCCTTCTTGCAGACTTTGTGGGTCGTGTCACTTGGCCTAAGCAAGTAGCCTAACATATGCATGCTCACAGCTAGTAGCATCCCTCATGTGTCCTTTGTCATACTCTGAAAAGAAAAAAACTCTGCTATCTTCAGAGAAACCATCTATTCATACTTAAATATGGAAGCCTTTACAAGGAGCTCAAAATACATTTCATTTCATTTGTACAATGAGAAAAAAAGATGAAAAGGCAAGGTTGTTATTGCAGTTGACATTGTCGGCCCTGCCTTTTGGCTTTATGTAATTTAAAGTAGAAACGGGGAAGGAGGACAAAACAAAAGCTCAACTTTAGAAACCATGGACATCACCTCCCTCTTTGAGAGGAGCTGCTTGTGAACCAGGCTCCAGTCTTCCTGTGGCCTCTCACAGTAACCCTGCCCCTTTCTTACCTCACAGGGGCAAGAGGGACTCTAAAGAGGGCGTAAGCAGTAGAGGCACCTGCAGCCCTCCTTCCTCAGCAGGAAATCAATGTGGAGCCCCAGAGGGACATTTTATCTGAGAGAGAGAGCATGCTGGCAGCAGGACCCAGTACAGCCCTGCTTCCTGCACCGTGAGTCTTTCCTGATAGCTGCAGGCTTGAGATTGCGGCCTCAGGATAGGACACGTTCAGATGCCTTCCAGACTACACACACTATGCTTAGATTCGAGAGTCTTTTCTGACCTTAAAATTTGTCCCTTGCTTACTTTCACAATGCAGAAGATTTATATATACTTTCATCATTATTTTTGCAGCAGTACAAGTGGAAACTTCAAAAAAATCATTCCCTTTCATGTCCTGGTCTTTTTAAGTTTTGATGTGTAACCATTTTCATAAACATCCAGAGATTGTCATTCCCCTTAAAAACAGAAACAAAACACAAAACTAGTGCTTGTGAAAACACACAGTGCAAAGACAATGATCCTACTGCATTAAAAGAAAAAAAATCAGTCTGCCTAGAGACATTTCATTGGCTGCATTGTCTTAATTCCCTAACGAAACTGCATCAAAATGTCAGTTGTAATTTAGCCTCTGATCAGCTATTAAATATTATTTAAATATTTACTGGTCCTGTAGGGTATCTCCCATTACCCATGTCTCCCTCAAATTACATAAGCGATCATAAAATAGGAAGAAAAAAAAAAAAGGTCTTTAGTAGATCACAGCAGAGTTACCCCTGATAACATGTTGGCTTTGTTCACTTGTTTCTAAATTACCAGTCGTCAAGCACAGTAGCACCCTAAAACCAATTTTGAGCAAGGATAAATTCAACTCCCTCATCTGAGAACCTTGACTTTCCAGTTGCCTTGAAGTATTGGGAATAGTGACTGTACATGTTCAATTTAATTATTTGGTATTTTATTTGACTGTCTTGGCCATGTCATTTTATAGAAGCATTTTTAAATAGCACTTTTTGTTAGTGGTGTGGAATTTCTGCGGTTACATTTTTTTTTTTTTTTTTTGCAACAGATGAAGCAAAAAAAAAAAAAAAAGCACTCATTGGAGAAATAGTGAGTGTAAAAAGAGATTTATTTTGTACAGACAGCAAAGTATCCTGTGTAATGTTGCTGACATAAAGCACTTTGGGGGAAAAAAGTGGAAATCTGTTTTCCATAAATCACACAGACTCTTGTACATAGTTATATACACTCACGTACAGAAATGAACTGCATATATCATACTGGATATGGGGTCGATTTTACTCTAGAGGCACATCTGGTGCTTATTGTCATAAATCTTTTAAAGAATTAGGTACACTTTTTTCTATTAATATGTATAGTTTTGTGATTTGTCACAGTTATGTTTCATATAATCATAAGTTATTTTGTCTTGTTCATGAAGTCCTTTTTTTATGTCAAAAGTAAAATGAAGGGATTGTGCACTTGGTACAGAATAAAACTGGAAATAGAGGAGACGCCCTCCTGCCTAAAATCCTCCTTCAGCCTGTCGCTTTAAAACACAATGGCAACCATCATTGTTTGTTTGCTTGTTTGTTTTGTTTTACCATCAGCCTCCTACATACTGGGAATGGTAATTATAATTAAAGGCAGATGATGCGGGAAGGAATGTTCAAGTCCAGCTTTAAAATGCCGCATTGCTTTGGGCCAGAGTTGTAGCCTGGATTTAATTATAGATATGAGGACGAAATGACAGTAAAAATGAATGTCTCCCTGAATCCTTTACATGTTGGGAGTGTCCATAAATAAAACATGAAGTTTTATTTCATCAGATTTAATTAAAGCTTTTATACATGTTTTATTGGTTATTCTATTAATCCGCTTCACAAACTGGATAAATGTGTGCTAGGATTTGGAGTTTATTTGTGCCTTTTCAAAGTAGCGCTACATCATGCTTCAGAAATGCCTCTAGTGCTTGGTACTCCCAGTGCTGGGGTTTCGGCAAGCTGACAGTTGGAGGAGGGGGTCTTTTCAGCCCTGTTTTCCCAAACCCTTCAGAGAAAGACACAAGCATCAGCTTCCCATGAGCTGATGCCCTGATCATATAATCTGATTCCCTGGAGAAAGGGGCAGGTACCATTTCCCTGGTTTCCTCATCCTGTCCACTGTGCACGATTTAGAATATCACCTGTCCCATTGGCTGTGATGAGCTTTTTTCTTCAGCTCCCATCTATGGGGGGATGTGTCAAAATATTCTCACATCTGGTTTACCTGCTAGCCAAGCATGTGAATCCAAAAGAGATCACATCTCAAGGACCAATCTTAGAAAGGTGACTGTTTTCTTCTGCCTTTTTTTTTTTTTTTTTTAAGACTTCAGAATTGTTTTAAGAGAAGATACAAACTGGAAGAGACGATGGTCCCATGAACCTTGTCTGGTCCCTCAAGGTCAGAGAGCAGGCACTATTAGGTCCAGGGTTGTGGCGGTAGAAGTAGTGCTGATAACATACAAAGAGCTCCTCAGCTTCCTAAAAGGTGGCGGCTGGTGGGAATGTGATTTTGTCCAGCCTCTTCCAAGAAAAAATTGGCATTACGTGGTAGAGTTGAAAGTCCGCATACCCTACAGCCCAGCAATTCCACTACTTTCTAAAGACTCTTAAATCAATGATGGCTCAAGTACGAGATGTTTATGGCAGTGTTGTTCACCACAGCCCCAAACGAGAAATGATCCAACTGTCCACTAACAGTAAAATGAACAAATGAAGCTTGCCTAAGTAACAGTGAAATGCCATGGAAGTGACAACAGAGGAAATGACAGGACGACAGCCACACACAACTCAGAGCTGAGTCTCACAAATTTGAGAGAAAGAAACAGACGCAAAGGCAAGTATACAGTGTTATTCTGTTTATATACAATTTGAAAACAGGCAAAACACAGAGTTTAGGTGGTAGAAGTACAAAGAACAGCAAGGAAAATGTCACAAAGGCTCATAGCTCTGATGGAGGAGAAAACACATGGAAGACTTCTGGGTGCTGATTGATGGACAATGTTTTATTTCTTGACTCAAGTGTTAGCTTATACAAGTGTTTGATTTATGATTAGTTAACTGCATATATATCTTATAGTTTTTAGTTCAAATAATAGTGAGAGGCAACTCTTACATTTCTTATTTGAGGGCTCTGCAAACTTTTTCTGCAAAGGGCCAGATAGTACACATTTTAGGCTTTGGGGGCTATGTGGTCTCGTGTCTCAGCTACTCAACTCTGCCACTGTAGTTCAAGAACAGCCGTAGATATTATGCAAACAAATGGATGTGGCTGTGTTCCAATAAAACTTTATTTACAAACACAAATTTGAATTTCATCTAATTTTCAGATATTTGTGAAATATTCTTTTGATTTTTTTCAACTCTATACAAAAGTTTAAAAAATTCTCAACAGGCTGTACAAAAACAAAATTCAACTAAAAAGGCAGCAGACAGGATTTGGCCCATGGGCCATAGTTTGCCGACCCTGGTCAATTGAAAGGGTAGTCTCTAAAGTCCTTCCCAGAAATATCCACTAATAGAAAACCATGGATAGGAGCCCCTCTGCTTATTCTTCTGCTATGTTGGGTCCTATTCCTAGAGGAAATTCATGAATTCTATTGATTAAACTTTTCTTTGTTTAGATCCTGGGTTCTGCTCCCTGGGATACAGATGAATGCTTAGAGCCTGCAGTGCCATTCGACTTTAACTTTGGATTTAAAGTTTTTAATAAAAAGAACTGGGCATAGAGAAATCTGTGAGAATTGAAAAATGAGCACCCATTCTTTCCAAGCTAACCAAATATTTGCTGGATCTTGGCAGCCACCGCCAACCTTTTTCCTCTGAAATGCTGAGAGGTTATAAGTAATGGGAGACTTCATTTTTCTCGGGCCACAGCTCTTGTGAGAAGCTGAAGCTGCCTCTCAAAACCTGCAGGGTTCTCACGGAAAAGAGAGTCAAGGGTTTTATATTCAATGACGCCACTGACAAGTGACCATAGAAGAGTCAGGGCGCCCTGACGGTGCTAACAGTCTGCCCCCCTCCATGCCGCAGGAAGGCAGCTAAACACCCTAAGCCCCTCCCTGGACCCTGGTTTCCCATAATGCCTAGCTCCCTAATTCGCAAACCTAGCGATTTTTCACCCCTGATGGCGCGCCCATTGGCTACTCACACTTAGGGGAGAGAATGAGACTGAATTCACATGGCGTGGGTGTATGGCCCTCTTTGTGTCTCTAGCCTGCGATAACATTGCTAGTTTCAAAAATAATGGTTATTCATGAGTCCTGGGTCACTGACTGGATATTAGCTTGGACTAAATCCTCTTCAGCAGGTCTCCCTGGTTGTTTCATGTGCTTGAGTTTGTGTATTGTATATGGTTCTGTTATTAAAGCTGCCAAGAGTGTAGAATTTTTGGTAAAAATAACCTAAATTACATGAAGTTTAAGCCAAGAAAAAGAGGACATCTGGTCCAAACTCATCATTTTTCAGAGGAGGAAAGAGATTATTTCATTCATTCACTCATCATTCATTTGTTCCTTTGCTCACTCATTCACCATTGTTTCATGCCTACTATGTGTTAAATAAACAGGGACAGAATTGGCTGTTATCCTCACAGAGCTAAAGGGGATCACCAGAATCATATGCCTGAGAATATTGCCTGAGGCTTGTTAAAAATGCACATTCTGGAGCTGCTGCTGAATGCACACCACAAAGTTACTGAGTTGGAATTTCAGTGAGATGGAGTCATCTGCATCTTTAATAAACTCTCCAGGTGATTACTTATATGAACTAAAGTTGCAAACTAAGGCTGACCACCTTTGATATAGCGGAGGAAGCAGGCAATTTAACAGGGCCACACTGTATAATAAGGGCTCAGCAGAAGAGGAGCTCCCAATTCCTGCCTAGGGAGTTAGGAGAGTAGGCTCAGAGTTCCCTGAAGGAAGGGGAACAAGGATGCCTGAGCTTGTCCTGAAACGTAAGTAGAACTTCAAGAAGCAAAGAGGCAGAGGAAAAGTATGACAGGCAGAGAACACAGCATGTGCAGAGCTGCCAGGAGAAGGAAAGCCACCCAACAGGCCAGCTGGGGGGTTGGAGGTAATCCCATCTCTGTCTCCTCTGAGTAATATTCATGACCCACTGGCCCTAGGTCACAGCCCTTCCTATGTAGGCCTGCTAAGCTTATAGCATTGTTTCCCAAACCAGCAGGGAGCCGTATATCACCAGTTACTCTGCACAAAGGGTTTTACAATCACATTAATTTGGGAAACGGCGGGTTAAAGTTACATAGGTGTCTTTGCTTCAGGACCTCTCACATCCTTTACTGCGCCAATGTGCATTGTAACTCTCCAAGAGGGAATCAGGGGATTCTGTGTGTTGACCAGGGAGCCCTATTTCCAAAAAGCACCTTGTTAGTAACATGGAAAGAGTTGAGCAATTCCTAAAAATAGTTAATCAATCACCTATGATTCAGCAATTCTACTCTTAATTCTAAAGACTTGAAAGGAAGGATTCAGATACAAGTATACCAGTGTTCACAGGAGCATTGTTCACAATATCCAAAAAGTGGAAATAACCTAAATGCCCAAGAACTGATGAGTGCATAAACAAAATATGATATATACATACGATGGAATAGTATTCAGGCTTTAAAAAGAGGGAAATTGATACATGCTAACACATGGATAAACCTCAAAGATATTGTGCTGAAATAAGTCAGACACAAAAGAGATATTCAAAAGGACAGAGCATGATTCCTCTTATATGAGGTAAGTAGGATAGTCAAGTACATAGAGACAGAAAGAACACTGATTAGCAGGGGCTGTGGGGAAAGAAGAATGGGAAGTTGTTACTGAAAATAGACAGTTTCTGTGTGAGATGAAAAAGTTCTGGAGATGGATAGCAGTGATGTTTGCATAAAATTATGAATATACTTAGAAGCATTGAATTGTACTACTCAAAATGGTTAAAATGGTAAATTTTATGTTATGTTTATTTTGCCACAATCTTTTAAAAAGATAATGTGGGCAGAGTACCTAATAGGATGCCTGATACCTAGCAGACAATTTTAAAGGTTTCAAAAGCTCCTTGTTAGGCCAGCAGTGCTCTTTGGAATTACTTAGGATGCTCTTTGGGAACATTCCCTACTCTCAGGAGTAAGGGAGTAGAGCCCATCTCCTACTCTGGAAAGGATGGGAGTAGAGGATGTCAGTATTTGCTCCCAGTTGGTGGATATGGTGGCTGTAAATGGCCCCTAGCTTCCTGAGAAAAAGAAAGAAGAGAAGCCGAAAAGGAGATGAGATGGTGGTTTGGAAGAACTGCAGAAGGTGTTCTGAGCACGGACCACTGTGCCTGATACAAATTCTCAGGAATTGAGGAAGGGAAAGAAAGGAAAGAGGATGAAAGGGGACTGGATGTTGGTGTGGCAGGAGAAGGAGGTAATGAAATAGGGGGTGATGGAAGAAGAACTACTTTAGACCCAGCTGATCCCAACATGAGCAAATGCCAAGATCTGTTTGGATTTCATTCATTCATTTAACAATTGTTTACTGAGCTCCATATCCAACACTATGTGTCAGTGATCATTCTAGGTGCTGGAGACTATTCAGAAAGAAACCCATACCTATTACATTCTAGTGGATTGGCATTAGTGTTTTATTTTGGTTATCTGTGAAGTACGAGACTCTGCAGAAGGTTGGGTTAGCCAGGAAGCAGATGCTGAGACAGAGTTGGGGTGTAAACAGTTCATTGGAGAGTTACACCTGTGAAAGGAACAGAGCAGAAGCTGCATTAGGCAGAGGGCGCCATCAGACTGTGATGCCATCCAAACAGAGGCCAGCCCACTGGGATGCAGTAGAGCAAAGATTGCTGTCACACAATAGAAGAGTTCCATGTTGGGTAGAAACAGCTAGGCTGTCATACCACTCCCTGCAGAAGCCCACCCTGAGAAGAGTGTGTCTTTGCTATCACTGTCTTGTTCATTCATTGAGTAGGGTCGTTCCCAAGAGCTGGAAAGCTGAGGTGCACCCTGAAAGAATTAACACCATCAATGAACCACAATCCATGTAGCTGGAGATCCGAGTGGCAGAGCTCTGTGTCTGCACAAGACATTGGGGGAACCATAGATCCCCAATCATTATAGTTCCCAGTTTGTAATAAAGCATGAATTGGGCACACACATGCACACACACTTTTAAATATGGATTTCTGCCTCAGCTCTTCTCCTGTTGGCTTTGTCTCACACACACACACACACACACACACACACACACACACACACACACACACAGAGTCACTGGGATTACAAAACCTCTCAAGACTGTTCTTTCTCAAATCTAGAGTACTATTCCTCCATGGAGAATAGTGTGTGTGTGTGTATGTGTGTTTTGTTGAAGGGTGGTGACCTGTTGCTTTTTCTTTTCTAGTGGGAGGCACCAAGAAAGGGCACAAGCTTTGGCATCAGGCAGACCTTGTTCTTTACTTTGTGCTTTGGAGTCCCCAAAGCAATCCCTAAACTCCACTGCTCAGAGCCCATTTCTTCATCTTGCAGCAGGCATCATATGGCTCATCTCATAGGCAATGAGATAAAGGCACAGATGATGTGGCACAGTTCCAGGTGTATGTTAAGTACTCTCTAAAGGGTCACTGGCATCTTTTAAAAAGCACTGATACTGCACCCTGTGTGTAATAATTGTGAGAAGACCATAGCAAGGACCATAGTTCTGAGATTAGTGTACAGAGGCACGAAGGAAATGCACTAGCTCAGAGTGCACCCAAGTTGTAAAATCCTCCAATGATATTGCCTCAAGAATGTCTTTATCTTAAACTCAGTGCAACCTATGGTTCACACAGATATCTCCTTGGTACCTTCTTGGGGCCATCAAAAACATGGTACCACTTTTAGAAGCAACAAGAGGACCTCCTGTACTGGGCTCTGTGTTTCAAAGGGCTCCACTCTGACCATTCTCCAGCCATGCCCGACCCCACACAGTGGGGAGTCCATGTGGCCAAAGTGATGTCACCACCAAAAACCCACTCTTCTTCTCCTTATGGATTCATCCAAGTATCTGGAACCCCAGAACTCCCTGTCCAACTGGCCTGTGCTACTTCTGGGGCCAGCATGGACTTCTTTCTCAAATGGATTTGGGATGGTCCCCCCAAGAGTGGATCAGGTCTCCAGTGAGTGCATCCTGAGGCTTGAGGAGTGGCCACGGAGTGGCTGTTTGTGGGATTGTGGATGAAGCTAGACATGGAGATGCTCATGGTTGAAGGTGGAACAGGGGTTTGAAGAGAAGCGGTTTGGATCACAGGCAGGAGGCCAAGGACTGCTCTCCTTGTGCCACCACATTGTAGCTGAGATATTCAAGGAGTCTCTGATCATTCTAAATCAAACCTGGCCTTCCAGGTTGCTGTGAAAATGTATTTGTTAAAACAAGAGATGAAAAAACATTTTATTTAACAGGTTTTGTTAGCTAGCTTTGGAATTTTAAAATATTTAGATCTATGCGTTTATTGGTCTCCATTTGCAATCTTGCTCCAGGCTCTGTAAATACTAGAGGCAGGCCTGGGAGAATTCTCACAGCCTTAGAGTCAGTAGACCTCAAATACCAGGAGAGAAGATGTGCAGTACAGATTCTAAAATCCATGAAAAATCATTAAGGAGTATCAGAGAGCATCGGGACTCAACGAATACCTAGACAGTTGCCAGACAGCAAATGGTGTACCATGCAAACATTTGTTGTAGTCTAATACATTTTAAAACAAAATAAAGCATTTTTACTTCTAATCCAAGTGCTTCCTGACTTGGCTGTGCTCTATGGCCAACAGCGAACATCTGTAGACCATGTCCCCGTATACGGACCATCTGTACAACACAGTCCTTTGAGTTGCCCACCAATATAGCATGACCCATTATATTGAAGAGTGGCTTTATGGAATGACCCCCTTTCCCCTACTGGAAATCTTTAAGGCACACTGAGCTAACAGTCTCCCTGGGGTACTGTGGGGGCATAGCTGTATTGCCCAACCATACAGCTGGGTCTTTCATCATCAACTCCAAATCATCTCTCTTCCCCCCTGCATGTACCCGGTACTCTCTTCTGCCTAGATTTTTTAAGGCCAAATTCCTGTCCACAGAAAGGGTTTATGTGTGAGGCCAAGGGCCCATGGTGGAAGAGGCCCATCTGTGCCCCAGCCTCCCATGACTGTCAGGCCTCTGAGCCCAAGCTAAGCCATCATATCCCCTGTGACCTGCATGTACACATCCAGATGGCTGGTTCCTGGCTTAACTGATGACATTCCACCACAAAAGAAGTGAAAATGGCCTGTTCCTGCCTTAACTGATGACATTATCTTGTGAAATTCCTTCTCCTGGCTCATCCTGGCTCAAAAACTCCCCTACTAAGCACCTTGTGACCCCCACTCCTGCCCACCAGAAAACAACCCCCCTTTTTCCTTTACCTACCCAAATCCTATAAAACGGCCCCACCCCATCTCCCTTCACTGACTCTCTTTTTGGACTCAGCCTGCCTGCACCCAGGTGAAATAAACAGCTTTATTGCTCACACAAAGCCTGTTTGGTGGTCTCTTCACATAAAAGCAAGTGAAATTTGGTGCCGTGACTCGGACTGGGGGACCTCCCTTGGGAAATCAATCCCCTGTCCTCCTGCTCTTTGCTCCGTGAGAAAGATCCACCTACGACCTCAGGTCCTCAGACCGACCAGCCCAAGAAATATCTCACCAATTTCAAATCCGGTAAGTGGCCTCTTTTTACTCTCCTCTCCAACCTCCCTCACTATCCCTCGACCTCTTTCTCCTTTCAATCTTGGTGCCACACTTCAATCTCTCCCTTCTCTTAATTTCAATTCCTTTCATTTTCTGGTAAAGACAAAAGAGACACGTTTTATCTGTGGACCCAAAACTCCGGTGCCAGTCATGGACTAAGGAAGGCAGCCTTCCCTTGGTGTTTAATCATTGCAGGGATGCCTCTCTGATTATTCACCCAGGTTTCAGAGGTGTCAGACCACGCAGGGATGCCTGCCTTGGTCCTTCACCCTTAGCGGCAAGTCCTGCCTTTCTGGGGGAGAGGCAGGAACCCCAACCTCTTATCTCTACACCCCAATCCTTTATTTCCATGCCCTGACCTCTTATCTTTGTGCCCTGATCCCTTATTTCCATGCCCCGACCTCTTATCTCTGCGCCCCAACCCCTTATTTCCGAGCCCCAACCCCTTCTCTGCTTTTCTGGAGGGCAAGAAGCCCCCACCCCTTCTCCGTGTCTCTACTCATTTTTCTCTGGGCTTGCCTCATTCACTATGGGCAAGCTTCCACCTTCCATTCCTCCTTCTTCTCTTTTAGCCTGTGTTCTTAAGAACTTAAAACCTCTTCAACTCTCACCTGACCTAAAATCTAAGCATCTTATTTTCTTCTGCAATGCCGCTTGAGCCCAATACAAACTCGACAGTAGTTCCAAATAGTCGGAAAATGGCACTTTCAATTTTTCCATCCTACAAGATCTAAATAATTCTTGTCGTAAAATAGGCAAACGGTCTGCGGTGCCTGACGTCCAGGCATTCTTTTACACATTGGTCCCTCCCTAGTCTGTGTTCCCAATGTGACTCATCCCAAATCTTCCTTCTTTCCCTCCCACCTGTGCCCTCAGTCCCAACCCCAAGCGTTACTGAGTCTTTCTACTCTTCCTTTTCTACAGACACATCTGACCTCTCCCCTCCTTGCCAGGCCAAGCTAGGTCCCAATTCTTCCTCAGCCTCTGCTCCACCCTATAATCCTTTTATCACCTCCCCTCCTCACACCCGGTCTGGCTTACAGTTTCATTCCGTGACTAGCCCTCCCCCACCTGCCCAGCAATTTACTCTTAATAAGGTGGCTGGAGCTAAAGGCATAGTCAAGGTTAATGCTCCTTTTCCTTTATCCCAAATCAGATAGCATTTAGGCGCTTTTTCATCAAATATAAAAATCCAGCCCAGTTCATGGCTCATTTGGCAGCAACCCTAAGACGCTTTACAGCCCTAGACCCTAGGTCTAGGCCGTCAATCATTGCAGGTCAAAAGGCCGTCTTATTCTCAATATACATTTTATTACCCAATCTGCTCCCGACATTAAATAAAACTCCAAAAATTAAATTCCGGCCCTCAAACCCCACAACAGGACTTAATTAATCTCGTCTTCAAGGTGTACAATAATAGAATAGAGGCAGCCAAGTAGCAATGTATTTCTGAGTTGCAATTCCTTGCCTCCACTGTGAGACAAACCCCAGCCACATTTCCAGCACACAAGAACTTCCAAACGCCTAAACCGCAGTGGCCAGGCATTCCTCCAGAACTGCCTCCCCCAGAAGCTTGCTACAAGTGCCAGAAATCTGGCCACCAGACCAAGGAATGCCTGCAACCCAGGATTCCTCCTAAGCCGTGTCCCATCTTTGCGGGACCCCACTGGAAATCGGACTGTTCAACTCACCTGGCAGCCACTCCCAGAGCCCCTGGAACTCTGGCCCAAGGCTCTCTGACTGACTCCTTCCCAGATCTTCTCGGCTTAACAGCTGAAGACTGATGCTGCCCGATCACCTCGGAAGCCCCGTAGACCATCACGGACGCCGAGCTTTAGGTAACTCTCACAGTGGAAGGTAAGTCCATCCTCTTCTTAATCAATGCGGAGGCTACCCACGCCACATTACCTTCTTTTCAAGGGCCTGTTTCCCTTGCTTCCATAACTGTTGTGGGTATTGATGGCCAGGCTTCTAAACCTCTTAAAACTCCCCAACTCTGGTGCCAACTTAGACAATACTCTTTTAAGCACTCCTTTTTAGTTATCCCCACCTGCCCAGTTCCCTTATTAGGCTGAGACACTTTAACTAATTATCTGCTTCCCTGACTATTCCTGGACTACAGCTACATCTCACTGCTGCCCTTCTTCCCAATCCAAAGCCTCCTTTGCGTCCTCCTCTTGTATCCCCCCACCTTAACCCACAAGTATAAGATACCTCTACTCCCTCCTTGGTGACTGATCTTGCACCCCTAACCATCTCATTAAAATCTAATCACCCTCACCCCGCTCAATGCCAATATCCCATCCCACAGCATGCCTTGAAAGGATTAAAGCCTGTTATCACTCGCCTGCTACAACATGGCCTCTTAAAGCCTATAAACTCTCCTTACAATGCCCCCACTTTACCTGTCCTAAAACCAGACAAGCCTTACAAGTTAGTTCAGGATCTATACCTTATCAACCAAATTGTTTTGCCTATCCACCCCATGGTGCCAAACCCATATACTCTCCTATCCTCAATACCTCCCTCCACAATCCATTATTCTGTTCTGGATCTCAGACATGCTTTCTTTACTATTCCTTTGCACCTTTCATCCCAGCCTCTCTTCACTTTCACTTGGACTGACCCTGACATCCATCAGGCTCAGCAAATTACCTGGGCTGTACTGCCGCAAACTTCACAGACAGCCCCCGTTACTTCAGTCAAGCCCAAATTTCTTCCTTATCCGTTACCTATCTCAGCATAATTCTCAAAAAAACACACGTGCTCTCCCTGCCGATCGTGTCCAACTAATCTCTCAAACCCCAACTCCTTCTACAAAACAACAACTCCTTTCCTTCCTGGGCATGGTTGGATACTTTCGCCTTTGGATACCTGGTTTTGCCATCCTAACAAAACAATTATATAAACTCACAAAAGGAAACCTAGCTGACCCCATAGATCCTAAATCCTTTCCCCACTCCTCTTTCCGTTCCTTGAAGACAGCTTTAGAGAATGCCGCCACCCTAGCTCTCCCTGACTCATCCCACCCCTTTTCATTACACACAGCCGAAGTGCAGGGCTGTGCAGTCGGAATTCTTACACAAGGACTGGGATCGTGTCCTGTAGCCTTTTTGTCCAAACAACTTGACCTTACTGTTTTAGGCTGGCCATCATGTCTCTGTGCAGCGGCTGCTGCAGCCCTAATACTTTTACAGGCCCTTAAAATCACACACTATGCTCAACTCACTCTCTACAGCTCTCATAATTTCCAAAATCTGTTTTCTTCCTCACACCTGACACATATACTTTCTGCTCCCTGGCTCCTTCAGCTGTATTCACTCTTTGTTGAGTCTCCCACAATTACCATTGTTCCTGGCCCGGACTTCAATCCAGCCTCCCATATTATTCCTGATACCACACCTGACCCTCATGACTGCATCTCTCTGATCCACCTGACGTTCACCCCATTTCCCCACATTTCCTTCTTCCCTGTTTCTCACCCTGATCACACTTGGTTTATTGATGGCAGTTCCACCAGGCCTAATCGCCACACACCAGCAAAGGCAGGCTATGCTATAGTACAAGCCACCAGCCCACCTCTTAGAACCTCTGATTTCCTTTCCATCGTGGAAATCTATCCTCAAGGAAATCACTTTCTCAGTGTTCCATCTGCTATTCTACTACTCCTCAGGGATTATTCAGGCTCCCTGCCTTCCCTACACATCAAGCTCAGGGATTTGCCCCCACCCAGGACTGGCAAATTTGCTATTCTACTACTTCTCAGGGATTATTCAGGCCCCCTCCCTTCCCTACACATCAAGCTCAGGGATTTGCCCCCGCCCAGGACTGGCAAATTAGCTTTACTCAACATGCCCCGAGTCAGGAAACTAAAATACCTCTTGGTCTAGGTAGATATTTTCACTAGATAGGTAGAGGCCTTTCCCACAGGGTCTAAGAAGGCCACCATGGTCATTTCTTCCCTTCTGTCAGACATAATTCCTCGGTTTGGCCTTCCCACCTCTATACAGTCCGATAGCAGACCGGCCTTTATTAGTCAAATCAGCCAAGCATTTTTTCAGGCTCTTAGTATTCAGTGAAACCTTTATATCCCTTACAGTCCTCAGTCTTCAGGAAAGGTAGAACAGACTAATGGTCTTTTAAAAACACACCTCACCAAGCTCAGCCACCAACTTAAAAAGGACTGGACAATACTTATACCACTTTCCCTTCTCAGAATTCAGGCCTGTCCTCAGAATGCTACAAGGTACAGCCCATTTGAGCTCCTGTATAGACGCTCCTTTTTATTAGGCCCCAGTCTCATTCCAGACACCAGACCAACTTGGACTGTGCCCCCAAAAACTTGTCATCCCTACTATCTTCTGTCTAGTCATACTCCTATTCACCGTTCTCAACTACTCACACATGCCCTGCTCTTGTTTACGCTGCCAGTTTGCACTGTTTCTCCAAGCCATTACAGCTGATATCTCCTGGTGCTATCCCCAAACCGCCACGCTTAACTCTTAAAGTAAATAAATAATCTTTGCTGGCAAGGCTATGCTGAACCTCCTTAGGCACTCTCTAATTAGATGTCCTAGGTCCTCCCAGTTCTTAGACCTTTAATAGCTGTTTTTCTCCTTCTCCTATTCTGTTTAGTTTTTCAATTCATACAAAACTATATCCAGGCCATCACCAATAATTCTAAATGACAAATGTTTCTTCTAACAACCCCACAATATCACCCCTTACCACAAAATCTTCCTTCAGCTTAATCTCTCCCACTCTAGGTTCCCACGCTGCCCCTAATCCCGCTCGAAGCAGCCCTGAGAAATATCGCCCATTATCTCTCCATACCACCCCCAAAAAATTTTCACCGTCCGAACACTTTACCACTATTTCATTTTATTTTTCTTATTAATATAAGAAGACAGGAATGTCAGGCATCTGAGCCCAAGCTAAGCCATAATATCCCCGGTGACCTGCATGTACACATCCAGATGGCTGGTTCCTGGCTTAAGTGATGACATTCCACCACAAAAGAAGTGAAAATGGCCTGTTCCTGCCTTAACTGATGACATTATTTTGTGAAATTCCTTCTCCTGGCTCATCCTGGCTCAAAAACTCCCCTACTGAGCACCTTGTGACCCCCACTCCTGCCCACCAGAAAACAAACCCCCTTTTTCCTTTATCTACCCAAATCCTATAAAACGGCCCTACCCCTATCTCCCTTCACTGACTCTCTTTTCGGACTCAGCCTGCCTGCACCCAGGTGAAATAAACAGCTTTATTGCTCACACAAAGCCTGTTTGGTGGACTCTTCACATGGACGTGAGTGAAAATGACTACCAAGGAAATTCAGAGCTCAGTCACCAAATGCTATCCAGCCCAAGTGCCTCCTTTGATACTGCACAGTAACTGAGATGCTAAGGTAGTGGCTTATTCAGGGGAAGAGCTAACAAATGAGACAACCAGGAAAAGAAACCTGGGCTCTTGTTTTTCTTCTGTGATTACTTCCTTTGCCCCTGCCTGTTCTAGGACCTTAGCCCTTATTAAAACTTGACCTGGCTGTGCTGAACTATTATTGGGCACACCTACTTACAGCCCTCAGTGGAGGCAAAGCTGCTATGGGAAATCCTGGGCTCTTGATCCATTTTACCCTTTGCAGTAGATACCAAGATGCCTGGCTGAGCTCTGGCCAACTGGCCTAGGATCAGTGCTGCTCCAGGCATACAAGCTGTATCATGACAGGGGCAGTATGGCAAGATGTAAAGAGTACTGATCCGGGAATCTAGAAACCAGGCTCTAATTTGGTGACTAAGCCAAGTCAATTCTGACTAGAGCTTGTGCTCTGAAGTGAGGAGCCTTCAGAATCCACTCCATCTCCACCACATAAGCAAATTACTTGACCACTCTGAACCTCAGTTTCTTCATCTATTCAACAGGAATCATACCTGCATTACAAAGTTCTTGGGGGATTCATGTGTCTATTACAAAGCTGGCCATTAATAAATATTGATTCCCCTCCACCCCTTTTAAAATCCAGGAGTTGAATCGGTTGATCTATACAGTTCTGACATGCATTTGTGATGTCCCTTGGCTTCATATTCCAGAATTTTCTCCAGGATCCATGATATATTTTCCTCTTGGGCCATTTTGCTCCTCAACCCAGCTGTGTTCATTGAAAAGTTTGCAGCCTGGGCTAGTCCACCTGGCAGTTGGCACTATTAATGATTCACCAAGAAGATGGATCCAGGAAGTGACTTATGACAAGAATACTTTCTGTGTGGTTTGAGAGAGGTTCCAGTAGGGCTCTAAAGTCAATGGGCATGCCATCCTGAGGCATGAGAACCACAATGATCATGCAGGCAGGGGAAGCTCCACTCAAGGAGGCTGCAGCTGCACAGAGCAATGCCAAGGCTTCATCTCTTAGTATTGCTTCCCCTGGGCTTCAACCTCAGGACTGGTGCATACAGCAGGGTACTGAGGGATAATGTCAAGATATCAGAGAGTGAAAGAGAAATTCTATACCACCAGACTGAAAGCCAACAACTCTTTTGTTTACAAATAACAAATATCAATCTGCATTTGCTTCAGTTGAGAAGGGAAAGATCTTGAAAAACACAGGGTACAAATGCAATGAGACATCAGAATGGAACTGAAATGTTAATCCAGCTCCCTCTCTCTTCATCTTTCATCTCTACTCATTTTTACCTGATTGTTCTTTTCTCCTACCTTTGCAGACCTGCCTCCTTTTATTTTCTGATTCACGTAACTACAAATGATGCCTGTCTCACATTCCCAGGTTTATACTTCACCATCCTGAGGAGGGAAAAGAGAGTAAGTCAGCCAGTCTCTCTATATGCATGGATAAATAGGCAGATGTAGATGTACATACAGACATAGACATAAATATGGATACATATCCTATCAATCTGGATGTCAAATCCACAAACAGGAGGTTCTGAGGCATCCATCTTGGTTCAGGTACTCATCCCTGTTCTGATCAATAACCTCCAACATTTGGTATATTTGTTAACAAGAATCCCCACAATGAATGAGGGGGCAAGAAGTAGGTGAACCTGGCATATGATTCAAAAGGTGTTCACAGCAGCCTAATGAGTTGGGCCACTATGAGAGCTAGAATCATGACTCTAACAGTCAAAGGGAGCCCAATAGTTACAGGATTATCACATACCAATAGTGAATAAATAGTGAACCTTAGCCAACAGGATTCTTAGCAAAACATGCCTTGTTTGAGCTATCATCATGGACATCTGCTTCTGGGCCCTTATTATCATGAATTTTTGCTGCAGCATTTACTCTGAGTTCAGACTGTCAGTAATTCAGACTTGGGTCTTCATCTTTTGTGGGTTTCCACAAAAGACTGTCTGCACAGTGCCACAGCTCACCCTCTCTCCCTAACCTAAGCACCCTGTGTGACTTGTATTCTCTCTAGAAGCTGCCTTCTTTCTGAAGAATCAGTATTCTGAGGAGCACTGAAAGAAGGAGCTTAAAATACTTTGGATGTCAAAAGTAGGAGCAACAGATTGCCATTTGTGTGTACTTTCCTCTATCTAAAACTTCCAATTAAAAAATCCTTTATGGGGAGGGAGAGCATTAAGACAAATACCTACTGCATGCGGGGCTTAAAACCTAGATGATGGGTTGATGGGTGCAGCAAACCACCATGGCACATATGTAACAAACCTGCACATTGTGCACATGTGCCCCAGAACTTAAAGTAAAAAAAACTTTACTAAACACTTCTTAACCATATAACTACCTCAGCACCACCTTAAACAAGGAACTACTTATTAACACACCAAGAATTTAACATACATTCTTCATTGACCTTTTTTATTTTCATCCATTGTGCCTACTGTGTCCAACAGCATTCCACTGAACTTCTGCACTTGATTTCTGGGAAGATCTGATGTCCTTCTGAAGTTTATCTCTGTGATCTCCCAAGTTCTTGAGTTAAATCAGAGACAACATTGTCCCTCTAATCATTAATAGTTTCTTCTGAAAATCCAAAATAACTTTAGAAAACGTTTTCATAATGAACTGGAGCAATGTCTTAGCATCCTCTATCACAGTGGGAACAAGAAGAGTATCCACTGTCAATGCAGTTGATATTGTGCTGGAGATTCTGTTCAGCACAGTAAGGTCAGGAAAAAGAACTAAAGGCTTCTATTCCTGTGATGATGGTGAATGACTACAGGCTGCTGCTTCCCTCTTCAAAATCAAATTCATGGGAACCATAAAAGTGAAAGGAAAATTTGGGTTACAGAAGCAGCAACAAAATCTGGAATAATACTGAGAAACTCCTGAGGATGTTGAAGTCAGTGTTAGAGTGAGAGGTGGAGTGTGGAACAATGTGGGAGGAAGGTAACTAAAGCCCTGAGAAAGGATGACCAGAGATAGTAAGAAGACAATTAAGATTTCAGGTTGCAGTCTTGCCGCTCCCTTGAATTGCCTTAGAGCCTACATTGGCTGCCTTTTCACTTAGAAATCAGCTGACACAACCCAGTACACCAATGCTAGGGAGTATGAGAGTAATAGAAAAGTCCTTTTAAGATGAGGTACTGATGAAAACTGGCAGGGAGAGACCAGCCTCCCTAAACTTTCATTTCTCTGTTCACTTTCACTTCAATATCCCCAAAACTTTTTAGTACAGACTTAGGAGATAACTACTTTCTCCAAATACTGTTTTGGCCTAATGGTCTAAAGTCAAAACCCTGTGGATAGTTGCCTGGTAGTGTGGCAAAGAAATATTAATAGTCAGCAGTGGTGCTATGGTTGTTCCTGTGACAAGGTACCTTGGAACTAAGCCTACTCCCTTTCTTAAAGTTTCCAGCACTGACAAAAGACAAGGACTGTGAATAGACCTTTTTAAGTACATACTACCTGACAGAGTCCATGACCACTGAATGGGTCATGAGCTCACAAACTAAAATAACCAGACTCCTGTTTAATACCACATTCTGCAACATATATCATTCAAAGCAGACATATTAGAACAGAGGACAAAGCTTTCAGTAAAGCCTGCTAAGATATTTAAGGAAATGAGAAAAAATATTACCAATATGAAACAATAACCAAAATAATAATGAAAATAATCAAGTGGAAATATTAGCTATAACAAATAGAATGGTTGGAAAAAAGAATACAGTAGGATAGATGTGGCTAAAAATGAATTAATAAAATATAAGATCATATTGAGGTTTCATAAAAGATGATAAACAGAATAAAAGAAAGAAAATATGAAAGAAAAGCTAAAAGAAATGGATAGTATAAGTAAAGATGCCAACACCCAGAAGCTAGAAACTCTAGGAGAGGAAAATAAAAATGAAGAAAAATATTTGAAGAAAAAAATGAAGTTATATTTCTCAGAATTGAATACAAATGACACAGATTAAAATAACCCATACACTGCCAAATATAAGAGATTAGGAAAAATTGACACCTAAATATAGTAAAATTTAAAGACATCAAAAGCAAGAACAATTACTAATACTTTTAGAAAGAACAGCTCAACCACAGAAGAATAAACATCAGAATAACATCAGACTTCTCAACAGCAACACTGAATGCAAGAAGATAATGGCATAATGGCATAGCACTTCTAAAGTAATAAAGGAAAGGAGGAAGAATAAAGAGAAAAAGCCAAAGTAAGTATAATGGCTGGAAAATATTAAGAAAGATGACAAAAATATGTTCTAATATAACAATAATAATAATAAATATAAACGTATTAAACTCACCATTTAAAAGACACAGATTCTCAAACTGGATTCATAAAAGAGGCTTCAAATATATGTTACTAGAAGAGCTCACTGAAAACAAAAAGATACAAAAAGACCTAAATAGATGTAAATATATAACAAGAAAATATTAGCCACAGAAAGGCTGCAGCAACAATCCTAATATTTGATCAGATTATTTAAGAAAAATATGTCTTAAAAAAACAAAAAGGATCTCATATACAAATAAAAGGAAGTAATAAAAAGATATAGTGATTATGAACATATACACACCTAATTATACAGACTCAAAACATACCAAGTAACAACTAACAAAACCAAAGAGAGATAAGTGAAGTAATGTAAGTTACCAATTCTAACACATGACTTTCAGAAACTGAAATTTATAGATCAAGTAAAGAAACATATGTAGATTTATCAAAGATATGTAAAGAATTATACAACACACAAACATAAAATCCATAGAATTCTTTTTGAGTTTATACAGAAGAATTTTACAAAAATAAACCTTTATGATGCCAAATTGGCTTGGCATTTCAAGGCTGCTTTAGTATTATGAAACCTTTACATTAACACTTTTTTTTCACAACTGCCATGACTGAGGAAAGAGTGTGGAAATTGCACCCGGGCTTTTACATGCTTTCATCTGGAAATGACACCCATACTTTCACTTACTTATATTGGCTAAGGAAATTAACAAGGTTATGCTTAACTTCAAGAGGCAGGAAAATAGAATTCTCCTATATCCTGAAAGAAATGGAAAACTAGATATGAGTGACAACAGCAATGTCTACTAGGGGCGATTTAATGAAGGTGAAAATCTACAAGATTTAAATATGTATGTAGCAATATTGATGAACCTTAAAAAACAGCTCTGACTAAAAAAATTAGAAAACAAAGAAAGAATAAGCTGCAAAACACAATATCATTTACGTACATATAAAATTCATGCACATATTGAAAATATATATACATTTTAAAAATGTTTTAAGGGCTGGGTGCTGTGGCTCACGCCTGTAATCCCAGCACTTTCGGAGGTTGAGGCAGGTGGATCACAAGGTCAGGAGATTGAGACCATCCTGGCTAACATGGTGAAACCCCGTCTTGACTAAAAATACAAAAAATTAGCCAGGCGTGGTGGCGGGTGCCTGTAGTCCCAGCTACTTGGGAGGCTGAGGCAGGAGAATGGTGTGAACCCGGCAGGTGAAGCTTGTAGTGAGCCAAGATGGCGCCACTGCACTCAGCCTGGGTGACAGAGCGAGACTTTGCCTCAAAAAAACCATTTTTTTTTTAAAATGGTATCTATAGGGAAAAGACAAATAGCAGTAGAGTATGGGATAAAGATAAAGATAATAAATAAGTCAATAAATAAGAGAAGGGCTTTGTGAGACCAATGATAGTAGCATGCTATGAACAGAAGAGCATGATTCACTCTACCCTCTGATGCTGAATTATTGTTGTTGTTGTTGTTTTAAGGCATAACGTTCAGCTTAGAAAAGAATAAATCGACTTCATTATTTTCAGATGACATTAGAATATTCCTAGAAAACCTAAAAGTACATAGAAAATTTTAAAATTAGTAAGTTTATCAGTGTTCTTGGATTCAAAATCAATGTAAAAAATTTGTTGCATTTGTACTAACTGGCATGATTAGTTAGAAAATGTAATTTTATAAAAGATTGTTTGCAATGATATGTTTAAAAAACTTTAAGGGCCTAAAAATAAATCTAACTGAATATGGAAAAGATTTTAATGAAGAAAAATACTAGTTTTATTAATTGATTTAATATGATCTAAATGAATGGAAATAAATATTACATTTATGGACTGGAGCACTCAAAATCATAAAGCTGCCTGTTATTACTAAATTGATCTATATATTTAATACAATCTGAATTTTAAAATACCAAGAAGTCTTTATATGTGTAGGTAAGGGAAGAGGGCTTAACTTGGCAAAAAAAAAAAAAAAAAAAAATAGTGAGAACTTTGAAGCAGAAGGGAAAGAAAAAGTAGAAGGAATAGGAAGATGAGAAGAAGACAGAGAAAAAGAGAAAGAGGAGAGAAAGGAGAAGTTGTTTGGAACAGTGATTACTGACCTTCACAAATATGAAGAATTATTACAACATAATGTGACATTGTCACAGGCGAGTAACCAATGGAATTGAACAAAAAGCCAAAAACCAGACCCACACATATGTGAAAACGTTTGTAACAAATCAGATCAGTGGAGGAAAAAATGGAATTCAATAAAATATGCTGAGACAATTGGTTATACACATGGAAATAATTAAAATTGGATCCCTATCTCACACTACACATTAAAAATAAATAAATCTCAGCCGGATTTAAATGTGAAGGGCAAATCCTTAAATAAAGGGGAGTGTCTTTGTGACATTAAGATATTTAAGAATTTCTTAAACAAAATGAAATAGTACAAACCATAAAGAAGATAAATCTGACTTCATTCAATTTAATATTACATATATTTCCAGGCTCCTGAAGAAAGCAAAAAGACAAACTACAAACAAGAAGAAATTATTTGCAGCATTAAAACTAACAAAATGATAGTATTCAGAATATATGAAAAACCATAAATCATTAAGAAAGGAAATAACTCCTGTTTGCCCAAAAATGGGCAAAAGTCTTGAATAAGCACTTATGAGAAAAGAAAACTTGAATGGGCAATACATTTATGAAAAGATGCTCAGCCTCATTGTATTCTAAGGAAATTCAAATTTAAATCAAAATGAGATAACATTTCACAGATGTTAGATTGATTTAAAAAAATGTATGTGTACTACAGTTATCCCTTAGTATCTGCAAGAAACTGGTTCCAGGACCCACCACAGATACCAAAATATGAGGATGCTCAAGTTCCTTCTATAAACTGGCATAGCATTTGTGTATAAACTATGCACATCCTCTTGTATACATTTGTATTTTATTTTATTTTATTTTTTGAGATGGAATCTTGCTGGAGTGCAGTGGTGCTACCTCAGCTCACTGCAACCTCTGCCTCCCAGGTTCAAGCAATTCTCCTGCCTCAGCCTCCTGAGTAGCTGGGACCACAGGTGTGTACTACCACAATGGAGATGGGGTTTCACCATGTTGGCCAGGCTGCTCTGGAACTCCTGACCTCAGGTGATCCACCCACCTCGGTCTCCCAAAGTGCTAGGATTACAGACATGAGTCAGTGCACCCATCCTTTCCTGTATACTTTAAATCATCTGTAGATTACTTATAATATCTAATACAATGTAAATGCTACGTAAATAGTTGTTATATTGTTTTTACTTTGTATTATTTTTATTACTATATTGTAATTTTTTGTGAATCTATGGTTGGTTGAATCCACAAATGCAGAACCCATGGATACAGAGGATCAAGTGTAATATGTTGGTGCAAATATGAAGCAACCAGAACACTTATACTTTTCTGGTAGCAGTGTAAATAGGTACAATTGGCAGTGACTAGTAAAATTAAATATGCACACACAACATTACCCAGCAATTCTACTCATTTTATATCCTAGAGAAACTCTTTCACATATGACCAAGAAACAAAGAATACTCAGAGCAATATTTTTGTAATAATAAAAAACTCAGAAACAAACCATCTGATCATCACCATCAAAACTGATACAGGTTGAGTATTCTTTATCTGAAATGTTTGGAACCAGAAGTGTTTTAGATTTCAGATTCTTTTCAGATTTTGGAATATTTGCATATACATAACGAGATAGCTTGGAAATTAGATCCAAATTTAAACATGAAATTCATTTATGTTTCACATACTCCTTATATACATAACCTGAAGGAAATTTTATACAACATCTTAAATAATTTTGTGCATATAACAAAGCTTGTGTATATTGGACCAGCAGAAATCATAGTGACACTATCTCACATCACCATCATGGCTGACTCTCAATTTATATGCTACCAATAAGCGATCATTTTTCATACTTCTTCACACATAAGTACTTAACAGCAAAAAGTAAGACATGCCATTAATACAGTGAAAAAATAATGTGTCCAGGGTAACCAACCAGCCTAGTAGCATCACCAGAATACCTGTATGAGCTGTTAAACAATGCTAACAACAATGACAGGCTTTCAGTCTCCACCTATGATGGTGTGTTTTGAATAAAAGGTTATTGTACATTGTATTTTATTTTTTTAGGTGAGAAAAAAGCATCAGAAGCAGTTGAGGGATCAGGAAATAAATACCTAGGGATGAGAAGGCATTCCAGTGAATGGTTTTTTTAAACTATTTCCTCCAAAGTCATCTGCCTCATTAACAAGGCTTTATCTTAGAAGTCTTTTCTTAGATTTTATAAACTGACATGATTTCTTGTTTTGTTATGAATGCATTCTGCCCTAGTCCTTCAAAAGCCCCATCACACATTTTCACCATGTCATCTACAGGCACTTTTTCTGATGACAATGTAGTCTTTATCATCACTATTACCATGATCTCCTTGATTCAGAATCATTTCAGCTCTTTCACCATTGGTCAATGAACAACTGGAGCTTCACTGTTGATATGAAACCCTTCTTCAATATTTGCTTCTCCCAATTTACCAATGAACTCTGAAGGTATATTTTTTTGCATATGCAAGGAAGTCATACATCATTTTTTTTCTCACTTGACATATGAAAGCCTTCAAAGTTACCATCTTGATCATCATCACTGAATATGGTTCCAGGCCAGAACTTGTGCCAGGCATGCCCAACTGTGTCTTTAATCACTGTGTTCCAGGCATTGACAACAGCATATAAAGCATCCTTCATGTCAAACTCCTTTTGAAAACCTTTCACACTCATGTTTCTCTGTTCACTGCTGTTAGCATACCGTTGAGGAAAGTGTTTTTATATTTACTTCATTGATCTAAGAGAACCTGGTCACATGGCTGAATTAATGAAATCACATTTGAGTGAAATTACATGGCATTAACATTATTTTTGATGAGAATTTCAGTTGAAGGATGAACAGAATGGTTATCCAGTAATAATAAAAGTTTGCAGTTGTCATCTAGTCTGGCTTCCCTGCAGTGAACATGAGCCACTGGTACAAAATGTTTGTGAAACTAAACAGAAAAGATGTTCTTGGAGGTATATGCCTTTTTGTTAGCATAATACAATAATGAACTGGTACGAAATTCACTCTTTGAAAACAGGGAGGATGAAAGTTTTTGCCTGTCACAGCAAGTTTACACTTAGGTGTGCCTGTTGCATTAGCACACCCCAGCACAGTCATTCTATCTTTGGTATCACTAATTCATGTCGGGGCTGTCTCATCAGATATAGTCTATGTCTTTTTGGGGCAGTTACAACAACAGAGTGATGTTTCATTCACATTATATACTTGTTCTGGCTTCATTTACATCAGTGATAATCTTGGCAAACCCATCAATGAATTTGTCCACTTTGTGATCAGCAGTTGCTTTATCACCACGAGTCTTTACAGATTTAATGCTACCTCTTTTCTTAAATTTCTGCAACCAGCCTGTTGAATAGTCACAGTTCCCTTCAATTTTCAGTTCATTGTGATAGATCTATGCTTATTTCATAATCAACATACTATTAAATGGTATATGTTCATTGTGACACTGATCCATTATTTTAATATAGGACCAAGATCTTCAGTTTCAGCTTTATGCAGTATTTATCTGTTTTTCACTAACCTCCATACATCACTTTCAGCACAGAACTTCAACAGTTTATTCTCCTGTTTCTTCAGGTCATATATAGTGGTCATTCCAAAACTATACTCTTCTGTAAGATGCTTCAGGCTTACACTGCTGCATATTTTCTCCAGCAACTTGGCTTTCTGTGCTGCAGATAAACATAAACACTTCCTCTTTTTCTTATCAGTGTTACCCATAGGGATATCTGCAGACATTTTTGACATTTTCCACATCTTTATACCAGAAAGCAGAAAATAAGCAAAAACAACAATAACAACAAAAAAAAGTGAGTAATGCACTTAGGTCTTGGCCCCATGTAGGGCATCATGTGGAACCTAGCATTGGCATGTACCACCTGCATATGTATATGTGCCATTTTATTAGCCTTTGTGAGTGTGCTCACATAGGGCAATCTGGGCATGTGCAGAAAAGATATATTGCAGCTGAAGTAGGAAGAGAGAGCCTTTATTCTCTTAGGAATGTGGAATAAATTGTGTTTTGTGCACCTGGCTTAAGGCTGTGGCCAATCACATGAGGTCATGTGTGGAATTTTCCACTTGTGTCATTGTGTTGTGCTCAAAATGTTTTGGAATTTGGTGAATTTCAAACTTTGGATTTCATATTAGAAGTGTTCAACCTGTATATTAGTTGGAAAATATTCATATAAAGGAATATTATGTAGCATCAAGGGATGAGTTATGGTTACACACAACAGAAATTGGTCTCAGGAATACAATTTATTGAAAAACCAAGTTAATCACCATGAATATAGAGATGCTCCTCAGCTTATGATAGGATTACACTCTGATAAATCCATTGTAAGCTGAAAATATAAATCAAAAATTCATTTAGTACACCTAACCTACCAAACAGCTTAGCCTAGCCTGCTTTAAACATGCTCAGAACACTTACATTAGCCTGTAGTTGAGCAAAGTCATCTAACACTAGGCCTATTTTATGATTAAAGTGTTAAATATTCATGTAACTTATTAAATGCTATGCTGAAAGTGAAAAACAGAATGATTGTATGGGTACTCACCATTAATATACACGGCAGAAAGCACCATCGTGAAGTCGAAAATTCCCAAGTTGAACTATTGTAAGTTGGGGACTATTTTTTTAAAACAATCCCATTTAAGGATACAAATGTGGTAAAGGGATAGGGAAAGCAAAGGGATAATACTCATGAAATTCAGGCTTGTGGGTACCTTGGGAGGAATGGCAAGAATATGGGGGCTTCAAGGGACACAGAAAAGGCTGCAAAAATACAAGTAAGATTTTATTTTCTGTAAGTTGAATAATGGGCAAGGTCCTGTTACATTATTATAAAATATGTACCTGCGTTTTAGCCTTTGTGGTTTACTTTCCATTTTCTATGTCTTTTATCCCTACAATTGTCAATGGGTTATTCTCAAATTTACCTATGACAGAATTCTTTCTGTTCTCTTCAATATATTTTTCCTTAGCTCACTTTAATCAAAAATGGAATTTTGCATCTTGGAAAAGTTCAATTCAAAGACTGTCTGTATTTGGTTAACAGGTAGCATGGCCAAAAAAAATAGGTTTCTTCAGGACAGATACTTACAGGTGGTGAGAGGCTCGATGCCTCCTTGACACATTGCGGGTCTCAGAAGTATGACTCACACAGGGCCCACACAGGCTGAACTTCTCTACACAATACCCGACAGGGTTTTTTAACTCGAGACTTTATGACAAATGAGAAAATAAATGTTTTAAGAAAGAGTGAGCCTACAACCTATGATAATAATTCTATGCAATTTGTTGTATATTTGTATGCACAGGTGGCAACCAATAGAAAGGGAGATATAGTTAAGTCTTTCCCCTTACTAAGAAGCAACTGATGACCATAACCAGGGAGGTAAGGAAACAGCCTTGCTGTTGGTGCGGTCAATATCTTTGTCATCATGCAGTTTGGTTTGTACTGTGGTATCTGCTTCTTGATTCAGGTATTGACTGTTGTCTCTGCATTTTCTAAAATAAAGTTTTAAAGATCTCAGTCTTTATCTGAAGATCTTTATGGAAGCTTCTAGTTCCCTCAAATAGCTCTACAAATTTTGGCTTTGTTCAAGTAGTACTGCAGTAATCTAACTCTCCATCCTGAACACTGCAGGTCTGTGTTCTTTTGGTGGTCAACCAAAATCCCTCTGTGAGGTCAACAATCCTTGAAGGACAATCTGATCTGAGGACTGTCATTGATTGGGGTAGTCAGTACTGCTTAGGCAACCTTCCAGGGTATTGCTGTTTAATTATTTCATTCAAAATTTAACAAACACTTATTGAGTATCTATAGAACAGGCACTTTTCATTTTTCTAAGCACAGCTTATAGTCTTCCTTCTCCCAATAATTCCTCAGTATTTAGTTCTCCCCTTCAAAAGGAATGAATGAATGAATAAATAAATAAATAATAAACAAAGTGCTTTAAGAATTAAAGACAGGAAGAGAGATTTTGAGACAGGGAAGGAATAACATTTGCTGCTAATGGGTTAGGCTGTTTACATTCTATATATACTGTATTACCTTTTCTATCTAAATAGAGTTTAGAAGCCAAGTATCATTGGACTTAAGGAAGAAGTATTTGGTGGCTGCTGCTCCTTTCTTGGTCACTGCTTACTTTGATCAGTGTAGTAAGCAGTAGCTTGGCAATTTCATCCTTTTGGTCAGGTAACATTTAAAAGAAAAAAGAAGTAACAATAAAAGAGTGAGGGCTAACTAGGCTTCTTTACTCAGTATAACTCGTGTACAGTAATTTAACTTTTCTTTATTTCTCCAGGACAAATCGTGGATCCCTTTGACAGATGTCCCCTTCTCTGCCCACTGGCTTAATAATTGTCATTTAAAAGTTGGCAATAAGTTGTGCGTGCGTGTGTGTGTGCATGCGCTCACATGTGTGTGCCTGTGTGCATGTTGGGGAAGAATCAGAAAAGGGAAGAAGTTTTAATGGGGAAAATGTTTTTTATTGATTTACTTCTCGAAGTGTGTGCGTTACACATATGTGATGGGGAGGGAATGCCAGTGAATACAATCTGGGGCACCTCTTTTAACTATTATGCTTTACACACATGAATGTGTACACTGCAAGAGATTTTATCAGGCATTTCTTGTGTACTTGAAACCTGAGGTTAAGAGTTGAGAACCCCGTAGGGATGTTGTGAAGTTTGAATGCGGTTAACACAGTGATTATCAAACTTTAATGTGCACTGAATTTGAGAAGGATCCTAATAAAACACACATTCCAATTCAGTAGGTCTGAGGTGGGGCCTGAGGTTCTGCATTCCTAACAAGCTCCCAGGCCATGCTGACACTGCTGATCTGGAACCACACTTTGGGGATGAAATGTAGAGAAAAAGACCAGCACCTGAGTCAATAAGTGGACATCACAGTAGTAACCAACCTGCCTACACTACAGAGATACTGACCATACCACAGAGAGGCGATTCCCTTGGACACTGTGGTTAAGGTCATCACTTGCTTCTGAGTAAAAAGAAAGTGGAGACTTAAATGTACCCCCCTTTAGACTTGCTGTCGCCTACCTATTCCATCATTCACAAATTACTTAGAAGTCCAAAATTTTCTGAAATTTTGGCTAAAATTCTTTCAGCAATAGGTTTCAAATCTCTATACTTTTGCTTACACACACAACAGGCCATGTTGAACAATTTACTATAGCTATTGCTGTGTGTATGTACAAAAAAACCCCCACATTTCCCCCTCAGAGAGGAAGACAAGTGCTATTTAAAGTAAAGTTGGCCAATTTTTGACATCATATGGAGATTATTTTTTCATATCTTTCAATATCCATGATACTTAATATCCTCTGCGTTCAGGGTCCATCCCATGTGACGTGGTTTATCCAGCTCTGTGTTGTTTTCCTTCTGTTTTAGGCAGAGCTGCCTACCAGACACCAGGAAGCATGAAACCAAAGCAAATAGAGCAGTAGACTCATTCAAGTGTCCATCTCCCCGCTGAAACCTTTGCCTGGCACCTTTGCCTTCCCCAACCCCAGCCACCATTCCTAAAGAATAAGTTATTTTTTTCTGCCACAGGCCTTCAAGCATGTCCTCAGGGAGAACCTGCTGAAATTTATTGTAGCTATTTACTGATGTCTCCCCTACTCCACTATGTTGTGAACTCCTCAGAGAGAGACTTTATGACTTATTTATCATCATGTCTCCTGAGCATAGCAGTGTTTGGCACAGAAAAGGTACTCAGTAGGCTTTGTTGAATTGAATTAAATGAATTGAATTGCAGGTTAAAGAAAAAAAATTTCAAGTTATTTGTAGAAAGTAAGAATTGTAGCTTCTAAAGTGAGAATGGGGCAGGGTCAGATCTAGAATGTAGAGGTGTGAAAGATCACCTGTGCAGGGAATGACAAGTTATTCAGTCTTGCTGGTATGAACGATGTGCATGGGTGGGAGGAGAGAAAGGTAGGTAGAAAACGGAGCCTCAGGGGCTATGGACCCCCACTAAATTATTTTGAATATATCCTATGAGATCTGGAGAAGCATAAAACAATTTTAAACTGTAAGCAGCTTGATGCTATTTTGTTTATAGACAGAACACTGGCAGTAAAAATAAGGATAGTTGGAGCAGATTGAGACTAGAGGCAGGGATTTAATAATCAAGACCCTGGTCCTTGGAGGGTTGGAAGGATAATGTTTAATAGACCCGGGGTAAACCTGCAAATGCGCCTGCATCTCTAGTACCATCCTAGTGCTACCCAAAGATGTTTAATCATTTTCCCAGAGTTTTCAGAGCCCATTGGGTTATGTCTGAAAAAACAAAAATGGGCCTCTCCTCCGAAGACATGAGAAATTTATTTTGTGTTAAAATAACATAAATATATGTAAGAATATGGGGGTGGCCATTTTGGCAAAATGCATTTCCCATCAGCCTACTTGATCTCACTTCCTGCCTTTCATGAAATATATGTATATAGAAAGCATGAGACTCCCCACTGGGCTCTACATTTATGCGCATCTGCCGTCCAATTTACAGCTTGCAAAGGAGGTGTTAATTAGTTGGCAGAAGCACCTGAACAGGGAGTACTGGGTTGACTGAGGGGGTGGGAAGGTCTCTGGCATTTCCTTATTCACATAGGCGGAAAAAAAGAAGAAAGGAAACTCACATTGCTGTCCAAAATGGCAACCTCCAAGCCAAGGCAAGTGGTGCAATTATGGCAGGTCCACTTTTCTCTAAAAAGAGAGTCTATTTCTGGAGTCATGTTATTAATATCAGATGCTCATAATAATTTACTTTAAGTTTTATCTTTATATCCTACTCTCTGAATTGTAAAGATCTTTCAGAGAAACATGGGTAAGATTTTTGCTATTGAATAGAGTAAAATGAACACTGCAGAAGGAATAAGACTAATTTCCACAGGAGGAAAAGCAGAGGATATGTCTTACAAGAGAAAGGGCAGTGGTCCAGAGCCAGGAGAGTCTAGGAGGTGGAGGGTGGAGAGGGGAAGTCACAAATCCAGGTGGAGCTCAAAGGACTTTTCATTCGTGGTCAATAAAAATGTTGGCTGAGTTAAAGGAGGTGGTTCCAAGCAACCATTTGTTGGGGGTGGTGGGAGGAGAGCAAGGCTAAATGAAGATCAAATTCAGCTTTCTTCAATTTGTATATCAACAAAATTCATCCCATCTCTGTAGCTCCAAACCAACAAACAGTTGATGAGACAAAATGAGGAAAGAATTACAGGATGTGATCTGGTAAAATATTTTCATTTGAGAGCTGGCACAACTGAGAGGCAGAGAAGGGAAGTAACCTCCCCAAGGATACTGATGGGGGAATCATGCATATACACCTTGGGTTCCTGACTTTCTGCTCATTATTACTCTTGCCAACACATGTTTTTCCAAAGGTCTTTGAAACATTCCTGGGGGCAGTACTCTCCCCTTAAATGTGATCCAACCTAGCAACTCTTAACAGCACTGAACTGTACAGTATTGTTGTGGAAAGAGCAGCAGGGCCAAAGCAAAAAGACATGTCTAGAAAAAAAGATATGGACAAACAAAAAGCTTGAATCACATACTTATGTATGTCTCTAGTGACCATCAAGAGGAAATCAATCAAAAAGTTGGTGAAATAGAAACTTGCAGTTGGTTAATAAATATTGCATGCACCAATGGGGCAGAAGACATTGTGTTAGAAATTCAGAGGTGCTCAGATTACATATATAAAGAATACAGGGAGAGCGCTTACTTTCTACTTTGGAAAATGCCACCGAACCTTCATAAAATACAGCTTGCACTGAAGCAATGCAAAAAGGAAAAAGCAACATAAATTGAGCTTTTAGCACACTCAGCAAGCACTCTTTCAGGCTGCCAAAGTACAAGGTACCTGAACAAAGAGAAAAGAAATACTTTTTATCCAACCCCAGGATGGCTGCCCCTAGCTCCTGATGAAGTTGAGGTGTCCAAACAGAGAAAGCAAACAGAGCAGAGGAAATTCAGTGAGGCAAACAAATGAGGGTCCGGTCTTTCTAGGAGATCAGAGGGCTCCAAGCTCTGCTGCTTCCTTCAGCAAATGTTAATGAGCCCACGAGAAGACAAAACACAATGTGTTTTCTGAACACACATCCCAGACAGAAAGGAATTCTTGAAGTATGTAATTAGGAGCAATTAGCGAGGACTAGAGAGGAGCAGGGATAGGATGTATAACTGGCTGGTCGAGTTACACTTCCTCTAAGAATTGTGGGAGGTGGCCTGCTTAGGGCTTTTCTGAACTGAGCCTGTGCTCACAAGCTTGAGGATAGACACTGGAAAATCAAAGGAGATTTTCTTACCCAAGTTTACCAAATATTTTCTCTGCTAATTGTTTTAAGCCCCCAGTTCTCAGGCCAGTCTGATGGTAGATTTTCAGTAATATTTACCAATGAGGACATGTAATGAAATGAAGTGATAAAGGAGATACACACATTTCCTGTCCCTACACTCACCCTCTGTACAAGTTGTGAAGGTTTTGGCAGAGGTAGGGCAGGCAGCCTTTAGTTAAAATAAAGCCTTTCTAGTTGTTTTGTACTAGTTCCACATAGCCTGTAAAACCCAGAAAAGGGAAACCAGAGTGACGTTTTCATTGCTTGAGGATTCATGAGGTGCAATAGAAGATAAAGGAGAGAGACCCTCCTATAGCCTACGGGAACATGCTTTGGGGAGGGTTGGTTCAAATCCAAGATCCTCTGCTCACTAGCTGTGCAACTTTAAGAAAGCCATTTGATCTTTTGAGTCCTGGTTTGCTCATCTGCAAAATGGGCCCGAATCATCCTGGATTATTGTAGGGATTAATAAGATAATGGCCCCAACTGGCTTTTCTGAACAACATGAGGCAACAGGCTAATACATTCATTTACCCAGATGTGTGCTTTAGAGTCAGTTTACTTTGGAGGGTTCACCAGGAAACTGCATTGCTCAAAATTAGATGTTCTAAACCTGGGAGATTTATTGGGATTTTTTTTATGGCCAAGGTGGGTGTTTGGCAATGCCTACTTTTACAGGTTTTCAAATTAAAATTATTGTGGCTAGGCATTAATGGTATCAAACTTTGGAGCCATTTATCCTTTTTTGGAGTGTTCCTAATGTACTTTTTTCATTTTGTAAATTGCTATAAAACATACATAGCATAAAATATACCATTTTAGTCATTTTTAAGTGTACAGCCAGTGGCATTAAGTCCACTCACATTGTTGTGCAACCATCACCACCATCTACCTCCAGAAGCATTTTATCTTCCCCAACTGAAACTCTGTATCCATTAAACATGAATTTTCTACTCCCCACGCCCACCAGCCTATGGTCACCACCATTCTACCTTCTGTCTCTGTGAATTTGACTACTGTAGGAACCTCATCTAAGAGGAATCACACAATATTTGTTTTTGTTTTTGTTTTGGTTTTGGTGGGGGGAGTAGGAGGCAGGGGGGAAGACTGGCTAATTTCACTTAATGTCTTCAAGGTTTATCTGTGCTGAGGCATGTGTCAAAATTTCCTTCCTTTTTAAGGCTGAATAATATTTCATTGTGTGTGTGTGTGTGTGTGTGTGTGTGTGTATACCACAGTGTTTTTATCCATTTATCTTTCAACAGACACTTGGGTTGCTTCTACATTTTGGCTATTGTGATAATGTCATCATGAACATGGTAGTAACCCGAATTTTATCTTTTAAGAAAAAGTATTTGTTCCAGTTCATAGGTACTCTCTTGATTCATCTCTGATAATTGCTGGGTTGGTTTTCTCTTCAAGCAGATTGCCTCCTCAGGTAATCTTAACATCTTACAAAAATGTCAGCCCTAACCCTAGCTCAGTCAGCTGTTAAAGCATATGAATTTGCAATTAAGAAGAAAAAAACTTAATAGCTGCACACTAGGTACTTGTCAGAGAGTATAATCTGAAATTTAATGCACCTCAGTACCCTTCAAAAGATTAACTGGGAAACACATACCTTATTAAATGAGAGCTGCTTGAAGGTTTACTCTTTCCAATTTAGTTCTAAATTAAGCCAGACAACCATGGAGCTCAGTAACTGGCAGTTATTGATTAAGTCTTCATACAGGTGATCTGCATCATGCCTTGGTAAAAGTGTTGCACTTAGCTTTAGTCTTACTCATCTGTGGACTTATGAAACCGTATTGTATTTGCTGTGTAGATATTTTTCAGGATGTTGTTCACTTTCTCATATTGTGCCCTCTTTAGAAGGACCCATGGAAGAAATAGTTCTTTGGTGCCAGCATCAGCTATGCCTTCCTGGAACTACTGGTTTATTTTTCTTCTTTGGGTACAGAATTGTGTAACAAATTGTGTTCCGATCATTGCTTTAGCTACTAGAAAGCTTCAATACAGATTAGTTACACGCCTGTAACAAAAGCCATGGAAATGTATTTTATTTATTAAATACATACGAATTTTACATAATAAACCCACCTCTGGTTTTATCCTACACTTCTTACCATAAGTCTACCCTTTGTGATGATTTTCTCACTTATTCCTTATTGAGGTTGTGTGTTTGTGTAAATAACTCTGAAAGACAGGCAGAGAGAAAGAGAGCAGATTTCTTTTAAGTCTCAGAGAAAATGAGAATGTATCATTCAATGTTCTTGGCTGCAAACAACAGAAACCAATTCTAATTAACTTCCATACTAATTAATTAATTAATTAAAAAAGGAATTTATGGGAAAGCTATTAGTTTAGCTCACAAAAATTATTGGGAAGGGTGGGAACAAGGATAAAAAAAATAGGCAGTATTCCAGAGGAGCTAGGCAATTGGCACTGCAGGCATGCCCAGTCACAGGAACAGTCAGAAAAGACACTGCAGCTTAGCCCTGTCTTGTCTGCAGCTTTGCATAATTCTCTTCCTGCTAAGGGCCCAGGAAGAGTGCTACTTGTTGGGGTCTTTTTACTGGGGCTTGTGGGGCTCTGCTGGGATTTCTCTGAAATAGGATGGGTATTTAGATCATTTTTTGCCCACAAACAATAAATATCCACTGTAGATACTAAGAGACAGAGAGAGAGAGAAATTGGGATTATAGAAAATCAGAAACAATAGAAGTAGCATGGTGGCCTTATTCCTGTTGAAGAACGATGGTTGGCAGAGAAATGATCTAGAAGTTAAAGGTGTACGTAACTATCTGATATCATTTGGCTATGTGCCTACCCAAATCTCATCTTGAATTGTAGTTCCCATAATCCCTATGTATGGTGGGAGGGACCTGGTGAGAGGTAATTGAATCATGGGGGTGGCTGCCCCCATGCTATTCTCATGATAGTAAGTTCTCACAAGATCTGATGGTTTTATAAAGTTTTCCCCCTTCATTCAGCCCTCAATCATCTTCTTCCTGCCACAATGTAAAGAAGGATGTGTTTGCTTCTCCTTCTGCCATGATTGTAAGTTTCCTGAGACCTCCCCAGTCATGCTGAACTGGGAGTCAATTAAACCTCTTTCCTTTATAAATTACCCAGTCTTGGGTATGTCTTTATTAAGTGTGAGAACAGACTAATAGAGTAAGTTGGTACCAGGTAGTGGGGTGCTGCTGTAAAGATATCTGAAAATGTGGAAGCAACTTCGGAACTGGGTAACAGGACAAAGTTGGAACAGTTTGGAGGGCTCAGAAGAAGACAGAAAAATGTGGGAAAGTTTGGAACTTCCTAGAGGCTTGGAGGGCTCAGAAGACAAGAAGATATGAGAGAAACTTTGGAACTTCCTAGAGACTTGTTCAATGGCTTTGACCAAAATGCTGATAGCGATATGGACAATAAAGTCCAGGCTGAGGTGGCCTCAAATAGACATGAGGAACTTCCTGGGAACTGTAGTGTATTAATTTGTTTTCATAATGCTAATAAAGATATACCTGAGACTGGGTAATTTATAGAAGAGGAGGTTTAATAGACTTACCATTCCACGTGGCTGGGGAGGCCTTGCAATGATGATGGAAGGCAAGGAAGACAAGTTGCATCTTACATGGACGACAGCAGGCAAAGAGAGAGCTTGTGCAGGAAAACTCCCCCTTCTATAACCATCAGATCTTGTGAGACTTATTCGTGATCATGAGAGCAGCATGGGAAAGACGTGCTCCCATGATTCAGTTATGTCCCACTGGGTCTCTCCCACAACATGTGGGAATTCAAGATGAGGTTTGGGTGGGGACACAGCCAAACCATATCATTCTGCCCATGGCCCCTCCCAAATCTCATGTCCTCACATTTCAAAACCAATCATGCCTTCCCAACAGTTCCTCAAAATCTTAACTCATTTCAGCTTTAACTCAAAAGTCCACAGTCCAAAGTCTCATCTGAGATAAGGCAAGTCCCTTCTGCCTATGAGCCTGTAAAATCAAAAACAAGTTAGTTACTTCCTAGATACAATGAGGGTACAGGCATTGGGTAAATACAACTGTTCCAAATGGGAGAAAATGGCCAAAATAAAGGGGCTAGAGGCCCATGGAAGTCCGATATCTAGTGGGGCAGTCAAATTGTAAAGCTCCAAAATGATATCCTTTGATTCCATGTCTCACATCCAGGCAACTCTGATTTAAGAGGAAGGTTCCCATGGTCTTGTGCAACTCCACCGCTGTGGCTTTGTAGGGTACAGCCTCCCTCGTGACTGCTTTCATGGGCTGGCGTTGAGTGTCTTTGGCTTTTCCAGGCACATGGTATAAGCTATCGGTGGATCTTCCATTCTGGAGTCTGGAGGATGGTGGCCTTCTTCTCGCAGCTCCACTAGGCAGTGCCCCAGTAGGGACTCTCTGTTGGGGCTCCCACCCCAGATTTACCTTCTGCACTGCCCTACCAGAGGTTCCCCATGAGGACCCTGCCCCTACAGCAACTTCTGCCTGGGCATCCAGACATTTCCATACATCCTTTGAAATCTAGGCAGAGGTTCCCAAACCCCAATTCTTGACTTCTGTGTACCTGCAGGCTCAACACCACATGGAAGCTGCCAAGGCCTGGGGCTTGCACCCTCTGAAGCCACAGCCCAAGCTCTATGTTGGCCCCTTTCAGCCATGGCTGGAGCAGCTGGGTCACAGGGCACAAAGCCCCTAGGCTGCACATAACATGGGGGCCCTGGGCCCAGCCTATGTAACCATATTTTCCTCCTAGGCCTCTGGGCCTGTGATGGGAGGGCCTGCAATAAAGACCTCTGACATGCCCTGGAGACATTTTCCCCATTGTCTTGGTGATTAGCATTCAGCTCCTCATTACTTATGCAAATTTCTGCAGCCAGCTTGAATTTCTCCTCAGAAAATGAGATTGTCTTTTCTATCACATTGTCAAGCTGCAAATTTTCTGAACTTCTATGCTCTGCTACCCTTTTAAAACTGAATGCCTTTAACAGCACCCAAGTCACCTCTTGAAGGTTTTGCTGCTAAAATTTCTTCTGCCAGATACTCTAAATCATCTCTCTCAAGTTAGAAGTTCCACAAATCTCTAGGCAGGGGTAAAATGCCATCAATCTCTTTGCTAAAACATAACAAGACTCACCCTTGCTTCAGTTCCCAACAAGTTTCATCTCCATCTGAGACCACCTCAGCCTGGATTTAATTGTCTGTATCATTATCAGCATTTTGGCCAAACCCATTCAACAAGTTTCTAGGGAGTTCCAAACTTTCCCACATTTTCCTTTCTTCTTCTGAGCCCGCCAAACTGTTTCAACTTCTGCCTGTTACCCAGTTCCAAAGTTGCTTCCACATTTTCAGGTATCTTTTCAGCAGTGCCCCAATTCTGGTTCCAGTTGACTGTATTAGTCTGTGCTCACACTGCTGATGAAGACATACCCAAGGCTGAATAATTTATACAGGAAAGAAGTTTAATGGACTTACAGTTCCATGTGACTGGGGAGGCTTCACAATCATGGTAGAACGTAAGGAGGAGCAAGTCATGTCTTACATGGATGGCAACAGGCAAAGAGAGACCTTGTGCAGGGAAACTTTTCCTTATATAGCCATCAGATCTCATGAGAATTATTCACTATCAGGAGAACAACATGGGAAAGACCTGCCCCTATGATTCAATTACCTCCCACTAAGTCCCTCCCACAACACATGGGAATTCAAGACGAGATTTGGGTGGGGACACAGCCAAACCACATCATGGAGCAAAGGGGACTCTTGCTGTGCTTTAGCAAAAAGACTGGTGGCCTTTTGCCCCTACCCTAGAAATCTGTGGATCTTTGACCCTGAAAGAGATGATTTAGGGTATCTTCAGGAAGAAATTTCTAAGCAGCAAAGGGTTCAAGAGAAAGCAGAGCATAAAAATTTGGAAAATTTGTAGCCTGAAGATGTGATATGAAAGAAAAACCCATTTTCTGGGGAGGAATTCAAACTTTCAAGCTGGCTGCAGAAATTTGCATAAGTAATGAGGAGCCAAAAGTTATTCACAAAGACAATGGGGAAAATGTCTCCAGGGCCTGTCAGAGACCTTCACAGAGTCTCCCATCACAGGCCCAGAGGCCTAGGAGGGAAAAATGGTTTCCTGGGCTGGGTCCTCTGCCGGAACTGTGTCCCAGTTGCTCCAGCCATGGCTAAAAGGGGCCAAGGTACATTTCAGGACGTTGCTTCAGAGGGTGTAAGCACCCAGCCTTGGCAGCTTTCATGTGGTGTTGGTCCTACAGATGCACAGAAGACAAGAATTGAGGTTTGGGAACCACCACCTAGATTTCAGAGGATGTATGGAAATGCCTGGATGTCAAGGCAGAAGTCTGCTGCAGGGGTGGATCCCTCCTGGAGAACCCCTGTTAGGGCACTGCAGCAGGAAAACGTGGGGTCAAAGCCCCCATGCAGAGTCCCCACTGGGGCACTGCATAGTGGAGCTGTGAGAAGAGGTTCCCCATTCTCCAGTCCCCAAAATGGTAGATCCACAGACAGCTTGCACTGCACACCTGGAAAAGTCACAGACACTCAATGCCAGCCCATGAAAGCAGCCAGGAGGAGAGCTGTACCTTGCAAAGCCACAGGGGTGGAGCTGGCCAAGGTCATGGGAGCCCACCTCTAGCATCAGCGTGACCTGGATGTGAGACATGGAGTCAAAGGAGGTCATTTTAGAACTTTAAGGTTTAATGACTTCCCTTTTGGATTTCGGACTTGCATGGGGCATGTAGCACCTTTGTTTTGGCCAAATTCTCCCATTTGGAATGGGTGTATTTACCCAATGCCTGTACTGCCATTGTATCTAGGAAATAACTAACTTGCTTCTGACTTTACAGGATCATATGTGGAAGGGACTTGCCTTGTCTCAGATGAGACTCTGGACTTGGACTTTTGAGTTAATGCTGAAATGAGTTAAGACTTTGGGGGACTGTTGGGAAGGCATAATTGGTTTTGAAATGTGAGGACATGAGATTTGAGAAGGGCCAGGGGCAGAATGGTATGGTTTGGCTGTGTCCCCACCAAAATCTCATCTTGAATTGTAGTTCCCATAATCTCCACGTGTGGTGGGAGGGACCTGGTGGGTGGTAAATGAGACATGGGGGCAGTTTCCCCATGCTAGCCTTGTGATAGTAAGTTCTCATGAGATCTGATGGTTTTATAAGGGGCTTCCCCCTTCATTTGGCTCTCATTCTTCTCCTTCCTGCCACCATGTGAAAAGGACATGTTTTCTTCCCCTTCCACAATGAGTGTAAGTTTCCTGAGGCCTCCCCAGCCATGCTGAACTGTGAGCCAATTAAACCTCTTTCCTTTATAAATTACCCAGTCTCAGGTATGTCTTTATTAGCAGCGTAAGAACAGACTAATACACTTATCATATGTAACTTCCCACAGAAAAGTGTCATTTTTGGAGAAACTGTAGCTCCAGAGATGTTTGTGTTCACAGAGCTATTAAGGATAGAAAAGGAAAGTGTGCTAAAATTCTAAACCATTGAATCTCCAAACAATTTTTATTTCATCATCATTTTTACCTAGCTCCCAGGGGAAATATATAACATCAGAAAGCCTGACAGGTGAACGAATCCTCTATAATATTTTCCCTCAGAAAATAAAACACATGGGAACTCAAGGACTCTTTCTGTCCCTCTACTAAATTTTTAGACCAGAAGCAGGCATAAACAGTGAGCTCCATGACTGTTCTCTTGGAGTCCACTTTAGTTTCATCTGTTCTTCCAAGAAAGGGATAAGGAGAGACTCCCACCCAGATTAGAGGAGACATTCAGTCCACCTATTGCACCAGCCAAATAGGAAAGAAGGGAACAGAAAGGAAGGGGAGGGGAAGGAAAGGGAGGGGAGGGGAGAGGAGGGGAGAGGAAGGGAGGGGAGGGGAGGGGAGGTGATAGAAGGAAGGGGAGCAAAGGGAAAGTAGAAATGGAGAAGGGAAACTAGAAAGGGAAAAGAAACGGAAATTTTTTTTAAAAAGGGATAGAAATAGAAGAAAAAGAAAGGGAAGGAGACAGGAGGGGAGGGAAGGAAAGAGGAAAGATAAAGGGAAGGATGGGAGGTGCTATGATTTAAGTGTCCCTTCCAAAAGTCTTGTTGAAATTTAATGCCATTGTGATGGTATTAAGAGGTAGGATCTTTAAGAGGTGATTAGGTTATGAAGGCTCTGTCCTCATAATGGATTAAGGTTGTTATCAGGTGAATGGACTCATTATCTCAGGAGTTGGACCCCCTTTTTCTCTGTCTCATATGCAGTCACCTGCTCTCACCCTCCTCACCACATAAGGCATCCTCCATGTTACGATGAAGCAGTAAGTCTCACACCAGATGAGGCCCCTTGGTCCTGGACTTCCAAGCCTATAGAAATGTGAGCCAAATAAATCTCTTTTCTTTATACATTTCCCACTCTATGGTATTCTGCTATGGCATCAGAAAATGAACCAGGCAGGAGGGAAGGAAAAGCAAAACAAAACCAAAAGAGAGGATGTCTGAGGAAGCTTCAAGGAAAGGAGAACTTTAAACCCCATTGCTTCTTCCATGTGGAGCCCAGATTGATGGCAGTCCTCTCATCTGTGTAGGCTTTGGCATGTTTTAGCAGACATCAAGTTCTTTGTCCCTTTCCAGGGTCATCTGACACATTTTATGGTTGGAGGTCAGGCTTCATTGAAGATTGCACATTCTAAATAGATATTTTGACTTCATATCCCCACTGCCCACCATGACAAATAATCTCAAACATCTGCATCCAACAAGTTTATTTTTCCTGGTTACCTCTCTCGTATGTGGTAACCAGGTAACAGGAGGATACCAGCTCTACAACTATGCTCACCAAATAATTTTCAAATGGAAACTTGACATCCCATGTAGGTTTGCATACTAGGAAAGGATACATTGACATGCTGACATGAATATCTGGTGCCCCCTTGCCTGTTCTAATCTTACTGTAAATTTAAAAATTGGTAAAGGGACAATTAACTCTTCTGTCAATTTCTGAGCTTGGTCTGTATGGAATAGTCTCTTGAACTCACTTAGCTATTTGTGCACTGAGTACATCACATTTTTAAATCTACAAAGCTGTATATCCTACCAGGATGCTCAAGGGTCATGACGACTTCATGCACTTCCACCTTCTGAAGTCCTACAGGAGTGGCTGACAGGATTCTAGAATAGTAACAACACTTAGCATTTATCTCTTATATACCAGGCACTATTCTACATACCCCTTTATAAAAATAGAAAATTAATTTATTCCCACAATACCAGTGTGAGATAGGTACTATAATTATTACCATCCTACAGGTGACAAAACTAAGGCGCAAAGAAGTTAAATAGCTTGCCCCAGTGGTGGAGACAAGATTCACTCCCAGGTAATCTGGCTCCTAAGCTTGCATTCTAGAGTGTTACACTATAATGCCTCCAGGGATTGACGACATTTATATTTTGGCTCTACAATTAATATTTTGAATGACTACAAATAGCACATCTGGAAATCATTGATCTGAAGTCTTTGGAGAAGCTATGTCTAGTGGCTTAGGGTTGCTTTGATATTGAAAAGCAAAGCAAAACAAAATGAGAAAGAAACAAAACAAAATACATGTGGCATGTGCTAGGTTGTTCTGCAAGCTGTGCACCAAAGTAATGTCTTCAGCATGGGAACTAACCAAAAAGATTTAGTCAAATATCCACATGGATGTTGGAAGTTTGTTCCAGAAGAAACACTCCTCCTTAATTGGCTCAAGTGATCTTTCTAGACCTCCGTGTGTGTAATTCCAGTGCCTCTCCAGTTATTTGTGATACCTGCATTGACAGGCATCACATATGTAGCAGGGAGTGCGAAGAATGAGCTGCCAACATCAAACCTCATCACATCAAAGGGAAAGATGACAATTTGGTGGGGACCCTTCCAGTAGGGTCTTCCTTAATTGTCCTCCCATGTTCATTATGAGTCAGTGTTGACTAATGAGCCATGTTGCTCACTTTTATTTTCTCAATTCAGGCACATCAACAGGACTTTCAGCACCAACTAGAGTCTGGCTCATTGTAGCCATTCTTTATTTGTTATTTTATCGCAAAAGGCTGAGAACTTCAAAGTTAGAGCATGTGGATTCCCACCAACACAAATCTCACAACTGAAACCCAGGTCATCCACAAATCAGAGTAAAGCCTGGGTTGGGATGTCCCCATCAATACTAAAGGCATTTCTCCTATGGGTACTGGCCAAAACTCAAACTATTGGATTAGTGACTCTTCTCTGGTGGCATCCACAGTCATCTCTTTGTCTATACCACCTGAGTCACCAAGTCGAAGTCCATGCTCTTCTAAGCTATACTGCCTCTCTTTCAGCATTTGTATATTTAATTGTACCCTCTGTGGTATTGGAATATAGGATTCCTATAGCTAGAAACAGTTTTCATCAATAAGTTGTGTCAGAAAAATTTACTATTAAAAAAAAACACACCAAAGCATTCCATAATGTAACTTATCTAAGTCCCAGAGGCAAAAATGCCCTTAAGTTACATGGACAGGCCCGCCTCCCCATTTCCATTGTCTAAACAACAGGAACCTTACTTTTATGGATGATTAGTTTGGTTCAATTAAAATTGGATTTACTGAGTGTTTTGCTGCTTATAAAATACTACATACTTGTAGAAAATTCAAAAATTGCAAGTATATATAACAGAAAAAAGTGAGAATTCTTATTAACACCCCCATGAAACAACTACTGTTAACAGTTTGGTACACATGGCTCTGTGCATGGCGTGTGTGTGTGCGTGTGTGTGTGTGTATAAAATACAGAAATGTTCTCAACTTACAATGGAGTTACATCCAGATAAGCCCATCATAAGTTGAAAATATCATAAGTTGAAAATACATTCAATACACCTAAACTATCAAACATTACAGCTTAGCCTAGTCTACCTTAAATGTGCTCAGAACATTTGCATTATCCCACAGTTGGGCAAAATCATCTAATACAAAGCCTATTGTATATTAAAGTGTTGAATAGCTCAACACTTTTTGTATTTATTGAATACTGTACTGAAAGTGAAAGTCAGAATGGTTGTATAGGAACCATCATAACATTGAAAAATCCTAAGTTAAATCTTACTAATCCTAGGACTACCTGTATATACAATACATATAATATATCTACATATATATAAAATTGGAGTCTCTTGAAACTGTTTTGAAGTTGTACTATCTATATCATTTTGGAACTTGTGTTTTTCTCACTCAATATATTCTAAACTTATTTTCATAGCAGAACTTATAAATATAGCTTGTTTTGTAAAAGGTTATGCAGTGTTCCATTGTATAAATATATCATAATTTATTTAACAAATACCTAATGATGAATATCTGGTATGTTTTCAATTAATTTGCTATAATAATGCACAATATACATCCCTGTAAATCTAGTTTTGCTTACTTGTCTGAGTTTTTCTGTAGAGCTTAGATTTTTGGACATGGTAAAGTATCTCTGAGCCTCAGTTTCCTTTTGCATAAAATGAGGACAACTTACAAAAGGTTGTGAGAATTGAGATAATTAACATTGTAGTGAATGCGTCGTTCACCCTAGTTTAAATTTTAGTATCTAAACCTCTACCTAAGTTGAGAATTCTTCTCTTTATGGGTCTTCAGAAGTACCAAAAATACCAGCTACTCACCTTCCCAGATTCCCTTGCAGCTTGGAAAACTCACATGACCAAGGCTGCACCAATCAGATGCGCTCACAGCACACTTAGATTTGGGAGTTAGCTGTGCAACAACCAAGGGTTAAGGAGCACACTCACCCTCTCTCTTTGGCAGCCTTGGCAGTAATGGTGAAAGCAAGATCAAGTTCTCATCAGGAAAACAGCAATGGTGCAAACTGTCCATTGAGTGTGTGGTGACTGACAGAAGTAGGGGCTTCTTCATTAGAACAGTTTTCAAGCATGGTTTTGGGCATTGTTTCTGGCAGCTTAACCTCAAATTTCACTCTTCAGAAATCCTGACAGCTCTGAAGTACTAAAAATCTGTGAATAAAGTCATTTTCTGGTTAAATTAGACAGGCACATTTTCTGTTGCCTGTAATGAAGAACACTGTCCGCTGCATATGCATAGCTGCAAAACACTGTATGAAAATAAGCAACGTGGCAGATGCTCTTGGATGCTTCCCATTCCTTCTCCCTCCTTGCTAACAGGGTTGAGTATTTGACCCAATTCATCTAAGGTGATAAAGGGAAAAGTCTTCTTGGGACTTCTGGGAAAAAGTTTTCATTCCTTCCTAATAACAAAGAGGCATGTGAAGAAAAAGCCTTTCTCTGTAGCTGCCTCCAGCTTTCTACTTGGGATGCTGTCATATGAGATTGAGTTTCTTGAAGATCTGGAAGCTGTTTTCTGATCATGAGGAGAGTTACTGCCCTTGACAAAGTTCAAGATTCTAAAGAGTCTGGATATTTTATAATACCACGGAATTTCCAAAGCAAACCTGGAATGCCTACTTCCAGATTATTTGTTAAAATTTAAAATAATTGCAACTTAAGACATTAAAAATCAGGTACTCTGCTACTTGCAGCTGAACACACTCTAATTGGTACAAGACATTTTTTATATCTTTATAGTAGCTGAAAGAGGCTGGGTTTAGAGGTTTTAAAACCTCGGCCAGGCGCGGTGGCTCACGTCTGTAATCCCAGCACTTTGGGAGGCCAAGGCAGGCGGAACACGAGGTCAGGAGATCGAGACTATCCTGGCTAACCCGGTGAAACCCCATCTCTACTAAAAATACAAAAAATTAGCCGGCCATGGTGGCGGGTGCTTGTAGTCCCAGCTACCCAGGAGGCTGAGGCAGGAGAATGGCATGAACCTGGGAGGCGGAGCTTGCAGTGAGCCGAGATGTGCCACTGCACTCCAGCCTGGGTGACCAAGAGAGACTCCATCTCAGAAGAAAGAAAGAAAGAAAGAAAAAAACCCTCAACTATCTGATCCTAACTCCAATTGCAAAACAACCCCAAATTACTAATGATATAAAAATATTTATATTTAATTAATTACTTTATTTATTTTGAAATGGGGTCTTGCTGTGTCACGCAGGCTGGAGTGCAGTGGCATGATCTTGGCTCACTGCAACCTTGACCTTCTGCATTCAAGTGATTCTTTCACCTCAGCCTCTCTAAGAGGCTGGAGGAAAGCCTACAAGGAAACGTGTAGGCTTCGTGTTTATTTTCTATTGTGTTGACAATTTAGAAATTTTATCCCACTGTGGGGAGTGGTAATTCATTTCATGTTTAAAATGGCTGGCTTAGAGTCCTTTTGGCAGTTTTTCCCCAATTTTTGATAATTGTTGATATTGATCTTTTCTCTGGAGTGACAGATATTATACTGAGACTTGGGGGATGATGTGTCCTCTTCCGCCAGCCATCCACAAATGCATAATGCTTGTCTGTATTTCTCTAATAGCCTCTTCATTTTGGAAGATGATGGCTATGCAATTCCTGACTCTCCTGCTCAGACTACATTCCCACACACAAGGCCATACCTTTGCTCCTCTCAAAGATAGGGTTCTCTGTCAGTTTCTTGTCAATCATTATATTCACAGCTGTGGAGCCAGGGCTGCCTGTACCAAGAAAGCAGTGTACAATGGGACAGTGACTTCCACAACTGTTCTACTCTGAACAGCTTGTGCTGCTGCCCTCTTTAGCTCCCACTGCCTTTTAGACCATGCCTCTTGCCCACCTAGTCCACCAGACCAACCCAGAGTAGCCCTTCCTGTGCTGGCTTTGCACAGGGGCTTCCGTGCCTCTGCTGAGGAATTTGAAAGAGTCTTTAGTTCAGACATCCATAGAAAAAACTAACTATTCCAGCTGTCTCAGCCCAGTGACTTCCAAGCAATTATTTTTCTAGTTCTTGGGCATCTGTCAGCTCTGCACATCTGCCTTACCAGTCTGTGTGAGTAAAACAGAAGGCTTCTCCCCTTAGCTTTTTTATTTTCTGATAAAAACTGGGGGGCTGTCCCCTCCCTATGAGTCACAGCTCCAGTAAGAAAATAGCCTGTCTTAAAACTCAGTCCTCATCAATTTATTAAAATATAATTCAAGGTCCATTAATTATCGGATGTAACATGTGGGGGCTATCTATGGTGGCCAGTTGTGTTTTTCTGAAACAGATATTTTCCAATAATTTGTACATGAATGTAAAATTCACTGTGAACACTTGCTACTCACCATTCTTGAAGGCAAATGAGTTGGTAATGTCCTGGTCACATAATAGCTATAGTTAAGATTCATGACTCTAGACAGTACCTACTAAAAACCAGGACAAAACTCACTGTTTCTCTGTGACCCTTGAGCCTCAGGATTTTACGTGGGGAAATTAAAAGAGCACTATTCTGGTGATGAAGAAGTCTGACTTCTGATGCTAGCCCTGCCACTCTCTAGCTATATTACTTTGATCAAATTGCCTAACTTCTGTAAATTTTAATTTCTGTGTTTAAAATTAGCCCTAGATCTGTACTTCCTTAGTGCTGCCCTATGTAATACAAACCTATAATATTCTCTAGTAAAACTGAATTAAGTGAGTATTTAAATTGGGAAATCTCTGGAAATCTATCCTGTCTACTTGGAAACCTCCTATTCCTCCTTTAAAGCCCTCCTCTGAACCTTGATTCCTATGAATCTTATTCTCATCCCTCCTTCCCAACAGAATGCATCCTTTTTCCTCTCCTTCTCCCATACTACTTTTCAAATTCTTCTACTACAATTCTCATTCCATAACACCCAGTTTATTTTTACATGTCTATTTAGCAATAACTCAGACTCTGAAAGGTTGGAATCTTATTCCATTTGTCTTTATGTACCCAAGATCTAACACAGATATGACATGTAGTAGGTACAAAATAAATGTTGATAGGAATAACTAATAATTGGTGCTATTGGAGGACTGGGGATACTTTTACACTTGGCTGGACTACTGTAACCATTTTGTTGGCTGTACACAGAAAAGTATGTACCTTTCTCCCTTCTCCTCTTTGGGAAATAGCTTCTCCCTGACTCCAGTTGTGTAATCTTGGTGGGGCTGTCAGTCATAGCACTTGGTCCCTCCCCACAGGAATAGCCATGATGTGACTCAACCTGGCCAACTGTTGTACCTTGTCCTCCTTCCCCAGTGACAAAGCAAGTGGGGAAGGTGAGCACAATACCCAGGCTAGGCCCACTACTGCCCTTCTGGGTTTATTTCATTGTTGTTCATGAGTCTTTTATCAAAACTTGTTTTTATGTTAATTAATACTTTTAAACTAGGTAAAAGCAGCTTTACAAGGAGCCATAAATTTATGGGCAGTTGGCCAAATTGATGTGTCCAGTGACAGCATTAGGAAACTAATATTCAAGAAAAGCACTGTGATATGCTTGTTTATATATCCACATACTATGTGAGCAGATAAATGTAACATTAACTTTTTGTGTGTTGCAAACCTTGTCAGGAATGCTTCTATCACACTCTACCTCATCCCTCTGTAGTGTCTGATTTTTTGACCACTGCCTTTTCCTTGAAATTCCATCCTGCTCTGGTTTCTGTGGCCATAGCCCTCCCTCTCCTACTTCCAGGTCACTCTTCTCTCATCTCTTTTATGGAGTCCTCTTTCCCTGGGGTTTTTCCCCAACTGGAGAAGAACAGAGTGTGCTGCCTTTTGAGTCATAGAAATTGAAGGGCATGAATCGGGAGCTGCTGGTGGCCATCTTCTACCATATTTAAAAATCTGTGTGTAGCAGAAGAGAATGAAGACTGGAGATGTGGTGAGATGAAGGGAGAGAATGAATGCGAGTGAGTGAGCCTTGGCAGTGGCAAAGCCCTAAAGCCCAGAAATTTTCCTCCCTTTAATTCCATTAACCTCCACTGTGTTTCTCACATACCCCTTTAATACGTGACTTCCTGTTAATTACAATCTAACTCAACTAAAATAAAACCCCAACACATCCTTTAGTTGATATCATTCTAGGAACATAATTGCTGTGATGGTTTAGCACAATGAAATAAAGACTCATTCCAGGGTCTCAAACAGGGAGGCGAGTGTCCCAGGCCCAAAAATGGCTTTTCCAAACCACAACTCAGGAAACGCACACATTTTGCAATAATTCTTTCTGTATGGACTTTAAAAAATTAATCTACTCCTTGCCTCTAGCATAGCCCTCTGAGAAACCTGCAATCCTTCAGAAGGATTCCTATATTTGGATGCTGACTCAGCCAAAAACATTTTTTTTTCTTTCTCCCAGCTAGTTTAATTCTGCAAGCCCCACCAGTGACTGACAGTGTTCCAGATTGGGAGCACTGTAACCGAAGGCAGCGAGTTGCCTGCTGTTATTTTCTGCTTTGTTCTAGCTTAATTGTTTTTGTACACGTGGCTATTACATGAAAAACTAAATGAAAACTCTATAAGACTGAAAATCACACTTAAAATAGCATCTTGTCCCTTCAGAGTCTCCTATTTGACTCTGTAGCCAGGCAGGTGTTTTTCAGCAGAAAGAAAGACTTAAAAAAAGTTACTGTGGATCTGGGGAAACGGGTAGCTACAATTTCCCTTTGCCTACGCCACTCTCTTTAGCAAATTCTCTCACTACAATGACAGGTTCTGCCATGAAGCTCACCAGTAAAAACATCACATTTAATGGTGACAAAAGAGATAAAAAGTTGTGTGACAATCCCCAAGGTGAATTGTCTTAGTGGCATCTTCTTAGTTGAATGAAGTTGGATTTGGGTAAAGGGAAGCTATGATCATAAAAATAGTTCCATGTTATTTTTATACTGTCACAAACTTGCCTCAGTGTCCAAGGAGTAATGGCTATTACAGTTAATATACTATCGACTGGTCCTCTTCTTGCCCTTTTTCTTCTCTATTCGGGATCACAGGTGACCCCCGCAGACTGTGTTCTTTGAGCAACTATAACAGCATGCTTTCTAAAGACTTTGGCCAGTGAGAGAAAGTGGTTCTTGTTTATCTTGCCACCAGGATCTAAGAACCTATTTCAGAATGGTGCAAATAGAGAGGATACAGAGGCCAGAGTTATAGAAAGAAATTCTTTTGAGCTTCTGGTTCATGCCATGCCTGAAGTTAGACCATCCTTCTACTTTTCATTGATATGAGCCAATAAATATCTTCTCTGACTTGGCCTGTTTGGGTTGATATTTATTTTTATTATTATTTTTATCACTTGCAACTGAAAGAATTTTGATACTGATAACTTCACTCTTTGGGATCTTTCTTGATGAAGAAAGATCTTTTAAGGAACCCTAAGGAGCATGAACTATAGCACATTCACCTCCACACCCAGACCTCACTTGATACCAAAGTCATCCTTCTGCTGCTGTTTAATTTCATAGCTGTTGACTTTGCTAATTCCACCCGGTTCAGTTCTAAATCAACTGGTTTTGGTTTTTGTTTTCTTCAAGGAGCTATCAAAATAGAAAGCAAAGAACAGACATTCTCAAAGTAAGATTTCAGAGCCAGCAGTATCAGCTTTACCTGGGAACCTGTCAGGAATGCAAACTTTACAGCCCTACCCCAGTCCTCTTGAATTAGAAACTCTGGGGGTGGCACAGTGATCTGTACTTTAACCAGCCCTTTAGGAGATTCAGACACTAACTGAAGCTTAAGGACTGGTAGCATAGAGGGTGTCCAAAATCATTTTATACTATGGGGCAGGCATGATTGGCATTTATAATGAAGAAATTGGAAAAAGCCATGGTAAGACCAGGGAGGTATCTTGTTAGAAATGTTTTATGATGGAGGATGGGAATTTCAAGTGGTGAAGCAGGTCAAATATGACACTTGGCAAGTCTGGAGACCAAAACAGGGTTAGGATTTAATAGACCCTTGTGCTATTCTAAACACTAGTACAGGTGAACTGGGGGTAAAAAAAGGTGTGTGTGTGGTAATGAGGGTTGGAGGGGGGGCACTTAAATGTTTCTTCTGTGGAAGATACCATTGTAGCATTGTATGTTATATGAAAATAAATTTCCCAGACAACCACATTTTGGTATCATCTTTGATGGTTGTCAATCTAACAACTTTGAAAGCTTGGGGGTTAATAATTTGATTTCTTTGCAAAATAAATTTTATCCTTTGCATAAGCAGTAGCTTATCCAATAGCCTCCTACCTTATAGTGATACCTGTGATTTGAAGAAAACCAGGAGGAAACTTTTTATCCCTTTTCGTCATTAAGATTGCTTGGTGGCCTTACTCATTTAACACATCAGCACAACTAGAAGGAGTGATTCCTTTCTAAATACGGCATTCAGTAGAGCCCATGCATTTTAGCAAAGCATTCTTTCCCTAGTATTCTTTGGAGCCTTAACATGTAGAGTAAGCCTAAATTTAAGCAAAAAATCTAACTACCGGCCAGGCTGAGGCCTGATCTTTACTTTTCTATGTTTGTCCCCTGTCTCCTCACAACCCAGCCTTCCTTCTAGACAGTGTTTCTGTGGTAGTGACATTCTCTCAATACTAGCTGACAGTCCTCAGCACTAACCAGTGGAAGCCTGGAGCATGAAAAAACAGCTAAGTGGATCCCTGCACCAAACCCCAATGGCAGGTGGTAGCAGCGGGTGCAGGTCCTGAGCAGCAATTCTAGAGAAGTCCAGGCAGAACTGCCTAATCTTGAGGCTCTTGTCTGCAATGTCAGCCTTGTCTCTCAAGGTCAGAAACCTTACAGGAAATAAAGAGTTTCTACAAGGCAAACATAATGTAGCACTTGTTGGTGACTCCTTCTGAAAGACATCTGTGAATGACCAACATTTCATCCTATCAGGTGCGCTCCATACCCATGCATCTTTTGGTCTCTCCCTCTGTTGCCAGATAATTCACTGGTATTCAATAATGCTGCCTTTGTTAAATGCCTGCCAAATTAGGTAAGGCTCTAGGATGGAGGCCAATGCCTCTACATACACATGCACATACATACACATACAGGATGTCTTTTCAGTCATGAATTTTATTATTTAAAAGAAAAAAAGAGCCTGCAGCAACAAATTGAGCAAGGATAGCTTGCTGTCTCCTTCACTGCAGCATTGTCTATGCTGTCCAGCATCAGCATGACTGGTGTAAAATCCCATCGCCAGTGCCACGAGCATCAACACTTCAACTGGTTTTCCTTTCCTACTCAGGAGTGATGACATGAGCCACTGGGCAAACTTGAGTCCAATTGCTAGCTTTACCACATATTTGGATAATCTACCAAATCCTCACTCCCTACCACTTCATAAGTATTTATCAAGCACCTCCTCTGTGCCCAGCACTGATCTGACCACCTGAGATTTTTTTCAAAGCAACAGACAAGGATAGCCACCCTCATGAAACTTATATTCTAGCAAGAAAAGACAAACAATAAACATAATTAATAAAAAGATATATACCATATTAGAAAGTGAAAAATGCTAAGAAAAAAAAAAACAGAATAGGTCGAAGAGGGTAGATTCACAGGCTGATGGGTCATCAGGTTGCAAAATGAAATAAGGCAGTCAGCACAGCCTTCAAGAGCAAAGATCTGTAGATGAGAAACTTAGATGAAGGATACTTGGAAGAAGAGTGGAAGCTCCAGGTACGGGGAACAGCTAGAGCAAAGGTCCTGAGGGAGGAGTGTGTCTGCCAAGTTTGAGGATGAAGTAGGAGGCCAGTGTGGCCAGATCGAAGTGAATAGTATGGAGAGGAGTAAAAGAGGAGGTCATGAAATACTGTAGATGTGGAATTAGCTTGCTCACTTAAGTCAAATGTAAGAACGTCAACTTTAGTGATGTGGGGAGTCATTGCGCTCTTTTGAGCAGAGGCATTAGGAGATTCCACCTGGTTTCTAAAGGGATCTTCCGGGCTTCTGTATGGAGAATAGTCTGTAGGGAGCAGGAGAGAAGCAGATGCCTCTTCCAAGGCTGTGGCTGGAATTCAGGGGAGAGAAGAGAATGGGCCAGGCCAGGCTGGCAGTAGTGAAGGGAAAGAAGTGGTTGAATTCTGGATATATTTTGAAGATAGTGAGCTCACACTTCTTGATGAACTTCCTAACAACTTATGCTCAGTTCACACCAAACAATGTGTTTGTCTTCCCAGCCTCTGCATACATATTCAGACTGCAGAACATGATCCCACTCCCTCTGTCCTCTAGAACGTCCCCTTCCCATCTCCTCTTCCACCTCCGAATGATGTCCTACTCTTCCTTTAGGACACAGACAAAATGCTACCACCTCTATAAACACTCTTTAACTCCACCAGTTACTTTTCCTTCTCTGTACTAGGACTGTGGAGTGTACACATCTATCTGGTTGTACTTCTTACACATCACAGAGCAGGGATGATATTAAAATATTTAACAGTTGGTATAGCCCAGACACCAGCCAGTCAGAACAGACACCAGCCGTCACCAGCCTGTGTGCACCAGTGGAACATCAGCCTTCCCACACAGCATTTTGCATTGATCTGCCTGCCTCACCTATTTCATTCCAAGGTCCCACAAGCTAAAGAACACGACTTACTTATCTCTGCACCCCCAAAGAGCATCTGCCACTTATTAGCCTCTCTTTATTCACATATCTGAATAAACAATTACATGAAAAAGAGAAGCAAAGGTCCTGGCCTCATTTGAAGTCACCTCAGCACAAATTTCTCACTCTTGGCACTTTCTGGGTCAAAGTATCCCTACTTTCACCTTGTCTTCTGGCTATCAGAAGACTAAATCCCCCACCGCTTTCCCTTCTCTTCCCTGATGCTTGATTTCAATCAAACACTTATATTGGAGCTGAAGGTGTCTTCCCAAGAGCAAGTTCTCACAAGTGGTGAAGCCAAAACCCACAACATCCTCCTCTGCCATCCGTTCCAGAGCGTACACTTGGCCCCAGATGCCAAAGGAGCGCAGCAATGGGGAGAAGGAGGTTTCCTGAATTCACAGCTTCCAGCTCAGCTCAGCGTTGGCAACTTCCGTTGTCTACTTTTCCTCACTTGTACACTCACCTTTTCTAGCCCCAACTTGAAAGTGTATTTTATAAATTTATTCCCTCCCCGTCAGGAAAAATAAGCTACAAATAGGCCAAAGTAAATTGGCTGAGCATTTGAATAAATGATTATTTTTCCTAAGTGGCCTCTCACACACAGCCAAAGTTCATGATGTTAGCCAAAAAATAAATAGAGGGAAAGTGAGAAAAATTAGATTAAAGAGGGCTGGACAATCTACAGAGCAGTCCCCGAAGTTCAAGCTGGAAGAGGCCCTCGAGATCAGCTACTTCAAGTTTTCTCAAATTGTGTTCCAAGGAACTATAGGAGTTTCAAGTAGCCCCATCAAGGAGATAAGGCTCCAGTACCCTCATCATCCCTCTAAGCAAATTTGGCAAGGTTTTATCTGTTTTGCATAAGAGTTTACTTGAATAGAGTTTTGTGGTTAAAAATGCTTACAAATTACTGTTCCAAGCCCATTCCACATGTTTTACAAATCGGGAAAGCAAGTCTGAGAGAGGTGAAATACTTTGCCTGGACTTTCACAGCAAACTGATAATAGAGTTAGAATTCAATTTCAACTCTGCTAATTCAAAGCCAATACTTTTCCTTTGGTACCTGGCTGCCTCGTGGTATTTTATATCTGTTGTCACTTGCTCAGAATTCCTTTTTTCTTCAGTCAAGAACTCTGTTTCCCCTCCCACAGGGGGCTGAGGAGTCATGAACTTCACTCAAGCTGACCTCCCAGAGCCTGTGATCCCAATCACCAAAGGTAAAGTGATTGGTCCAGGGAGAGAGAAGATGTCCTTCTGAGACTGAGGGTAACCTGGAGCTGCTGCAGGCTCTGTTGCAATCACGGGTACCCATTTGTCTGAGATTGACACCAACATAAAAGAGGACAAATCAGAGTGGTGGAGAGAGATGTGGCAGATTTCTGAAGGCACTGTTTAAACTCTCAGACCCACCCATGTGGAAAGTTTGTGCTATCTCTGGGCTTTTCAATAATGTAAGTCAATACATTTTTTTTGCTTAAATTAATTTGATTCAGTTTCTAACATTTGTTGCAACACTGTCCTGATTAACATGTGTTCTAAAGTTACTTTTATAGATAAAGTATCATAATACTTCACCAAGCTTTTCCATTGCTCCAGGTCATAGAGGTGGGTGGAGCCATCTTCCCTCATCCCTGGATGGTATCACCTCCTTCCTGGATAAAAGCTGGCTACAAGGACACATGAAACCTAGGATGTCACAACACGCCAGAGAAACTAACGTGTCCAAAAGATATGCTTTGAGAGCCCTCTAAGTGTCATTGCCGTTTCTCGTACACTTGATGCGAATCCGTAGTCCAGTCAGTAGCAAGATAGAGCAGGAAAAGTATTGACTTTTCAGTTAGATGAACTGTGATTGTGTTTGATGTCTTGCCTTCCTGAGTAGCAAGATTACAATAAAGGGAAGAATACATATGTATCAGTCAAGGTCTAATCAGGAAACAGAAACCACTTCAAGGGTTGAACCAGAGTAGATTTATTCAGAGAATTGTTTACACAAATGATAGATAGAGGAGCTGAGAAACCAAATGAGATGGTGAGACAACTCTGAGATTAGCAACAACGGGAAGCACCTACCTACCACTCCTAGGACTGCAAGGACAAAAGGAGGGGGTGGTGATACTGGAGCTCAGCAGCCAGATTACTAGATGAAAGCCATAGTGGGCCTGTCTGGAGGGAATCAGAGATAAGAAGAACACTCAGCCATCACTGGAGACCATGTAGATGCAGACAGAAGGCAGGTAAGGGAAGTCTCTTGGGTGGCTTCTCTTCCCCTGCTATCTTTAGGCAAACAAGAACCAAGACATGTTCACCATGATGTGTCATTGGTAGAAATTCACAGGTGGGATCTTTTGATAGCCCTTGATCTATTTGCTGCATTTCAGCATTGAAGTGGAAATGATGTTTCAACCAGGTCAGAAAAGTACAAGGTCCTTCTCCATGATTTGGAGGCTTCTTCAGTCTTCACTAGTTTTTGTTTGGGAAAACTGTGTTCTCTTTTCTTTTCTATCACCTTCACACCGAGCAAACTCTTGCTACTGAGTTACATCAGCCATGTCCTGGAAACATGCAGCAGAGTTGGGAGCAGCCACATCTCCCACAGCCGCTGACCTAGGCCTTTTGTTCCTCGCCCATTGTGGGCAAAGTCCTGGTAATTTTCATTAAGCTAGCTGAGGGGATCAGCATTTGGCTATAGGCCCACCCACCCCTATAACTTCATAGTTCTGAGCCTTCCAAAGTATAATTAAGAGACAGGCCATCCATGGGAAATAACCCCATTGACAAATTCCAAGAAAGGAGACAGAACTTCCTGAAACTCTTTGGTCATCTTCTCTGCCTTGTTTTATTTCTCCGTGGGACGTGCCAAGCCAAGAAAGCTAGAAGGTCATTGAGCAAAGTTACTCATTTATGGGTTCTTTATTTGGTCCAGCCCCAATCTGTTATAGTTTGCTTCTCAACAGCAAGCAAGGAACAGCCTCAGCCTGGCAAGGAAATACTGCCTAATCTTTGTTGATATTGGGAGGGCCTGCAGTTCATCAAGTGGAAAATTGGGATTTAATGGGAAATGACTCTCAGGGAAGAATTGAGACATCTTCTTGTGTTTTACATGTTATAAAGGGTTGTGTGACTTTTAACTGCTTAATCATGGAGCCATTCATTCACCAAACATTTGTTGAGTAATCTGTTAGTGTGTCTTCTCAGTTTTTCCTCAGAAAACAAAACTGATGCGGGCAAAACCATGATAAGCCTTTGGTAAAGATGAGAGATCCCCTTCGATATTTTTTCTTTTCAAGAAAGAGAAAATCAATTTCACGAAAATCTAAGCAATTTTTAAGAACAGCTAAATTTCAGGTGAAGAAGATGTTTTACTAACTCAATCCCACAGAAGGACGATGTTTCCGAGAGGAAGGAATTCATACTCTGAAGGCAGAATTGGACCTGATTCCTGAATCTGCCATCATCAGCTGCTTGGACATAAGTGAATCACATCCTTTCTGAACTTCAATTTTCTCATCAAAAGAATGAGCATCACAATATTGGCCAGGTAAGGGAAGACATCAAGATAAAGAAATCTCTAAAATATTAAGTCTATTAGGCACATATTAAGTGATCGTGTAATTATGAATATTATTTACTCAATATCCTTAGACATGTCTCTTTGCCAAACTAAAGTGAGCTCACATTATTTCTCTCTGCCCCAAACCTATAGCTTTCTCCCTTCATTCACTCATTAGGTTAACCAGGAACACAATGCTGTGTCCTCTCTGATCAGGCTCCTAGTGCTGCATTTTATGAGCAGTCTTCACCCTTCCCCCACCTCCAAGTAGCCGATGCCATTGCACCGTTCTTGGTTTGTATAAATGCAACAAGCATAGTGCCTGGCACGGAGTAAGTTCTCAGTAAACATTTGTTGAGTGAATGAACAAGTAATCTGACCTAATAAGTGAAATGATGGAACGGCATGCAAACTTCTTATTAACCCTAAGTAGCTTGGGTATATTTTAGGATGAGACTACTGATACTATGGCAAATAACCCAAAAGAGGATCACTAATGTGAGAATTGTAGGAATTCTCACATTAGAATTGTGGGGAAATGAGTAGGGCACATCCTTTTGGGAGGGGTACTCCTCAGACGGGTGTTCCTCAAATCATAGCCTGACATTGTACTCCCACACCCTCTGTGAAGCACTGTTTATTCTAGGAAGTATAGAAATTGGTGGTTGGATAATTATTGACTAGTTACTAGAAATGGCTTATAAGCCTTTAAAACAACTTGCAGAAAGATATATTCGAATGCCTGAGTATCTCACCTCTAACATATACCTAGTACACACAGTGCAAAATTATTTGGGGGGCAGTGGCAAAGGATGTGCTCAGGCCTCCTTGTGATAATGGCAGGACACCAAAGCCTGGACTGTGTGGTCTGTGCCCATATAACTCTGGTGCCCATGTGCCTGAACCTCTGAATTTGTCCTCATCAACTCTAGGCTCTAACCAAAAGAGCTACCCACCCACAGACTGGAGACAAATAATCAAAGTTCCATATTTGTCACAGTATCCCTTCTCGAAAGAAGAAAAAAATAAAAGCCATATATTGAATATTTGGTGTTTTCTCTTGATGTTGAATATGGGAATTTTTTGGCATAAAATTTATAACATATATTTTATATTACTCTTCTATGCATTTTATACCCCACAAAAATAAATGAGGTGGATTGCTGCTTGTTTTTTGCTTTCAGTCACCCATCTGCTCTCTGCCCCTCTGCACCCTACTCTGCGCTTAGAGAAGGATGAGGAGTGGACTCTCCAGACTGTATCTCCCAGGCTCCCTAGGCCCTAGCTTCCGGTTGTTCTCAGCCAAAAGAAAGCACCAGCAAGAGATTATAGGGCAGGAGAGAAGGGTCAGGGTATTTTTCCTTTACTGCCTTGCTGCTCTGCTCTTTGTTCTGGCAGTAATTGCATCTCTAAGTCTATACCTCCTCTAAGGAACCCTCTCTTTACAGCCTCAATTCTCATCAGGCTCCAGAAACACTGTTTTCTCACTTGCTCCTTTAGGGCTAGGCAGTAGTGGCTTCTCTCTATTGAAAGCTACTAAATTCCCTGACATTTTTTGTTGATTTCTTAAATCTTTCCCATACCTGTATAAAGACTCCTCAGTAATTAATTTTTTTCAATATCCAAGCTGAGTACAGCTTCTGTTTTTTGTTGGGATCCTAAATCCTATAGATAATTATAACATTATATCTGTTTTGTAGTTAAAGTATCATGCTCAGAATGTCTTGCACAAGAACATCCAACTTAGAATGAAGAATATACAGGAACTGACCTCAAGACTTCAAACTCAATACTCTCAACATGTCACTTTATGGACAATAGAAATTGTCTCCAGATTACAATGCTCTCTGTGTCCTATAGATCACACCGATTTCTTAGATCATTGAAAGGGTCTCACCCTTATGTGATTGTACCAAGACCGAATACATTTGTAAAAATGCATCCATTCATCTAACATCCAACATACATTTATTTAGTGCCCACCTTGAGGCAGAATTTGGAGATGTAAGACAAGACATGGCTCCTGTCTTTGAGGAACTTTTCCATTCTAAAATATGGAGGTAGATCTAAAAAAGGAGGAGGTATCCTTGAATTGAGTCTTGAGGATTGAGGAGGTAATCACCAGATAGACAGGATCAGAGACGGAATTCTATGAAATTCCCAAGGGAGGGAGCAGTTTAACAATGACTGAATAAGGAGAGTGAAATGACCCAATTTGTTCAAGGTACTTCAAAATATCTACTACTGTGCCTAAAGTACAAATAAAAGAGAGAGGAAGGGGACAGAATAAGAGATTTGATTGGAGAATTAAGAAAGGACCAGAGCATAAAGGGTCTTACATTTCATGCTTAGGAGTTTAGACTTCTTATTTAGGTTAGTGTATCAACTGAGGGCGTTTGCATTGGAAAGTGGCGTGATGGTATTGATTGGATTTGAGATAAGGTAATCTGAGGTTATTATGAAGGCTATATTAAAGGAGAACTGGAACTGGACACTTGGAGATCAACAAGATGTTACAAGAATATTGTAGCTACTTCCTTAACATTATAAAGTATGTATATCTCAGTCCTAAAGTTAGTATTTCATGAGGAAACACTAGAGGTATTTTCATTGTAATCAGCAACATGCAGGATTTAAACATTGTACTGAATGTGTTGGCCAATGCACTTAGATGAGAGGTCAATTAGAGGCATAAGAATGGGGAAAGAAGTAGTAAAACTGCTTGTATTTGTAGGTGATATAACAGTATACTTTGAAAAACCCAGAGAATCATTAATAAAACCAACTCAATAAAGTAATTCAGTGAAGTAGCAGGTTATAAAATTAACATACCAAATCAGTAGACTTCATATATAAAACAACAGTTAGAAGACATAAAAGTAAGGAATGCCCATGTATATTAGTAACAAAGGAGATTAAGTGCTTAGGAATACATTTAACCAGAAATGGGCAAAACCTATATCTGGACAATTTGTAAGCACTCATGAAAGACACAAAAGCATACTTTAACAACTGGAAATTCATTTCTTGTTCTTGGCTAGAATAACAAGATTAAGAGATATCAGTTCTCCCTAAGTTAATTTCTAAATGCAATGCAATTCCAATAAAAATACCAAGCTATTTTATAGACAAGTTGATACTAAAGGTCATACGGCAAAACAAACATGCAAGAATCACTAGGAAACATTGAAAAAGAACACCTACAAGGGGGGATTAGCACTAACAGACATGAAAACATAAAGCTTCTGTAATCAAAATAGTGTGGTACTGGCACATGAATAGACAAATACTATAGTCAGTAAAATAGAATAGAAAGTTCGACATTTGACCCAAATACATATGGATCTCTCTGTACTTCTCTCATTCTGCCACATGAGTATATAAGGAGAAGTCAGCAGTTTGCAGTCTGGGAGAGGGCCCTCACCAGAACTCCACCATGTTGGCACTCTGACCTTGGGCTTCCAGCCTCCAGAACTGCTATAAATATTTATTATTTAAGCCACTCAGTTTATGGTAATTTGTTATAACAGGCCAAACTGACTAAAACATGAGCCCTCATACATTGCTGGTGGGAATATTAAATGGTGTAACTGCTTATAGAACACAGTTTGACAGTTTCTCAAAAAGTTAAACATAGAATTACTGTATGACCCAGAAATTCCACTCCAGGTTATATGCCCAAGACAACTGAAAACAAACATTCATACCAAAACATGTGCATGAACCTTCACAGCATTATTATCTATAATAGCCAAAAAGTAGAAATAGCCCAAATGTCCATCAACTGAATAAATAAAAATATAGATAGACAAAATATGGCACATCCTTACAATGGAATATTATTTAGCCAAGAAAAGGAATGAAGTACTAATACTTGCTACAGCATGGATAAACCTTGAAAACATTTTGAAAAGTGAAAGAAGCCAGATACAACAAAAAGTGACATACTGTATGAAGAGTCAAATCTACACAGACAGAAAGTAGACTAGTGGTTGCCAGGGGATAGGTGAAGGAGGGGGCAATTGGGAGTAATTGTGAACAGTTACAGGGTTTCTATTCGGTGATGGAAATGTTATGGAATTAGATAGTGATAATGGTTACACAACTTTGCGAATATATTAAAAAAGTCACAGAATTTCATATTTTAAAATAGTAAACTTTAGGTTAAGTTTCACCCAATAATTAAAAAAAAAAAACCCACACAAACAAAAAACATTTCGCCATCTAGCAAAGGAAAAAATATTTAGAAAGGGTAAGCTCCAGTTTCACAGAGGCCTAGATTTGGAGAAGAGAAGTGATACTAAATTGATCAATGGAAAAGTCTGCCCCTTTGGTAACTCACTTTCCATATGCACTCTTTACACATTTGAACTCTCGTGCACTCTGAAAACAGACAGTTCAATATAAATGTGAATAATTTCACAGGATCTGCTTACATTCTGATATCCTTTTCTCTGCCTCTTCTCTCTCTCTCTCTGAAAACAACTCCATTTGAATTCCAAATTCTTTTGGATCCCATAGGGTGATTTTACATCACTGTACCACACAAAAGGAAGAGATAAGGGTTATATGCAGCTTTTCTATCTTTAGTGAATCTAGAACCAAACATAGATAAAACCAAATGAGATAGGTAGTGTGGGTGAAATAGCCTGGGAAAGCCCTGAATTTTTTCTATCCTCAGAATAAAAAAGGACCTTGCATTCAACCATCCTGGGTTCTTAGTAAAAGGGAAAAGTAGGGATAAGAGGGCTGCTTATACGACCCCGCCCCCCCTTTTTCTAGACCAGCTCCAGATTCTCAGTCTTCCTAAGCAAGATCAGACTATGCAGGAGTGGCGGGGATCTCAGAGCGGTGGCTTTAAATGGAAATTTCTAGAATAAAGTGTTACATATATTTTTCTTACATACCGACGAGCTTGACGAGAATTACGTTAGAAACATTGGTCTTTCACATCTTCCTCTGCATGTTTGATGGTTTTTTGTTGTTGTTGTTTGCCCTGAGAAGCCGATTTATGCATAGGCCAGAGTGAATTCACTCTGAAAGTGAGTAATTCTTGACTGCCAGGTAACACAGTGAGGTCTATTGTCTAATTCTGCATGAAGCCCTTAAAATATTTGTATTCATGTTAAGGTATATCAAGCGGTGAGTATTCCTCATAAGAGTGTGTCCCTTCTCCTTGTGGTGAAGTAACAAAACAGATGGCTTTGGTGTGCATTTCTCTCACTTAAATTGTCAGTGAGCCAGCCATCTTGTCTCGATTATACCAACATTCCAGTCCTTACAAAATGTAGAACAACAGACGCTCTTCATGCAGCATTGGCTTCAGTTGTGAAAAAAACATAAAGCATTTACCCATTTAACATAATAGTGATCACCTAGGAGGTGCTGTATATTTTCCTTTAAGTTGATATGAGTGATTTTGTTTTCAGGTAACCTTTTTTTGGGGGGATGGAGTCTAGCTGTCGCCCAGGCTGGAGTGCAGTGGCGTGACCTCGGCTCACTGCAACCTCTGCCTCCTGGGTTCAAGTGATTCTGTTCCCTCAGCCTCCTGAGTAGCTGGGATTACAGGTGCCCACCACCACGCCAGGCTAATTTTTCTTTTCTTTTTTTTTTGTATTTTTAGTACAGACAGGGGTTTCACCCTGTTGGCCAGGCTGGTCTTGAACTCCTGACCTCGAGTAATCTGCCTGCCTTGGCCTCCCAAAGTACTGGGATTACAGCCATGCACTACCGGGCCCAGCCACATTTTCATGATTATGGGAATTCAGTCTATTCTAATTTCCTGAAGTAAAATTTTCGACTATAGTTTTGGGTAGACAAGAATTAGGTGAGTGGAAGAGAGTGGAATTTTAAGCATTCAACATCAGTTTTAACTTCAACTAACAGGAATTTCCCTCCTTTAGGAGAGGGAGCAAAATGTTAAGGACTCATATGGAGGAACTTTAAACAATTTCCCGAGTATTTCTTGGGATCAGTTTACCTTCTAGATCTCTCTCTTAGAAATAGATCTTTTGAACCTGATGTTCAAAAAGATAAACCTAACTAACTAGAGGATTCCCAGTGATCAAAGAAAGAATTCAAGTGTGGTCGTTCTACTACTATACTGATTAAGACATGAGAGATGGTTAATGCATTTATAAAAACTATTCAGTGATAGTGGTTTATATGAGAAAATTTGGGGTTAATGTTTAATTAATTATCCAATTCAGTTGATTTGGGCCACAACTTTCTGAGTAATTGAGATTTTATGAGGATTTATACATAAAGCTGTGTACATACACGCCCTCTTTAAGAATTCCTAGAAACATTTATTTGGCTATAAAGACCTTGCCTTAAAAATGTGGTATATAATTAAGTTACTTTTATTTTTTTTTCAGTGAAAACATTCACTCAAAGATAGTGCTGTGTTTTAATCTGGAAACATTATTTAGCCCTTGCTTTGTTTGAGAGAATCCTGCCCTGGCAACCCTCAATAAGCCCTCATTTGACTTCCACTGGCCAAAATCCATTGATTAGAGGCCCCTCTGGGAGTTAATGGGGCAAATGTCGGGGCAAGAGGAAAATAAAGGATGCAATATCCAGTTTCCACCACCAATTCGCCAGCCCAGCCTTGTCTCACAAGCTTTGCAATTAATCATGCTCCTTCACCTACCCTTTGTTTACATTTGACGGAGTCCCACGGAACAGAAAATAGCTAAAGTAGCAAGGGGAAGCAAATTTGGCAGAGCTCTTCAATTAGAAGCTAATGATTGAATTCATTTGGTATCCTTTGTGCCATAATGACATTATTTATAAGAAATTCTTTTGGTGAGAATGTAACTGCCTTTTACACTTCCAGTAACATTTCTCATCCATTATCACTAAATAATCTTTAGTTCTTGTAAATCCCTTAGCAAAGTCTTCTTATAAAAGAATTTAAAAAGGAATAAAACCTCTGAGATATTACAGGGTTCTTGCTGTGTACCTCCCATAGACTTGGATGAGAACTGCTCAGCTTAAACCCTGTACATTGCTTTGAAGATCCAATTCATGTGCCCGTAATTCAGGAGGGGAGAAAAAAAAGACAGCCATAAATATTTGCACCAGAGCTAACATCTGCACTGGTTTGTGATATTTTTGGGGTGGAAAAAAGAGGAGAGTAAAACTCTGATGTTTATTTGAAGACCCCTTTTTCGGGAGAATTTCAGTCTACCTCCTGGGTGCGAGGAATTAGAATTTACTTTGGAGAGCATGGATTGGGCAGAACTGGAAGACTAGGGTGGGGATGGAAATGAGAAGGAAAGAAAGTAAATAATTTTTGACATCTAACTTTTATTATTAAGAAGCCACTTATATGTTTGTTCATATATGCCCCTGAAATGTAGCCTTTTTTACCCAAAGGGCATGGATGAACACCTGTCACATGCTGCTTTCTGCAGCTGCCAGTGATTTCAGCTTCCCAAGGTATGGACTTGCAGCTGCCAGATGAGCGACTTTCATGATTGCAGAGTTTCCTATTTTTAGTCAGACTTGCAGGAAATTGCGGGCATCTCTGTTTTATTTACTTGGTTTTAAAATGTTTCCTGCATGAGTTTCCTTTTTCAGCAGAGAAAATAAATTGTAGACGATATTATCTGTGGACTTCAAAAACATTCTCCGTTGGGCAGTGGGCTCCTCTTTTTACAGTCTGTAATGTAGGTCTTGAATATCTAACAAAGTCCTGAGTTTCTCATCGTCAGTTTCTACAAGTGATTTTTCTTCCTTTATTTCAGAAGTGAAAGAAATAATCTAATAAATGGAATTTTACTGAGTGTATGTTGAGTAGTACTGCTTTCTGCTACAGCACCAGTATGGTCAGGAAAGAGCAAGATACCTTCCTCCCCACTCCACCATGCTGAATAAACTCTCATAACATCGAGTCACCAAATGAAGGTTCAGGATCAAGATTGTTAATTACTATATTTTATCTAATCTATGAGGCTGCTAAAAAAGAAAAAAAAACCTGCCAATTAATTCTGATGCACCATCAATGGAATGACTGATTTCAGAGTGTTAAATGTAAAAAAGAGTGTATCTTTGAATTGAAGAAAAGTCATAATTAGTCCACAATTATTTCCTGAGCAGTTTGTGTGCCTGCCCCTTGGATGCTAGTGGAAATATAAGACATGGCCCCAGTGTCAGGGAAAGTATGGGGAGATAAGACTATCACACATGGACCTAAAAGACAAACAGCCGCCTAAATATAATGAACAAAACTGAATGCCATGAGGCTGCAGAGAAAGCAGAGGTGGGAGTAGGGAGAAAATCCCAAGAGAGTAATTTAGAGGAACAACACAAACTGCATCTTAAGGATAGTCTTATGGGTAGAAGAGAACATGCTAGGGAAAGACAAAAGCTCTAATAACAGTGGAAACGACAGGCAAAGATGGAGTGTGGACAGGCTCTAGAAGCAAGCTACCTAAATTCAAATCTCAGCTCAGCCTTGCTTTAACCTCTTCCTGCTTCAGTTCACCCATCTGTTGAAGGGAATTAAATTTGTTGCTGTGGTTATAATGTTACTTTATAAACAACAGGTAATTAATAGGAAATAACTCAAAAAGTAATAACAATGGCATGTGTAGAGGAGAAAAAAAACTTTTCTGTTACTCTCTTAGGTTCAGTTCCTAGGGTCTGTGAATTAAAATGACAAAACACAGAATAATAGAAGAAAAGGCTTACACTCTTTATTGATGTTAATATGTTTGCATAAACAGGGGCTTCACAAAACAGAAGTAAAAATCCAAAGAAGTGATTAGACTTAGGGGCTTGTATACCATTTTTACAAAGGGTGATAAATTGTGGAAAAGTAACTAGATAAAGGAAAAGGGGGTTGGGCTTCTAGGGCCAATAAATTGTGGGAAAGTGACTAGGAAATATATTGGGAGAACTAATGAAAGTTAAGGGTTATTTTAGGAAGATCTGTTTATGGACACTCTACTCAGTGCTGACTCTCCACCTCTGGGAATGAGGGTTGCTCTCCTCATTGTGGTTACAGAAAAAGCAGGAGTACTCATGCTACCTTCACAAAGGGAAAATTAGGCCTTGCTTCTAGGCAGAAAACTTTTCCTCTATGTGTTTATTCTAACTGTCTTGAGTAAAAATAATCAATATGCCAAAGTTGCATATTTGGGGGTATGATATCCTGGTCCCTTTCACATATAAATGACTTAAGTGACTGGAACATGAAGGGAGATGAAGAGAACCTGGAAGAATTGTTGTTGGATATTTGGAAGGGTAAAGCTACATTGACTTCTATACTATTCCTTAAACACAGGAACACACTGAAGCACCAGGGCCTTTGCATAAGCTAATTCCCTGGCCTAGAATACTCCTTCTTTAGCCAGCCATCTGACTTGCTCCTTTGTCCTTCTGGCCTTTGTTGAAATGCAGTGCAATCTTTTTTTTTTTTTTTTCTGAGACATATTCTCATTTTGTTGCCCAGGCTTCAGTGCAGTGGCATGATCTTGGCTCACTGCAACCTCTGCCTACTGGGTTCAAGTGATTCTCATGCCTCAACCTCCCAAGTAGCTGGGATTACACGCACCCACCACATCTGAATAATTTTTGTATTTTTAGTAGAGATGGGGTTTCACCATGTTGGCCAGGCTGGTCTCAAACTCCTGACCTGAAGTGATCTGCCCACCTTGGCCTCCCAAAGTGCTGGAATTACAGATGTGTGCCACTGCACCTGGCCTGGCCTGCTGAAATGCAATCTGAGCAATGAGGCCTTCTCTGACCACCCTATATGAAATACTACCAATATCTTTGCTCTGCCACTTTCCATTTTGTTTACCATACTTAAAAAATAGCCCTTGTTAATAAATATTTTATGTGCATATTTATTTGGTTAAGGGTGTGTATGTGTATATATTTATGTTTGTGTGTTATTATTCTCCAACAACTAGAATGGATTAAGAAAGCAGGGCTTAGATGGATAAGAATAATAGGAAAGAACAAGTCTTCAAGGCTGAAAGACTTGGAATATCTGTATAAATAACACACCAATGGATTCCACTGCCTCTGATATATAGTTTACTTTTAAATAACAACAGCAAAAAACTGTGGAGCCACTTGAAGGCAGAGAGTATATCGATTTTTGTAACCTCAGCACCTGCTTATATCCTATTCTATGAGTGAACGAAGAGGCAGCATCTCCCTAGATGGAGATGCCTCCATGGGAGAGAAACACATTCTCCCGGCTCATTAATTGAAACCATGGCTCAGAGGGTTTGGGATTATTCACTGTGGTAGGCCGAATAATGGCCCCTCAAGGTATCCAGGTTCCAAACTCTGGAAAATGTGAATGTTACCTTATAGGCAAAAAGGACTTTGCAGATGTAAATTAAAGATTTTTGAGATAAGGAGATTATGCTAGATTATCTGAGGTAGGCTCTAAATGAAATCACAAGTGTTTTTACAAGGGGGAAGCAGAAGGAGATTTGACTATAAAAGAAGAAGCCAATGTGATGATGGAAGCAAGATACTACATCGCTGGCTTTGAGGATGGAGGAAGAGGCCAGGTGCTAAGAAATGCAAAGAATGTGGCTCTAGAGAACAGAAGGAAGAGAAGGAAATGGATTTTCCCCTAGAGCTTCAGCCGTGTGCGTGGCCCTGGGCTTCTGATCTCCAGAGCTGTAAGAGAATAAGTATGTGTTGTTTTAAGCCACAATTGGTGGTAATCACTAATTTGTTACAGTGGCTATAGGAAGCTAATACACTCACCACATTACTTCAGTGTTACTTCATAGACATCATACTCACCGTGCATTTGTTCAGGCAGTCATAGTTCAAGATAATAGACCTAGCTTGTCTTAATTAGGAAGTTTCAAATTTTATGAAGGCTTAAAGTGGAACTTTATTTTACACTTCCCTTCATCAAAATGTTCAATCACTGGCTATAAATAGTGGTTCTCATTGTTTTTCAGCTTGTCCTACTTTAGGACAAAAGGCAATGTGAACCAACCAATGAGAATTCTCTGAGGACCTACTATGTATTGGTATTTGAGGCATAAAGGAGCTTTTGACCAGTTAGTCTAACCTGTATTACACTGGTAATGGAATTGGGATGTGAAGAACTCATTAAAAAAAGTACATAAAGAAAGCTTTAGGGCTGGGCACAGTGGCTCACACCTGTAATCCCAGCACTTTGGGAGGCCGAGGTGGGCAGATCACGAGGTCAGGAGATCGAGACCATCCTGGTTAACATGGTGAAACCCCGTCTCTACTAAAAAAAAAAAAAAAAAAAAAAAAATTAGTCAGGCGTGGTGGCGGGCACCTGTAGTCCCAGCTACTTGGGAGGCTGAGGCAGGAGAATGGCATGAACCCAGGAGCGGAGGTTGCAGTGAGCCGAGATCGCACCACTGCACTCCAGCCTGGGGGGACAGAGTGAGACTCCATCTCAAAAAAAAAAAAAAGAAAAACCAAAAAAAGAAAACTTTGAAAACCAAAATGCTACACATATAAACATATTTTTATTGGCTAATATTGTGTCAGGCCCATGTATAGGCTCAATAAATATAATATTTAAATGACACAGTTTCTGTTGTTAAGATGCTTACAACTAGGAAAAAATATTTACATGGGAAATAATAGAGTTTCTAGATAATAAAATATTTTTCAAAACCCTAACAGTTGAAGCAATATGATCCTGGTGCAGGAATCAACAGATAACTAGAATGTCACAAACCTCGAAGAATAGAATAAGAATTTAATTTATAATGTAAGAAGCATTTCAAATAATGAAGAAAAAACAGATTAGTATGACCAAACCATCTAACATTTTGGGGGGGAATGTTTGGTTCCCTATCACATACCTTACATCACAATATCTTAGCAGGGTTATGGATTTTTAAAAACACATGATATAATAAATTAATAAAAGAGTACAGGTTAATATTTATTTTGGAGTTCAAAAAGTATTTTTTAAAACAGTGCACAAAATAAAATGCCATAAATTAAAAATTTTTAAAGTTTTATCACAAAAAAATTAATTTGTTTGTTTGTCCAAAGAGATCATACATATTACAAATACAAAGAATCTGAAAACTAATTCAGAAGTGTGAAAGTATTTAGCTACAAGAGGTTCACTGCAATATATACAATGTGTGTGTGTATTTCTACGTATAGACATAGATATGTGCATGTATGTTTAAAAATGTAGAAGATAAACATCAATATATTAACAGTGGTTATATTGTCAGTAGAATCACAGTAGACTATGTCTATCTATCTATTGAGACATACATATTTTGTTTACTTGTTTATTTGATAATTTAACTCCCGGTAAATGACCACTCCACTATCTCATTTAATTTTTGGAGCAACAAACACATCTCTTAACATGGACTGAGGTTTTGGTTTAGTATGAAAATAGAGAAGAATGAACTCTGAAGGGAAGCAGAAAACACTTTAGAATTTTCTACCCCTTCCTCAATTTATTGCTAGTGATTTCATTGTTATTTTAAAGGCAGAATAGTTGGAATGACTGACAACTGCATATAGGTTATTCTTAAATTCCTTCATTTATTCTGCAAAATGAATTTCAAATTCTGGTGTCTTCAATGTTTAATTTACCATGGGAGATTTAAAATATTTTGTGAGTTGACTTTAGAAACAAACCCTACATATATGCAGCTCCATTGTATAGATGAGTTTTCTTTCTTTTTAAAAAAAAAAATTATTTTAGGCTGGGCACAGTCTCTCACACCTGTAATCCCAGCACCTTGGGAGGCTGAGGCAGGTGGATCATCTGAGGTCAAGAGTTTGAGACCAGCCTGGACAACATGGTGATACCCCATCTCTGCTAAGAATACAAAAGTTAGCTGCTCATGGTGGTGCATGTCTGTAATCCCAGCTACTCAGGAAGCTGAGGCAGAAGAATCGCTTGAACCTGGGAGGCAGAAGTTGCAGTGAGCCGAGATCGCGTCACTGCACTCCAGCCTGGGCAAAGAGTAAGGCTCCGTCTCGAAACAAAAACAAAAACAAAACAACAAAAAAATGAAAACGTATTTTAATGTGAAAAAGAAAACCCTACTTTGTTTTTCTTCTTTTTTCTTATTTGTAACATTCGAAGGCAAAAATTGAGAGGCAGGAACAGGGCAGCCCAGAGGCTGGCTTACAAATGCCTTCCCACAAAGGAGGATAAAGATGAAGCCCTAGGGTTTTCTTGTTGCTAGTGATTCTGCTTCAATCATAGTGAAATAATCGGCATATGAGCATAGTGAATAATGAGCATAGTGAATAATGCTCCGAATGTGAGATGAGAATTGGGAAATGAGGGACCAGGTGAGAAGGAGCAAGCAGGAAAGTCCTTGACAGATTCCCATGACTCTGGGAGTTGATCCTGGGAAGGCAGCCCCAAAAATGGGAGAAGCCAAGTGGACCTGGAGAACGGCCACTTGCAGGGACACTATTCAAATGCCTTGGAGAGCCCACTATTTCCCAACCAAGTGCCCAGACCCATAGAGTGGCATCCCCTGTTACCTAAACACGGAGCCTCATGCCAGCAGGTTCTCTGGGTGGGAAGCTGGCCGCTCTGAACCTCCCCAGTTATCCGACCATCGGGAGTTTTGCCTGTTCCTGTCCCACTACTTGATATGACACCCCCTGTCTACAATATCCAAGATATTTTTCAGCTCAGAAATTATGTGTGAGGGCTTGGGAGGACTGGATTCCTACATTGGTGGTGATGAGCATGCCAGATTGAGTAGTTGGAAAGAACTGGGCTGGGTTATGGTTAGCAACACCTCTGACATGCATTTTCTAACTTGTGCAAACATTAAATAAGAAAAACCTTAAGCAGTGAATAAATCACAGAGGAAAATATCTATAGATTTAATTATATATACCTTAAAAACAAACAAAAACTCCCTGCTTCCACTAATAATATTAACGAGATTAAAAGGCACACAGTATAATGGGGGAAATAATTGCAACCGCTCTACCTTCGTTTCCCCAGATGGCATGAAGTGTCTGCTAGAATCTAGACTGACAACAGGGATGCTGGTGTGGGAGGCTGTTTGTTTTGGTTAATTGCTGGAATGACTGGGGACTGGCCTTCATTTTCTGAACACATGAATCCAGAGGGCTTGAAAATTGGGAGGTATTAGAGAGCTTTGCCTTTTCCAGTGAAAGACAGAGACATACCAGGATAGTGTCTGATGAAGATCTGATCCTACTGGGCCAAAAAGGAGAACTCACTAGCTGATACTGAGTACAATGAGAAATTGAGGAGGAGGAGGAGTATAGTCTGATTGATTTGTTATTGAAGTAAACTAGACTGGAGACTTTATTTTTAGAACTCTGTGAATTTTTATAATGGAATGAGTTAATGTGTCCAAATTTAATGTGCTTTATTTAGGCATATTTTGAAACTTTTAGTAAAATATGTTAAGACAAATGACCATAATTCAAAATAGAAAATAATAAATATTATGGAGGCAAAGTATACAATAATATTAAGTGGTTATCTGGGTACTAGGATTAGGAGTGATATTTTATTCTCATATGTACTTTTCTCTTTTACTGTGTTTTTTTTCAGATTCCTCAATGTGCATATATTTTATAATACAGGCAAACAATTGTTTTAAAAAATTTAAAAGCTAACTAACCCACAGCACTGCAACACATCTATATTTTTCCTATAATATTAGGTCAGTGCAAAAGTAATTGTGGTTTTTGCCATTGAAAGGAAGACAAAAACCACAATGACTTTTGTGCCAACCTAATACTTGTCATCATTTAAAGGTTGTTATATTAGTCTATGCTTATACTGCATCTGTTTGCACAATGGGAAATATTATTTGCTGGAAAATTGTTACATGTGTGCTGTGATACAATCTGAAAAACATAAGCCTCATAAACTGCCAACTTTTTATATTTTTCCTCGTTGCATTTATTCTAAATGGAGTAGTGACCTTGTCTTGGTGCTAATTCTTTCATACTGCCAGGTTGAGTAATTTACCCAAGACAAGAGAACAAAAAGAGTGAAGTGGAAATAAAGAAAATTTGAAGCAAGTAAGAACTTTTTAAATGTTACAAGCAAATCTTGATCTCATTTGAGGGCTACCGAATCAATGCTATCCTTTGCTTTTTAATAGAATACATGGAAAGAGAAGCTTACACTCTCCCCCCATCTACAGGAACATGCCTATATCAAAGTTGTGACTACAGGAATTCAATTTCTTTCTCTTTTGCTTCCAGGAAGTGCATTTGTACTAGATGATTGTAGCATAATAAAGGTTACCCTAGAAGCTGGTAAATAATTTATATGAAAGAATTTGTGGAATTTTGCTGTTCCCTGATTTTCTTGTTGAAAGAAAGAGCAAAACAAGCAAAAGCCCTAAAATCTCTTTGAAATGAATGTTAGAACTGGTTCCAACTTTCAAAACAACCACCACCATAAGGCAATGTGCTCCTGTGGTTTGGTCTGTGGCAAAGTTGCCAAAACTCACCAGCCTGTGGCTTCATTGTTCTGTGCTAAGGAGGGACTGAAAGAATGAAGTGAGCTTTTTGAAATTCCTTGCTTGTTTTCACAGTTATTTTCCAGGCAGTGTGTTCTTCCAACTTGGCCACAACGTGCCCTTGTTTCTAGAAATGGGGTTAGTTCTCTCATGGGCTTACCATAAAATATAACGTGGCACATCTTTGGCTGGCCTCTCTGGGTTACTATTATGAATGAAGCTTTCCACGTTTTATGCAGAGTTTTCTGATTTTCAGAGAAATTTTAGGTCTTCTGTCTCACTAAGATGAGATAATGAGGACATGAATGTTACCCTTCATTTAACAGGTGAAAAAACCCTGAAGGTTCTAGAACTTCTATAGGATATTGTTGCTTGGGCCCTTCTGGCATCCAGATCTCCCTTCCTTTTACTTGACCTGCCTCGGGAGGCCCCAAACTATGGCTAATATGCTCCCTCTCTCTGCACTGGTACAATTATAGGCACATGGAGTAGTCTCACCCAGTAGGATGCTGTCTCCTGGGATGTTGTATCTTGAGTGTGACCCAAAGACAAGAGGAAAGAATATACTTAATGTTGCCCCCAATTCCTCTCTTTTCATTCTCTCTCTCTTTCCCTCTCTCTTTTTCTCTCTCTCTGGGTCTTTCTAAAAAAATCATTATTCATAGTGAACATTCATTGACATGCAGAGAAGTGCTATATTTAAAGTTTAACCTGACTAGGCACAGTGGCTCATGCCTATAATCCCAACACTTTGGTAGGCCAAGGTGGGCGGATCACTTGAGCCCAGGAGTTCGAGACTGGCCTGGGCAACATGATGAAACTCCATGTCTACAAAAAAATGCAAAAATTAGCCAAGCGTGATGGCATACTCCTGTGGTCCCAGCTACTGGGGAGGGTGAGGTGGGAGGATCACCTGAGTCTGGGGAGGTCAAGGCTGCCATGATCGCACCACTGCACTCAACCTGAGCGACAGTGAGACTGTCTCAAAAAAAAAAATTAAGTTTAACCAAATATTTTAAAGCAAACACACATATAACCACTATCCCAGTCAAGAAATAATCCTTTGCTAGCCCCCAGAGGTTCATGTTATACCCTTTCCAGTCTGCAATTTCCTCCTTCCCCAGGGTAACCATTAGTCTGACGTGTAGTAATCACTCTCTTGCTAACTTTTAATTTTATCATCCAAATATGAATCCCCAAACAGTATGATTTAATTTTGCCAGTTTTGGAATGAAATCAGACACTATGTTTCATGTGTGTCCATGTGAAGAGACCACCAAACAGGCTTTGTGTGAGCAATAAAGCTTTTAATCACCTGGGTGCAGGCGGGCTGAGTCTGAAAAGAGAGTCAGCGAAGGGAGACAGGGGTGGGGCCGTTTTATAGGATTTGGGTAGGTAAAGGAAAATTACAGTCAAAGTGGGGGGCTGTTCTCTGACGAGCAGGAGTGGGGGTCACAAGGTGCTCAGTGGGGGAGCTGTTGAGCCAGGATGAGCCAGGAGAAGGAATTTCACAAGATAATGTCATCAGTTAAGGCAGGAACAGGCCATTTTCATTTCTTTTGTGGTGGAATGTCATCAGTTAAGGCAGGAACCGGCCATCTGGATGTGTACGTGCAGGTCACAGGGGATATGATGGCTTAGCTTGGGCTCAGAGGCCTGACACTATGTATTCATTTGTGTCTGGCTTCTTTCACTCAGCCTTTTATTTGTGAATTTTATCTATGTGGTTGGGTAAACCCATAGTTCATTTATTTTCATTGCTAAGTAGTATTCTATTGAATGGGTCTAACACAATCTGTTCATCTATTCTACTACTGAATGTTATCTGGCGTATTTAGGCTGTTATAAACAATGCTGGTATGAACAGTCTTGTACATTTTATCTTGATGCCCATCTAGGGTATCTATGGCCGAGAATGGTATCAATGGATCATAAGTTTTGTATATATTTAACCTTACCATGTGATGCCAGTGTTTTCCAAAGCAGGTGTTCCAATTAACACTACCACCAGCAGCAAATGTATATTCCCATCATTGTATAATCTCACCAATACTTGAGGTTGTACAATGTACAACCTCATTAATTTGTTAATTAATTAACAAATATTGAAGAACTATGGAGTGTGAAATTAATAAGAGATGTAGTTTGCCCCTCAGGAGACTCATAATTTAGGGGGACAGGAAGGCATTCAAACAAGTACCAACAAACTCAACATGGTGCTATAATGATTTTATATACATGGAAGAGGAAATTATTAGTCAAGCTTGGGAACAAGGAGTTGGAACAAAGAAGACTTTATATTAGTAATAGCAATTGAGATGGTCTTCACAGTTTGAATAGGAATTCAGCAAATAGAAATATGGGGGAAAGAACATTCTAAAAAGCAGTGAAAGCCTGAGGAAAAAATTACAGAGGTATGATAGTAAAGAGCCTATCTTTTTTAAAAGTTAGAAGTGAGGCACTATAGCACATGCTTATAGTCCCAGCTACTCCAGAGGCAGAGGCAGGAGGATCCCTTGAGCCCAGGAGTTCAAGTCCATCCTGGGCAACATAGCAAGACACTGTCTTAAAATAAATAAATAAATAAAAAATTAGAAGGGGGAAGAAAATTAGACTAAGGTTAGATTGTAAAGGGAGTCTGTGTAATGTTAAAAAGTTTGTAAGTTATTCTTTACCTGATAGGGAGTTGCTAGAGGTGATTTTGTTGTTGTTATTTTTGTTGTTTTTTGTTTGTTTTTGAAGGAGTCTCACTCTGTTCCCAAGGCTGGAGTGCAGTGGCACCATCTCAGCTCACTGCAACCTCTGCCTCCTGGGTTCAAGACATTCTCATGCCTCAGTTCCCCGAGTAGCTGGGACTACAGGGGTGCGCTACCATGCCCAGTTAATTTTTGTATTTTTAGTAGAGATGGGGTTTCACCAATTTGGCTGGGCGGATCTCGAACTCCTGACCTCAGGTGATCCACTCACCTTGGCCTCCCAAAGTGCTGGGATTATAGGCACAAGCTATTGCACCTGGCCTCGCTAGAGGTTTTAATCAGAGGAGTAGCCTAGAACTTTATGACAGAGTAATAAGCCATCATATATACAGTAGCTTGGAAAGGGAAAAGAAAAAAGGTATCCTACCATATGTGAGTTTGTACTAGGGGATTAGGATCAAGTGTACTTTGTCTGTGGTGGCACCATTTTCAGACACGGCTCTCCAGTTGTAAGACTCGTGTATTAACTTTAGATCTTCCATCCTCTCATCTTTGAATCCCTGAGAAAAGAAAGAGTTTCTCTTCCAACAGCTAAACTGCTACTGGTTTACCAGAGTGTAAATACTTAGAAGATGGGCTGCCAAACAAGAGTTGCCCCTTTACAATGGGGAGATCATTTAGGAGGTGATTAAACAGATGGCACAATAAGTTGCTAGAAAAATTAAATGAAAAGAAGGGGATGAATAGCAAATATGATCAGATTTGACAATTGATGTGATATGTGGGGAGCCACGAGAAAGGACAAGAAGGCTTAAGTTGATTTCAAGGGTGAAGGCTGGAACATTAGGGAGGATGATGATGTAATTTTCTGAGATAAGAAACACAGGCGGAGGAACAGGTTTGGGGGTCAGACGAGTTTTGTTTGCTGAGTTTGCAGCCCTGGCAATCTATCTCTGTGGAAAGGTTGACCAGGCAGATGGATGAGCAGGTCTGTAGGAGGCACAATACCCTGCACACAGCTTCCCCATAAATGTTTATTAAATACAAAATAAACAAAGATGAAACCAGTTTCCATGTTAGCGTTCCCACAGTGATATTTACTGGTTGGGTCCTTGCCGAAGAGAGGCTTGAATACATCCAACTTAAAAATAATTGCTTACCACTTCTGTGCCCTCCCATATGGTCTCCTTCTAGTTCCTAATACAATTTTTTGAAAAAATAATTAAGATTTTGAAAAAGAAAAGCACCATTCAAACACATTGTCATTCTTGCCCTAATGTTATTAATTATCAGAGAGGTAGGACTTATCAAAAGCATTTTCAACCATGTGCAGTGGCACACAGATTGGCAAGGGTCCTTAGTCTTGCAGTGAACATGCTTTCCAGCCTCACTGTGCTGGGGCTACTGCAACCCTCTGTCAGTCTCATACTTCAAAGATTTTCTCTTCTTGTCATAATATGTTAGATAATGGGTTCCCATTTTTGATTCTGGAAATATGCTTGGTATAGATGTAGGTGTCCAAATATAAGGTAGCTTGCATTCTTTTTTCTGGCCCTCAAGTTACATTCTAAAGGCATCTCCAACAAAACATGTCTCATTCCAATTTGAAAGTATTTTGAGGCTGGCAAATTCAATCCTCAGACTGCATTCCATGAATTCATGCCACCTCCCACCCTATCCTCATTCCCATTATTGTATTATCTGTATGTCTGTCTCCTACAGTGACCTATCAATCCCTGAGATGGAAAGCTGAGTTCTGCTCATTTTGGGGTCTCTTACTCCAGTTAAGTGCTTTGCACAGGAGTTTCTCAGACAAAGCATGTGGGGAATAGACTGGAAAAAACAATCGTTTATCTGGTCTGGTCTGCTATGAGAGCTTCATGCTGAATGCTTCTTGCTTCTGTTTGCCTGGTGTAGTGGGGCAGTAGCTTTGCCCAGACCCATTAGAAGTTGAGATGATTTACTGGGTAGGGTAAAACAATGTCATACATTTTCCCCTAGCAATAAAGCCAGTCTGGCCATAATTTGTTTTTTTCTCAATTGGACTCTGTTTGAAAGATTCTCTGCTAGTGTTTCCTTTTTTAAGTTTTCAAGAAAGAGGTTCTCTTTCACCCCCAACCCTACTCATCTTAGCCAGGTGCCAGAACACCACAACATGGGAATGTCTGACTCATCCTTGCAAAAGTGGAACTGTATAATAGGACACATTCTTCTCTGACTAATTTCTTCTTCTCAGCACACGTTGACTCATTAGAAATTGTGAGAAGAAATTTAGCAAAAGTCATTGGCTTTTATTGCTTCCTTTGCAGAAAAAAAAATTTTTTTCTTTGTAACACATTAATTTGCATGCTGGGTGCCATATAATTCCACACCCATTTTAAGAGTACCTACTAGGAAAAAGGCAAAGGGAAGTGCTTCCTTTGGAAGTCATAAAAATTAAGAAACCAGAGGGAAAATCTTAGCAGATTTTTATGGCTACAAATACAGGACTTTGGTAAGATTGAGGGAGACCTTTGAAGAAAAACAGGGGACAGACTTCAATGTAGAGGAAATCCTGCAAATGAACATTGAGCTGGGGAGTGAAGAATGGCAGGCACTTCTTAGAACATGGAGATGGGGGGCCGGGTGTGATGGTTCATGCCTGGCCTGTAATCCCAGCACTTTGGGAGGCTGAGGCAAGCGGATCACCTGAGGTCAGGAGTTCAAGACCAGCCTGATCAACATGGTAAACCCCATCTCTACTAAAAAGATACAAAAATTAGCTGGGCGTGGTGGTGTGCACCTGTAGTCCCAGCTACTTGGGAGGCTGGGAAACTGCACACTGCACACAGTTGAAAATGCTTTTGTTAAGTCCTACCTTTCTGATGATTAATAATATTAGGACAACATTAGAGGTGGGAGAATCACTGGAACCTGGGAGGCAGAGGTTGCAGTGAGCCGAGATGGTGCCATTGCCCTCCAGCCTGGTCAACAAAGTGAGACGACATCTCAAATAAATACACTAATTAATTAATTAATTTAAAAAGAACATGGAGATGGAATAAGGATGTTTGCTCCTCGGTGGTCTCTTTCAGAGTGCTGCAGAATGAAGGCATTCTACCTCATCTCAAAGGCAGCAATTCTGGTCATTGAGCCTTTTTCTCATATTTTTGATAACTTATCATCTGTTGTGTTTTGCTTCTAAGATAGGACAGGTGCTCTCAGTAGGGGTAGAGGCAGGATTATGGAAACTTTTTCCTCAGGGCCCACTCATGTCTTTAAGGTTCAACTCAAGTTCTAATTATTTTTTGAATATCTCTCAGATTACTCCAAAAAGTCTCTCTTTCCTGCAGGTATTCCCATGGTGTTTTTTAAAATCTCTGATGTTTATTGTCATACAACAGCCATCCCCAAGTTGATGGCTTAAAGGAAAAACATTTTCTTGCTCATTAGTCTGTGTGTCAGGAATTTAAGCAGGGCTCAGCAGGGATGGCTTATCTCTGCTCTGCGAGGTAATAGGTGGGGGTGGCTCCACTGGGGTTGGAGGATCCAAGATATCTTGATCCTATGTCTGGTGCCTCAGCTGGAGAGGCTGGGATCTTTGGAGGATGGCAAAGTCTCACTTTCTAGAAGGGTAGTTCAACTTCTTTTCAGAGTAGCTCAAGGCTCCAACAGAGTAAAACTGGAAGTTCTTAGGTCTCTTAAGAACTAGGTACTGAACTGACATGGTGGCACTTCCATGCCATCCTATGGGCCAAAACAAGTCACATGGGCAGCCTAGATTCAAAGAGAGGGGAAATGGATATGACATCTTGATGGAAGGAGTGCCATGCTCAGATAGGGAAGAATAAATTGATAGTGACCATCTTTGCTGACAGCTCACTACAAATTCCTTTGTGGCTCTGTGGTACTCTTGTTCCTAATATTCTCTTATTATTTGTCAGCCTACACTATCATTCTGTGAGCTTCTCAAAAGGCAAAGTCAAAGTCATATCCTTTGCGGTGTCCTGCCAACAATAGGGTCTCAAAGACTATTTGGATAAACAAACAGATTTGTATAGACTGGAGACAGAAAGTGGGGGAATACATTGCAGAGAGCATTGACTTTGGAATCAGATGATGTGGGTTTAATTCCCAAATTTTGCATATATCTATGAGCTCTAAAAGTGCTTTTACTTTTTATTTCTGTTTCCTCAAGTGTAAATAGAGATGATGCTACACAGCTCATAAAGTGATTGTTAAGAGTGAACAAGTTATTGTTTGTAGAAGTGTCTCATCCATGGGGTAAGGTTGGGGGAATGAGTCTTGTTCTCAACTTTTGCTTAAATCCTCTCTGTTCTCCTCAAATGTTCAGACACATTTCAACATAGTTTTTGACACATTTGAGGGAAAAAGTTTTCTCAGTAAGTGGTTAAAAGTAGAATAATATTTTAAACACAGCCCAGGATATAACCACATTAGAAATAAATGCTGTAATTGGCACTTAGCAGAGATGCTGAGGAAAGACAGTGCGGCATTCTCATTAAGCCCTCAGGCACAAACGCATATGTGGATATCAAATTAAGGGTCCAGTTGTACCAGTGGTCATTGTTTTTAGGAGTAGCTCTCATGTCCATGGCTGACGTATCTTTCAGAAAACTGTCTATGATCTGTCCATAGATTACCCTAGCAAACCATAACTAATGGACACACACTAGAGGACAAAAGAAGGAAGTAGGGAGATGCTTAATATAATGGCCTTGACATCATAAAGAGCAGAGAACCATCTCTCCCTGACTAGTTTTCAGTCAATCTGTGCAAAACCAAGGACAAATAGCAATTACTCACATTTCTTTAGTGTAGTAGTTCTCAACATTCTCAGTCCCAGCTCCCCCTCTAGAGAATATATATTTTGTGTTGGCCCTTTCACTATTCTGAAATTTCCTTCATAGATAAAATAGTTTATCTACAAGCATAATTTCGAAAACACCCATATAATGCTTAAGTGTACTATAAAGACAATGAAGAGTAAGGTGATATATAATCAAATAATATGTGTTTCAATATGTATATATGTAGGTACAACTACACTAAAGAGAATAATAAAGTAGTCAAATGCTTATATATACTTAAAATTTGTAAAGTTTGAAATTAAGACAATATTCAACTAGTATAACTCTATTTAAATTTTTTACATGCTTAAAATAAGGGTAATATACATATATGTGTGTATTTATGCATGTATGTAAATGCATAGATATGTGTAGATATGAATATGTGTGTTTATATATAAACAAGTTCATAAATCACTGTGAATACTAGTTACAAACAAAAATTGAAACAGATGTGTTACATTTGTGACTCAGATTACCACAAAAAGCATCAATGATGTAAATTACAAAATGACAAATAATCTTTGGAAAAGTTCTGAACAAAACTAAATTATGTATTCTTTCAATTTACGTGGGAATTTTCATCTGGAAAATTCAGTGCATGTTACAATCATGCAAAACTACTTGCTGTTTATATGTTAAACCAAGTAAGGATCTACGCTTGGATTATTAAAAACAAGTTCTTCACTTACCAGAATGCCTAGCTTCTCAAACTGAAATATCCTTGACTTTAGAAAATTCACATGAGGCAGGACAATTCTTCATCATACAGGATTGTCTGCCCATTGCAAGGTGTATAGCACCTCTGATCCCCACCAACAGAATGCTCCCTAAACCATGGGTGTCCAAAAGCATTTGTATTAGTCTGTTCTCACTCTGCTAATAAGGACATACCTAAGACTGGGTAATTTATAAAGGAAAGAGGTTTTATGGACTTACAATTCCACATGGCTGGGGAGGCCTCAAAATCATGGTGGAAGGCAAAGGAGAAGCAATGGCAAGTCTTACATGGCAGCAGGCAAGACAAGGAATGTACAGGGGAACTCCCCTTTATAAAATCATTGGCTCTCATGAGATGTATTCACCATCACAAGAACAGCATGATCATGGGAAAATCCCACACCCATAATTCAGTTACCTCCCACCAGGTTCCTGCCATGAAACATGGGGATTATTACAATTCAAGGTAAGATTTGGTTTGGGACACAGAGCCAAACCATATCAGCATTGTAACCATCTCTATCAGTGCTACACAGGCCGAAATCCTCAAATTTTCTATGGTTAGTTTCTAAAATGGCTCCCTCTCAAGTGATATTGTCTCATTGGATCATCACAATGAAAGACACAATTATTTTCAACTTTTGCCAATAAGGAAAGAGGCTGACAGAGGCTAAATGACTCCCCACATATTGTAATCAATGGTATTGACCCATATATATTGTATTTGATTTAGGATTTGCCCTCATGCTCACATTTTATGTGAACATGAATGTTGGGGGAGGCAGAAATGAGTAGGTGGAGAACAGAGGATGTTTAGGGCAGTAAAACTCTCTATGATACTGTAATAGTGGATACATGTCATTATACATTTTTCAAACCCATAGAAGGTGCAATGCCAAGAATCAACCCTAATGTAAACTATGGATTTGGGTTGATTATGATGCATCAATGTAGGTTCATCAATTGTAGCAAATGTACCACTCTGGTGAGGGATGTTAATAATTGGGGAGGCTGTGGTTTTGTGGGGGCAGGGGAGATACGGGAAATCTCTGTACCTTCCTCTCAATTTTGCTTTGAACCTAAAACTCCTCTGAAAAATAAAGTCTATTTAGAAAAAGAAGAAGAAGAAGGCCTGTTTCCATCAGCGTAGGAATCTTTTCAAGTGGTGTTGAGGGACTATACTAAGGGCTGTAGAGCCAGCACTGCAGAGGTTAGGGTTTTCTGACTCACAGAGCAGGGATGTAGTTCTCTGTCCGGCTATGACTTCTGGCTTTTCCTTATCTGGTCTCTTCATTTTTGCTTACCTGCTGGAAATGGCTGGGGCTGCTCTGAGCTTACAGCAGTTGTTTAAGGGGGAAAAATGACTTGATTGCAAGATGCCTTGAGCTAATTACATGAATTACACTAGTTGATATAGGTTAAGTGCTTGGAATAGTGCCTCACATGCAGAAAGTCCATAAAGTTAGCTTAATAAGTGTTAGCTATTACTACCAAAACATTTGAGAAAAGACATAGGTCTATGACAATGGTGGTGGAGATGGTGATAAATGGCTTTCTTGTGTGATCAAATTTAGTTTCAACATCTTTGTTTTGATCACCTACTATTTACAAGTCTCTGTACTAGGGCATTCTTTGAATAGAATCCAGTCTTTGCCCTGAAGGGCCTTATTAGTGGTGTTGGGGAGAAGAGCTGAGATGAGGAGGAATGAACAACACAAATAAAAGATACAGAAAGATAAATGTCTTGAGAGGCAGAAACACAGCATTATAAGGCATTAGGACTTCCAGCTTCTGTTAATAGCAGGGATCAAAAACAGGAAGAAATCACATTAATCTAGAAATAAAGAAAAGTTGAGGTGACTCTGAATGATGGTATTTGAAAGTGGAATTGGAGGAGAGACCCAGAAGGATTAAGAATTACAAGAGGAAATTGCTGCATCAATAAAACCACCAGGAGGTTTTGGGAACACATTCACCACTGGAATTAGAAATAGAGTCGCTGTTCCCAAACCTGCTAAACACGAGGATCACCTGGGGAGCTTTAAAAATAGAGATTCCTAGGACCCAGCCAGCCTTACTGAATCATAACCTCCAAGAGTAGGTGTAGAAACTTGTATTCTTTTATAAACTTCTCAAAGAAATTCTACTCATCAACCTAATGTGGTCCTTAGACCACCAGCGGCAGCTCCTGTATGTATGTAGGAGATCCAGGCTCTCAGACCTACTGCAGCAGAAGCTCCGGGACTGGGGACCAGCAATCTGTGTTTTAACAAGCCCTGCAGATGACTCTGAAGCACATTTAGTTTGTGCAGAGTAGAAAAATGTCTGTTGTCAACTGTCATCTTGGCAGTAAGGGAGTTAATGAATAAATAGGTGACAGAAAAGTGGAGACATGAGATATTGACACAACCTTTTACCATTTTTTTCCCTTCCCCTTGCCCCAAGAACTTTAGTAGTGAAGAGTATGGAAAAAAAAAAATAAAGTGGAATTCTTCCTCTCCATTTAAATTACTGTAGTAACAACGCTAACATTAACAATGCTAGCTACTTCCAGTATATTTTTCTCCAAGTCTCATAACAACCTGAGAGGGAGGTTGATATTATCTCTATTCTACCCATGAGAAAACAGTCTCAGATATTTTAAATAATTTGCCCAAGGTCACGCAGTTAATAAGTAGCTGACCTGAAATGTGAATCTAAGGGTTTTTCACACTATGCTGAGCCGCCTCTTCTCTGATCTTTCTCTGATCAGGACAGTAGATTTGGCAGGGAATTTAGAGACAAATGCCCATCTCCTAATTTTGGACACCAAAATCTAAGGCCTAGACATGTAAAGTGAATTACCCCAAATTACTGGGCAGATGGGTAGCAGAGATAGGGTTGGAAGCCAGAGAGAGTGTCTATATTCCAGCCTAGGGCACTTCCCAATATGTCACGTTGAAGTTCATTCTCAAACTGCTGGGACACTTGTTACATAATGTTTAAATTTATGTAGGAATGTGACTAATCCACATTCTTTGGTATTTGATCAGATGTAGAATATAAATGAGGCAAGCACGTAATTGAAAGACTCAAGAAGTGGGAAGGCTGAGGAGTCCTGTGATACAGAACAACAATGAAATGCAGGCTGCATGAATATTTTTCAAGCTGTTATGGCTATGAACTACAGTTTACTACCTCTGCCGAGATCAGTTCATATTACAGTTAAACAATTGCAGAGTTATGTGGCATCTATGTCTGACTAGTAGAGGATTTGGTAATTACTAATCTTCCTAATACCTTCATGTGTGAATCAAGCAAAAATTAAATATTTGCTGTATTCCTACCTGTCTCCAGACAACTGTCTGAGTTGTTCAGCAAAGCAGTGATCAAAGCAATCTGTTCGTCATTTCAGATTTTCTCTTTTAAAAAGTCATTATTTAAAGTTTATTTTTTTGCTAGAGAAAAGATAGCAAAGATAGCAATGAATAGAATTTCCTTTCTTAAGAAGCACCTGTCATTTGAAGAAGCACAAAGACCGTAGAAGGAAAATACATATTTTTAGTCATAGTTTTGTGTCCTTTTAATTATAATTATCTTAGAGCTCTGGTATGAAAAGATAGAACGTTTCACTAAAATAGATGAAACAGATCTTCTAAATGATGCTACTAAAAACTGTTTAATATATTATTATGTCTAGCTGGCTTTAAATGCCAGACAATAATCGCCAAAACTTTAAAATGTGGTGGTCTTTAGGCTGCCTTTGACCTGAAATTTTAAAAGGCTAACAAGTGAGAATGATAAGATTAACAAAACAAATTTACAGACTTCAAGTTGAAGTCCTTATGGGTCAAAGAATTTGCTGCAGCATGGATCCGCCATGTTCATGTTTATAGCTGGCACTGCTGGTAGCCTTTGCAATACCTATACCCCAATACCACCTCCTTTCTCTGCTTTCTTCTTCCAACAAGAATATTGTTTTTATTCAGGTGTGCTTCCTCCTGGGTATGGCCATATGGCAGAGGGTAGGTCTTGATTTGTGTCAGCTAATCACATCAGTCTTATCCAACTTGCCAGTAACTGGCTGAAGACCTGGTCAAGTAACAGGATTCTGGCCTTTGAAACATGAGGGCAAGGCTGTTGGGAGAATTTCTGGGAAAGGTATCTCCAATCTTTGAAAAAGATAAAGAGATGGCTCATTTTCTGCTTCTGGGTGTGGGACTACAAGGAGAGTCAGTCCAAGGAAAAGTGAACATGTGGAGAAGAACAGAAGTAAGAGAGTTATGGGGAACAGAACTTGGCCCTGATCCTGCTGTACCCAGAAATACCCTTTGTACTTCCTGCTTAGTGAGAAAGTGAATTAGTGAATTTCCTTATTGTCTGAAACACTGGTTTTCAAAGTTTAGCGTTCATCAGAATCACCTGGAGGGCTGTTAAACCACAGATCACTGGGCTACACCCCCGGAGTTTCTGATTCAGTAGATCCAGGGTAGAAGTGGAGAATTTGCATTTCTAACAAGGTCTCAGGTGATGCTGATGTTGCTGGTCCAGGGGTCATACTTTGATAATCACTGGTCCACAAGTCAATTGAGTTGAGTTTCAATTACTTGCAGCTGAAAGCATCCTAATTTATATGCCTCAGTGCTGAGAAACACAAAGATGTAAAAGTCTTCTGCCTTACGGGAAGTTTCAAGCCTGATTTATGTTAAGCTAACTGGGAAGAAGCCTTCTATCCTGCCTTTCCTTTCCATTAATGATGACACTCTGTAAAAACACATTGATCAAAACCTTGAAACATAACATATTTCTAGAGTAAAGAACACAGGAGTTGGAGTCAGTCTTGGACTTAAATGAGAGCTCTACAATGCTGACTTTACTTGTAAATTACTTGGATTGTCCAGGTTTTCTGTTTATAAATGAAAATTGAGACCTTATTCTATAGACCTGCTGGGGGGGATTAAAAGAAATAGCATGCGAAATGCTTCTAACATAGCACCTGATATAGGGCAGGTGCTCGGTACACATATGCCATTTTTACTTATTTTTCTAACTTCCTAACTGAAATATAACATATAGGGTAAAAATGAATAAATTAGAAAGTCCTCATCATCTGAAACTTTGTTATCTAAAATCCTGTACTTAAAAGGTTTTATATGGAAACAAGGGTCTTCCTAATGCAAAAATATTTACTAATGAATTGCCCACTTATTAGTACCCATTCAAACATCCTTCCCTCTTAAAAAGCAGTATCTATTTCTATACATCTGTCATAATATTTCTAGATGAGTCTCTACTAGATAGTAAAGTGTAAAATGTGGTAGTGAACTTGATTGCAAATTGAGGTTGCAAATCTTGTACATGGTACAAGATTTCATGAAGTTAATTAAAGTGCTATCAGAACATTAATCATATCACACTGAATGTCCCTGACAAATGAGGGTCTGGCAGAAGTAGACCAGTGAAAATTTTGAAGTGAAACATCTGGAATTTTGATGCTAGGATCAGGTATTTAAGAGAATGACGTGGATACCAAAGGCCTAAGAGAAGCTCTTAGTAAAAGTGATGCACATTTTCAAAGATCCTCTCCATGATCATGTAGCCAAAGACAAATAGAAACAAAGAATGTCCTATTATTAAATCATATTATATTCTCATTTCAATGTCATTAAATTAATCAGCACTTAACTCATTCTTGGCAAAAAAACCCTAATAAATTATCGATATTGTAACCTAAATGATATTAAATATAACATAAAATATGCTTTCACAATTTTAGTATCATTTTTCATGGTAAAATTCCACTCAAAACTTCCCCCTTACCATTTACTATAAAAACTTCGTCTCTGCTTTAAGTAGATTTGCTTTAAAATATTGAGGGAAACAGATATCAAGAGAGTAACATGTTGTTTTGTATAATACCTAAATCCTGCTCAGGAGAAACTTCCAGTTACCTCCCAATATCTAGTCTTTTCTTCTCCAATAGTAACAGAAATCTGAGTTTTAGCTGGGCCAGTATTGTCCAGATAATAGCTAAATTTTCTGGTCTTCTTTGAATTTACAGTCTGATGAGATGTAATACAAGTGTTTTGTGAGAGTTCTAGCAAAGCTACTTAACAAAGTGGGGAGGTGTGCCTTTTTCTTTCCTTCCTTCTTTCTGCCATCCTGGAGTAGGCAGGAGCTCCAGCAGTCATCTTGGACCAAGAGGGGAAAACCACATACTGAGGATGGTGAAAAGGAAAAGTAGACATCTGTACCCTTGAAATCACCATGGAGTTTTCATACCAGTCCCCAAATACCTACCTTTGGATTTTGTTACATGACAAATAATTATTCTATCAAAACTCCTGTTATTTGGGGGTTTTCTGGTATGTACAGCACAATTCTATCTCACACACCCTTTACGTTTTGCTGAAAATATATTACTAATTTTTGAAGTGCACATTCACGCATTACTTTGGACTATTAGGGTAGGGGAAGTGGAGTAGTGACGTGTGGGGGTGGGGAAGGAAAAGTCTCAGGTTTGATTCTAAGTAGACTCTCAAAAAGCCAGACAGTCATATTTAGTCATCTGATTTAGCTTTGAGTATAAATGTACTCGATAGGTTGCTTTTGTAGATTATTTGCATCTTATTTTGTTATCTTTAGTCCACAATGTTTGATTAAGTAAGAAGAGCCTTTGTGATTATCCAATGCGATATCTGTCTACTTCAAGAATCTTCTCTACAACATCCCTGTTGCGCCATCCACTCTCTGCTAAAAGACATTGGTAAGAAAATATTTAAGGTCTAAGACACCCAATCAATTGATAAGAAGGACTTCCTTGTGCTGATGCTGCACCTGCCTATTCAAAACTTCTGTCCACCAGGTTATGGTTCTACAGAGCTGAACTTCCTCTCAATAGCTCCTGTGGCTATTTAAGAAAACTATAATAGTATGTTGCCTAAACGTCTTCTCAGCTTTAGGCTAACCAACTCAATTCTTTCAATTATTCTTCTTTTCAGGTAGTTCCTAGATCTCTCTATTGCTCATTGACACATTTTAGATTGTCAACAGTCTTCTTTGCTAAAACTCATTTTGTTATTCTGTGTCTCACAGAAAGCAGAGGCACATCATCTGCTATCATGACACTTTCATAGTCGATGGCTACAATCTCTGCCCTCTGCAACCTTCTGTTCTTCTCAAAAAACAGAAACTTACTAATTTTCCTCATAGTTCCTTAAAGCCCCTTAAAAAACACTTAATCTCTTTCAAATAGGAGGCACAGAAACACCCTCCAAAACAAAAACAAACAAGCAAACACACAATAACTTGATAAAAAAGAATTTTGAAATATATTACAAAGTATTTAAGCCCCCCAAATTAAAATGAATTAAGACATATGCAAATAGATCATGTTCCCATTAGTTTCTCCTGAACACACATACACACACACACACACACACACGCACGCACCAGCAGCAACTAATAAAGCCTTTTGCAACTTGCGGTGTTTCCCAATCATCTAAATATAAGAAGCTATGAGCAGCTCCAGGCTGTCTTATCTCTCTCACAGATATCTGCCTCCTCCTGGTCCTGGGATTAAATCTTCTCTTGATCACTATCTCACCCTTCAGCTATTCAGTTCCCCATTGACAATGTAAATGTCACTTTGAAATAACTGTCCCTGTGACTTACTTTGAGGATGCTTGAAAAAGTAGTGCATTTGCAGAAGCTGACGTTGGGTTATATTATTTCACATAAAACAGAATGTGGTCAGTGGGCAAGTTCTGCTTCTTAAGGGTTTTCTAGTTCCTTTTAAGAAAAATTTTATGCCAAGAGAAAATGAAAAGTAACTGACCTTACCTTGGGCCACCCCTCCTTTTTCATGATTGTAACATCCATATTATGTCAGGAGGCTAACAGGTCATAGGTAGTGGGGGTTTTTTAAACTAAAAATTAGTGTCCTCCACTGTGGTACATTTTGCCCAAATGTTTGTTCCACACTGGTGTGGAGTGGAGATTTCTGATTCTCAGAAGGCCTTGCCTAACTGTTCCGCCATCTTCTATCAGCTCTCACAACCCTCTCTTAATAACAAACCTTGGCCGGGCATGGTGGCTCATGCCTGTAATCCCAGCACTTTGGGAGGCCAAGGCGGGTGGATCACCTGAGGTCAGGAGTTCGAGACCAGCCTGACCAACATGGTGAAACCGTCTCTACTAAAAGTACAAAATTAGCTGGGTGTGGTGGTGCATGCCTATAATCCCAGCTACTGTGGAGGCTGAGGCAGGAGAATCACTGAACTCAGGAGGTGGAGGTTGCAGTGAGCCAAGATTGCATACTCTGGCCTGGGCAACAAGAGCAAAACTCCATCTCAGGAAAAAAAAAAAAAGCCTTGGTAAACCTCTTCTTTTGTTGACAAAACCATGGTCCCCATGTGTCCCATGGTATTTTTATAGCATCCCTGACAAGTCTATAAGAAAATGACCAGTAATCTTTGGAGAGAGGAGTCCTAATTGCTATCATGTGCCCTGAGTTATCTCAAGAATGCTCAGAGCTAAATTTACCACCTGTGCCATCTGTCATAGTTGACTCCCTCCTCATTCCATAGTCTCGTTTGCCTTTTTCTGTGGTATTACCTTATGTATTTTGTATTGTTAAGATTTCTCCTCATCTTATTTGGAAACAGGCACAGTGCAATAGAAATAGACTAGATCCATTTTGTCAGCAATTGACTTGAAGCAGTACTTACCTTTTCTAGTGTTCAGTTTCCAAACATATGAAATAAGAGGGTTCAACTGGATTTTGAGGCCACTACCAGCTCTCACATTCTCTGACCAGGTGACTTTGGGTCTCTAATAGTGCATTTTAAAACACAGTCTAAAAGGAATACAGACCTAAGGCTTCCACCGGAATAACAGGGCTGTTTTTCTGCCTACTTTGGGAAAGGAGGAAGGGTATGAGGAGATACTGTGTCCGAAATTGGTGTGTTCTTGGTCTCACTGACTTCAAGAATGAAGCCGTGGACCCTCTCGGTGAGTGTTACAGTTCTTAAAGGTGGCGTGTCTGGAGTTTGTTCCTTCTGATGTTTGAATGTCTTTGGAGTTTCTTCCTTCTGGTGGGTTCGTGGTCTCGCTGGCTCATGAGTGAAGCTGAGGACCTCCGCGGTGAGTGTTAAAGCTCTTAAGGCGGCGTGTCTGGAGTTGTTCGTTCCTCCCGTTGGGTTCGTGGTCTTGCTGGCTTCAGGAGTGAAGCTGCAGACCTTCGTGGTGCGTGTTACAGCTCATAAAGGCAGCGTGGACCCAAAGAGCGAGCAGCAGCAAGATTTCTTGCAAAGAGCGAAAGAACAAAGCTTCCACACTGCCGAAAGGGACCTGAAGGGGTTGCCACTGCTGGCTCGGGCAGCCTGCTTTTATTCTTATCTGCACCACCTCCCCCCCCCGCCCATCCTGCTGATTAGTCCATTTTACAGAGAGCTGATTGGTCCGTTTTGACAGGGTGCTGACTGGTGCATTTACAGTCTCTGAGCTAGACACAAAGTTCTCCACCTCCCCACCAGAGTAGCTAGATACAGAGTGTCCATTGGTGCATTCACAAACCCTGAGCTAGACACGAGGTGCTGATTGGTGTGTTTACAAACCTTGAGTTAGATACAGAGTGCCAATTGGTGTATTTACAATCCTTTAGCTAAACATAAAGGTTCTCCAAGTACCCACCAGACTCAGGAGCCCAGCTGGCTTCACCCAGTGGATCCCACACCGGGCCGCAGGTGGAGCTGCCTGCCAATCCCGTGCCATGCGCCCGCACTCCTCAGCCCTTGGGTGGTCCATGGGACTGGGCGCCGTGGAGTAGGGGGCAGCGCTCGTCGGGGAGACTCCCACCCGCACAGGAGCCCACAGAGTGGGGGGAGGCTCAGGCATGGCAGGCTGCAGGTCCCGAGCCCCGCCAGGCAGGGAGGCAGCTAAGGCCCGGTGAGAAATTGAGCACAGCAGCTGCTGGCCCAGGTGCTAAGCCCCTCACTGCCCGGGCCTTGCGGGCTGGCCGGCTGCTCCGAGTGCGGGCCCGCTGAGCCCACGCCCACCCGAAACTCGCGCTGGTCTGCAAGCGCTGCGCGCAGCCCCGGTTCCCGCCCGCGCCTCTCCCTCCACACCTCCCTGCAAGCTGAGGGAGCCAGCTCTGGCCTTGGCCAGCCCAGAAAGGGTCTCCCACAGTGCAGCGGTGAGCTGGAGGGCTTCTCAAGCGGGGCCAGAGTGGGCGCCAAGGCAGAGGAGGCGCCGAGAGCGAACGAGGGCTGCGAGGGCTGCCAGCAGGTTGTCACCTCTCAATACCACTGATTCATAAATAGAATGTATGTCGCCCTGGGAAGAAGCTATAAGCTGAATCCACTCCTCGTTGTGGCTGAAGTATATCTCACTTTTGAGCTTTCAAAGGATGCAATCTGGTTTATTCAGAGGGTAGAGGTAAGAAAGTATCAAACTACTTGCAATAGCTATGTACCAAAGATATTTAAGGGTGCTTCATAGAAAACTGAGATAGGAACTGCGAGCTGCACAAAAGGTGGTATTCAATCCAGACATCAGGATCACCAAGACCCATGAGATCCTACCCGTGCCAGAGACAAAATCTTCATTGAAAACTTTCATTATTTACTTGTTCAACAGGGACTAAAAAGTCCCAGCCTAGTGTTAACTGGTTCATCTGGTGACCTGATCTGGCCCTCTGTGACCCCAGTTACTAAGTGAAATCTAACAAAAGTGAACCATGACCCATTTGTTTTCCAAGCATGCAATTTGGTTCACGAATCTAGAAAACAATAGTGTGAAAAGCCTTTCACTTCCTAACTTTGGAAAATGATTATTTTTTAAAAACCTAATTAGATACCATGTTTCCTCTCTCTCTTTTTTTAAAATAAGTTAGTTTAGTTAGAAAAGGCATTTCTGTGATGCATCTAATGGACTTGCCTGCTGCAGTGTGCTGGTAGAAATCTATAAAGATTATAAGTGCTGGGGGTGGGCCTGGAGTGGTGGGGAGAAGGAAAGCAAGCCACATCTCCTGATGCACAATTCTAAAGAATCCAGTGGTTCTTGAGTGTACAGAGTACATATGAGTCAACAAGTAGACAAAGAAAATCCAGACCTTTGATGACCCCTGGTGAATAAACTAAGCACTGCATTGAAATGCAGCTAGAGCCACAGACTTCCCTTGCAGGCAAGCCTCCGGAATGGCTCCTCTCTCGGGTAAGGCAAAAGGTTTTTTCTCCCCCAAATGCCTGTTTCATTTGTATTACAGACATACCTTACATACTTGAGGCATCTTTATCCTTCTGAACAGTTCTCATGTTGGTGATCTCTGTTGGGAGAGACTAAGAAATGTGTATCCAACACTACTTTCTATTTGTGCTGTGACCTCTTAGACCCGAACAGTGTTATTCATGGAACACTGAAGAATTCAGTGACCTCCATAAAGCAAGATCTGTAACTTTCTTTCAGATTAGGTATCTATTTAGTATTTTTATGGAATAATTATGAAGAATAAATCAACCATCTTACATAACTCAAATTTAAGATCAGAGTTTAAAGATAATCACTTGTCTATAACTGCTGAGTACCAGGTAAAATACTCTTCTAGGCAGCAAAAGTCTGCATTTTTGTAAACAGCTGTGTGTGACCAGCATGTGGTACATGCGAGTCAGAAAGCAGGCTGTATTTTGTCAGCTTGTAGAAGAGAAGGGAAATTTGCCATTGTAGAAGAAGGAAGCAGAGAGGGGAGGTGCAGAGAATGAAATATTTTTATTGTACACCCCAGGCATCCAATTATAAAAGAAATGCCAAATCCCTGTTTGTAATAATCCAGAACGGAACCTATCTGGTAAAGTTATATAGAGTGGAATACAAAACAGTTTATACTGTTAATACAGGTTAGCTTATCAGTCATTTGCGTACCATAACTATTAGCTTTTAAGTTTTTGTTGCCTGAACAGGAAATATTTTTTATATCTCTCAGATTGGTGTACACAGGGTGCTGAATTGCTGAATTTATTCCCTCTCCCTTCACCCTTTTTAATCACCACAGACTAAGGAGTGCCTTTTTTCTCTGCTATGGTTTGAATGTTCCCTCCAAAACCCATGTTGACATTTAATTTCCAATAAAATGGTATTGGGGAGTGGGGCCTTTGAGGAGTGATGCGGTCATGAGGGCTCTGCCTGGTGAATGGATTAACGCTGTTACAGGAGTGGGTTAGTTGTCTCAGAAGTGGGTTCCTGATCAAAAGGTAAGTTTGGCCCCCATTTTCTCTCTACCTCATGCATTTGCTCACCATGTGATGCCTTCTGCCACGGATGATGCATGGGAAGGCCCTCACCAGATGCTGGGGCCATGCTATTGGACTTCCTAGCCTCCAGAGCTGTGAGCCAAATCAACTTCTTTTTTTAAATGAATTACCCAGCCTGTGATATTCTGTTAAAACAGCAGAAAATGGACTAATAAAATCTCTTTAAAAATGAACTAAATTAAATTTTTTAAAAAATACAAAGCATTACATATTCCAAATATGTGCTTGAGCTTCATGGGTAGGCATCTCAGTCTCTCCACTGGGATTACAGGGGCTCAAGTAAACATAAGTCATCACTTTCTTATGTGACCTTCAGCATAGTCCTTCTGGATAAGGAGGTTGGCATTCAGGAAATTTAATCAAAAGCCAGAGGTCTAAAATTTCAAAGGTGGAAAGTATCTTAGAAGTTATTTAGTTTAATTCTTCCAATTAGTTTGAACATGAGAAAACTGAAACCTAGAATTGGGTGATGTTTCTAATACAGCACAACTAAACACAGAGATCTGTTTCTTCCCAGTCTAGCTGTCTGTCCTTTCCATCACTCTGCCTTCCTTGGGGCATGTTGAACATTCTGTGTCTTCATAGAGGACAGCCATGTCACCCTTGGGAGCATCGAGTAAATTGTTAAATTAGAAAATGAGGTGAAGAGGGGATATAATGAAACATTAATAAGAATTTAAGAAACAACTCAATTTGGAGGAACATTTATATAATTTTCAGTTTCTTTTTCAAATTAGAAAAAGTAGTTTTGATTCTAACCACAAAGTCCATTTGTGTTTATTACTTAATTGCATGTTTTAATGACAAGTTATAGCATTATATATAGCACATTATAATGTGAAAGGTATGTCATGATACTATTATTGGTGTGATTAGGTATGTGTCCCACCATGTGGCTGAACGACAAACAAATTACTAAGAATTTATGCACTGTGTGTCTCATTGTTACAAGTATTTTCTGCAACTTTTAACCCGGATATGACATATTTTGAAATCTTTATCTCATGTTTGAACTTCGCTCATCTTTCATTTCTATATGAAGTACATATCCCAACTGAGTAAATGTAGCATTAAAAAGTCTCTTGGGGCTGGGTGTGTTGGTCATGCCTGTCATCCCAGTGCTTTTGGAGTCTGAGGCAGGAAGATCACTTGAAGCCAGGTGTTGAAGACCACCCTGTGTAACAGAGCAAGACCCCATCTCTACAAAAAAATTTTAAATTAGCCAGATATGGTGGCATGCACCTGTAGTCCTAGATACTCAGGAGGCTGAGACAGAGAATTTCTTGAGCTCAGGAGTTCAAGGTTAGTGAGCCATAATTACACCACAGCATTCTGGCCTGAGCAACAGTGAGACTCTGTCTCTAAAAGAAAAGAAAAGGCTCTCCAGTAGGCCACTGAGGCAGAAAAGTATCTGTGTATAAAGTGTTGGAAGATATGTCCAAATGCCTTCAAACTAAAAGTCATGTGCTCTAAGCCACCAAATACAACATGGGACTATTAACCCCAGATTCAATGAATCCTTCCTTTCAAAAGATCAGCTGGACATGATATGAGGTTCTTAGTAACCTGATCAAGGTTTGTTTCCCGGTTTTGAATCCGTAGAAACCAACAAATTTAATGGAAAGGTAGCAAGATTTAATGGAAAAAGCATTGGAAATCTGAAGACTTGACTTTGCAACCCATCTCTGCCCTCTATAGCTGTGTAACTTTGGGCAAATTCTTTAGCCTTTCTTGATGAATGAACTCAGTAATGGAGGTTAAGGAAAACTAACTCTGGCATATGTGGCTGCAACCTGAAGTTCTTCTGGGCCTGGTTATAGGGTAGTAATTTTGGGAGCCATAGCACATGAGTATGAGCTAGAGTGATTGTAGAGCCTGCTATAACATCCACACAAGAACATCTCCACGGGAGTAACCAAGCATCCCCTGGACTGGGCAAGACCAGTGTTCAGTGGCCACAGTGTATAGCTCTGGCTGAAGTTTGGCACCTATAAACTGAAGAACTATCAAGCCTCTTCTTCATCTAAATATAGGTGGTTTGACTTTTTATGCATGGGTGTGTGGCAGAGTAGGGAAGTGGGTATGTATCAAATGATATATCCTAGATTTTCTTCTTTAAATGGCAGGCTTAGACTCAAGCAATTAATTGCAAAAAATAATGCAAGCATGAGTAGTTTCACTTGAAGTTTAGATTTCTTGCACATCATGCTGCTAAGAAAATTAATAATTTTACTGGCAATTCAATCATTTTTGAAGAACAAGCTCTTCCTGCATTGAAAACAAAATCAAAACAAATTAAAAACCTTAAATGTAGAAAAGTGATACAATTTACACTGTTCTCTATAGTACAGTCTTTCCTAGAGGATGGCGTTACAATGTCCCAGGTTGATAGCCAGGTGTGGTGGCTCATGCCTGTAATCCGAGCACGGTGGGAGGCCGAGGCACATGGATTACTTGAAGTCAGGAGTTTGAGACCAGCTTGGCCAACACGGTGAAACCCTGTCTCTGCTAAAAATACAGAAATTAGCAGGGTATGGTGGCCCGTACCTGTAATCACAGCTACTCAGGAGGCTGAGGTAGGAGAATCGCTTGAACCCAGGAGGCGAAGATTGTGAGTGGAGATCCTGCCACTGCACTCCAGCCTGGTTGAGAGGAAGTCACTTTTTCTTTTTTTCTTTATTTTGAGACAGGGTCTTGCTCTATTACCCAGACTGGAGTGCAGTGGCCTGATCTCAGCTAACTGCAACCTCCACCTCCCGGACTCAAGCCATTCTCCCACTTCAGCCTCCTGAGTAGCTCGACTACCATCACGCACCACCATGCCTGGCTAATTTTTGTATTTTTGGTAGACACAGGGTTTCACCATGCTGCTCAGGCTGGTCTTGAACTCCTGAACTCAGGTGATCCACCCACTTGGCCTCCCAAAGTGCCTGGATTACCGGTGTAAGCCACCACTCCTGGCCAGGAAGACACTTTTTCTGATTTCATACATGTCACATGTCCCTTTCCCTCTTAGAATGACTGCTTAATTTCATGACAGTATTTACTAATGAATGTGAGTTGTACATGTAAGCAAGTATAGAGCCAGAAAAGCAGTTGCAAAATTTGGATTTAACCACAAGTGCAAGTAGATAAAAAGGAATCGATTTATGATGTGGCATAAGGTTCTAGAAATGCACAAATGAACGAAAATATTCTTCAGCTATCTAGAAATGTGTGATTCAATCCAACAATTATTTATTCTATGTTACCTTAAATTTCCTACAATGGTGCCTCATGGCGTCTAAGGCCTTTAATGATTTGTGATCTATCTGTCTGCTTGATCTCCTTCCACTGGCTTCTTGAGTTACAGTAATTCAGAATTTTTAACCTTTGTTTGAGAACATTATTTTGTTCCATGCCTCTACTCCTTGATATACTGTTTCTTTTTTTCTGGATTTTCTTCCTCCCCTAGTGAATTCCTACTCATTCTTAAAGACCTGGCTCAAATGCCTTTTGTCACCTGCCTTTGCCGTGAGTAGGCACAATTAATTGCTGTTTTCCCTGCATATGTCACATTGTATTCTAATTATTTGTAAGCAAGTATTTTAACCATCCAGACTATAAACTCCAAAGGGCAATGACTGTGTTGTCGTTCTTCCCCAGTTCCTGGAACATGGTCTTTAAGCACCATTTTTGAATGAATGAATAGACACATGCATAAATTCTAAGCACTGCATCGAAAAGGTGGTAGATTGAGCTACAAAAATGAAGACATGGCCTTTAACCTAAAGAAGATTATAATCACAGATAGGAAATGAACATCTTAATCCAATCTTCACTCAAAGACAGATTTCCAAGGCTTGTCCTGATACAAAGTGCTGTAGGAGCATGTGAGCCTAACAGTAAAACTTTTGTTGAAAGAATAATGAATAAAATAAACATTTATTGAATAAGTAACAAAGGACAATGATGAGAAAGTTATTGTAAGGGATAAACAGTAAACACTTGGTGGAGGAGACAATATTTGAGCTGAGGTTTAAAATCTTTACCACTGAGCAGTGGTAAAGATTGCAAAGATTGAGCAGTAGTGCTGGTACAAGCAGAATCATAAAAACATGATGTGTTGGGGAAATGAAAAGCAATCCAGTTGGTTAGAACATAGTGAATATAGGAATGGATGTTAAGAGATTTGTCTGAAGATCTGTATTGCAAGTACTATGAAAGCCTTGGATTTTAGGGGAAAAGCAGTGGGGAGCTGTTGAAGATTTTAGAGCAGAGGAGTGAACTGAGCTATAAATACCTGTGTTGAATGAGGATTAAATGAGCTAATGTATAGAAAGTGCTTGGAATAGTGGTTTGTACATAGTGAGTAACTCATGCATTTTTGTTATTATAGTCAGATATTTTTGGAAGAAGAAATAATGTGGGAAGAGATTGAAGTCAAGAAAAAAAATAAGCTATAGCAATAGTCCAGATAAAAGGTAACAAATTTCTAAATCTAGACAGAGGTTGTAGGCATGAAAAGGAAAAGATTATATTCAAATGACATTTTAAAGGTAGAATGGAAGTAACTTGACCACCAATTGGTGATCCAAGAGCAATTTAGCCTTGCCATATAGAAGAGTGGTGGTATAAAAATAATGAAACCAGAGGAGTTGGTGGTCTGGAAGGCAGGTGATGTGTGCGTTGGATATGTTGAGTTGGATGGATCTTGGGACTCAAAAATGTCTATCAACCTAGTAGATGTGTGGGTCTGAGGTCCAAGAAAGAGGAATAGATGAGAGATATAAATTTTGTGAATCATCAGCATAGAGGTGATCATTGACACCATGCAAGTGTAGAGGAAGAAGAGTATTGAGGGCAGAAAATTGGTGACTGCTAAGTTTTAGCAGCAATCTGACCTTGTGTCTGATAATCTTGAGACTTGCAGAGTGTCTTCCTTTCTTGACAGTCATGCTATTTTGGGTACCAGTGGATGTTGTGTGCAGGAAAATCAGAACACAGAGCAAGGCAACATAAATATGTATAAGCTGAGACAACTTAATCAATAATAACCTTCTTATTTCAACAAAATACAGGTGCTTTAAAAGGGCAAAGTAAGCATGCTAAGATTCCACCATAGTGCCCCTTAATGTATTTCTAACCTGATCATTGACATACTTCAAATTAGGGAAATGCTTCTTCATTAGGAGCAAGCTTTCTTTTTTGTTGTCTCTTGATTCTGATATTGCATGGAAACTGACTTAATGATGTGCCTCATAGCTTTCACTTCACAACAATTATTTTTAAATGGTTATACCTTATAATACTTTATATAGCTCTTTGCAGCTCATAAAACTCTTAATGAGATTTTCTCAGTAACTTCATAAGACAGGCTGTATTTATTCCCATTTTACAGACATAAAAATTGAGTTTGAGGCCTCATGACTTGATCATGATATTGAGAGGAAACTTCCGTGTAGCTGTACTTTAAAAACTGAAATATAACTAGATGCTTTAGAATGATCATCTCCCTTAATTTGTTGCATGTGGTCATTATTGATCCATGCAAGTTACTCTTTTATTTTATTTTTCTGTTCTTCGTATCTCATTCTCCATTTCTAATTCTTTTTATTACCACAATAGGCACATACTCTCGTATATATTGTATATAACGTAGAGTGAAAAAAAGAGCAGAATGAGATGTGTGGAATAAGATCTGTTATTTTCATTTATAATATATTTGTAGAAAAATCTATGTGTTATTTATGGATAAGTTTATATGTGTGTAGGGTAGAGGAACAAGAATATTAAAACCTCTCTTCCGTCTCCTAGGAGGCTTTTGGAAATTCTACTTTCCAGTGAAGAAATCTTCAGGTGTAGAGAACTGGTTGTCAAACTTGAGCATGAATCAGAAGCTCCTGAGGGTTTCTGAAAACACAGTTTACTGGGTCCCCTGCCAGAGTTTCCTATTCAGTAAGTCTGGGATATGCCTGAGAATTTACATTTCTAACAAGTTCCTGGGCAATGCTGATTCTGCTGATCTGGGACCACACTTTGGGAGACGTAGGCATAGGGGGAAAGGAAAGCCTAAGGGATGGGCATGTAATCCGCAGGACTTTTTCAAATTTACCAACTATCACCAAACATTTTTTTCCTATGAAACAAACACAAAATTTATTTTATTTCATTTTTAAATGTTTTTTTCTTCCAATTTGTATTTTAGGTTCACTGGTACATGTGCAGGTTTGTTACATGGGTAAATTATGTACTTTGGGGATTTGGTGTACAGATTAGTTTGTCACCAGGTTATAAACATACTACCCTGATAGGTAGTTTTTCAATTCTCAATCTCCTCCCATCCTCACCCTCAAGTTGGCTCCAGTGTCTATTGTTCCCTCCTTAGTGTCCAGGTGTACTCAATGTTTAGCTTCCACTTATGTGAGAACATGCAGCATTTGGTTTTCTGTTTCTGCATTAATTCACTTAGGATAAGGCCTCCAGCTACATCCATGTTGCAGCAAAGGACTTGATTTTGTTCTTTTATGGCTGCATAGTATTCCATGGTGTATATGCACCACATTTTCTTTATGCAATCCACCACTGATAGGCATCTAGGTTGATTCTACGTCTTTGCTTTGAATAGTGCTGCAATAAACATACACATGTATCTTTATGGTGGAACGATTTATATTCCTTTGGGTATGTACCCAATAATGGGATTGCTAGGTCAAATGGTAGTTCTGTTTTAAGCTCTTTGAGAAATCTCCAAATGGCTTTCCAGTGACTGAATTTACATTCCCACCAGCAGTGTATAAGCATTGCCTTTTCTACACAACCTTGCCAGCGTCTGTTATTTTTTGACTTTTCAATAATAGCCATTCTGACTGGTGTGACATGTCATCTCAGTGTGGTTTTGATTTGCATTTCTCTAATGATAGTGATGTCGAACATCTTTTTCATATGCTTTTTGGCCACATGTATGTCTGCTTTTGAGAAGAATCTGTTCATGTCCTTTGCCCATTTTGTAATGGGGTTTGTTTTTTTGCTTGTTAATTTGTCAATTTTTGTTTTTGTTGCAATTGTTTTTGGAATCTTCACCATGAAATCTTTGCCAGGGCCTGTATCCAGAATGGTATTTCCTAGGTTTTCTTCTAAGGTTTTTATAGTTTTAGATTTTACATCTAAGTCTTTAATCCAAAAGTGTCTTTCACCTTTTTTGTATATGGTGAAATGAAGGGGTCCAGTTTCAATCTTTTGCATATGGCTAGCCAGTTATCCCAGCAGCGTTTATTGAATAGGGAGTCCTTTCTCCATTGCTTGTTATTGTTGACTTTGTCAAAGATCAGATGGTTGTAGGTATGTAGTTTTATTTCTGGGTTCTTTAACCTGTTCCATTGGTCAGTATGTCTGTTTTTTTACCAGTACCATGCTGTTTTGGTTAATGTGGCCGTGTAGTATAGTTTGAAGTTGGGTAATGTAATGCCTCTGGCTTTGTTCTTTTTGCTTAGTGTTGCTTTGGTTGTTTGGGCTCTCTTTTGGTTCCATATGAATTTTAGAATAGTTTTTTCCAATTCCGTGAAAAATGTTATTGATAGTTTGATAGGAATAGCTTTGAATCTGTAAATTGCTTTGGGGAGTATGGCCATTTTAACAATACTGAGTCTTCTAATCCATGAACATTGACTATTTTTCCATTAGTTTGTGTCATTTCTGATTTCTTTGAGCAGTGCTCTGCTATTCTCATTGTAGAAATCTTTCACCTCCCTGGTTAACTTTATTCTTAGGTATTTTATTCTTTTGGTGCTATTGCAAATGAGATTGTGTTCTTAATTTGGTTCTCAGCTTGGATATTATTGATGTATAGAAATGCTACTGATTTTTGTACATTCCAAGTCCCTTTCTGGCTTTTTTTGTTAGCTCCATTTGTCATTCTATTTCTCTCCAGCTCTTCCTATAGTTTGGAAGAGTGGACAGAGAGGAAAGAGTTGTAGCCAAATAAATCAGCTCTGCCACTTTGATTAATGTCTGAGCAAATTACTTAATTTCTTGCTATGCTAGTATTCTCATTTCTACAGACCACAAAAATACTGCTAGTAAATCTTCAACTTTATTCATTAATTTCATTGTTCATAGTAATATTGGCATTGCTATTTTGAAACCATGTTATGAATATTATAAAATATGGGAAGTCAGTTATTAGAAATCAAGATATTCTAGATACAAGAAAACAGATATAAAACCAAGTAAGTTCAGCAAAAACTCTAGATTGTCAAATGAGAATTGAGAATATTAATTTCTACTACTAAAAAATACATTTCCTAGATCTGTCCACTGAAAAGACGTAGAACAATGACATCACAGTAGTAATAAGCATTCCCAGTTCCTTGATTTTGGTTTCTAAATACTATTTCCTACTAAAAGGACTCAGAGCTCCTTTAAGAAATATGTGATTTGGCTGGGAGTGGTGGCTCATGCCTGTAATCCCAGCACTTTGGGAGGCCAAGGTGGATGGATCACTTGAGGTCAGGAGTTTGAGACCAGTCTGGACAACATGGTGAAACCCCATCTCTACTAAAAATACAAAAATTAGCTGGGCATGGTGGCGCACACTTGTAATCCCAGCTACTTGGGAGGCCGAGGCAGGAGAATTGCTTGAACCTAGGAGGCAGAGGCTGCAGTGAGCTGATATCATGCCATTGCACTCCAGCTTGGGGGACAGAATGAGACCATCTCAAAAAAAAGGTGGTGGGAATAATATGTGAATATGTGATTTTTGGTCTGAGGCAGCAGTTGTACAAGGTGAGCTGGGACCTTTTTGAGGTCAGAAAGCTAAAAGTATTTAAAGATTAATGGGATAATGATAAAAGAAGACAGACTTAAGGGTCTCCCACAGGCCAAATTTGGGACAACCTCAACATCAAAAAGAATAATTACTATAACCAAGTGAAGCACAGTGAATATGTAAAACTTTATGAGTCTGCGTGATATTCAAAAAGAGAAAGAGTAATGAACTTCATTTGACACCCTTGGGATGACTATTATACCACTCCTTAATTTGAAAATTGGTTATTAAAGAGAGAATTAACCATTTATCCTGCTGTTGATGAGAGTAATTGCTTCTTTACACACACACACACACACACACACACACAGACACACATGCCAGCTGATAAATGTGGAAAGAATGATAGCATTAGACAAAATATCATTTTTGAAACCCTAATAAAATAATTCATTTACATAAGAGTCACAATTATTACAAAACTATTAGCTAAAAGGTTTATAGAAAAGTGGATATTTGCTAGTCAGTTGCAAAGGGAGGACCATATCTTTCTGATGGAGAGATTTGGCTGTTACCACCTTAATCCACTGATCAAACACAGCATCACTGAAAACGGGACAACTAGATATTATGTGCTTCCTGGTGGGATATAATATAGAGTAACTTTCAGGAAATCTTGCCAGGATGTTCAATCTGACTCCAATCAAGCCTTTAGATCCAAATTCTAATATACAGAGCATACAAGAGTTGCAGGAGAATGTTTAACAACTTTACGTGGGAACAGTTCTACAAGAGAGCTGGCATGAATTCTTTAAAGAGCTAATGTCATAAGGAAAAAAATTGAAGGAAGTATTCTGATATTATAAGAGACATAAGACATACAATAATTAAATAAATATATAATTCCTGGTTAGATCTTGGTTTGATAAATTTTGGGGTCTTTTAGGGAAATTTAAATATGGAATGGATATTAGAGAATTACATTTAAGTGTGATAATAGTATTGTGGTTTTGTGGGGGAATATCTTTAATTTTTAAAAATGGATGCTAAGTTATTTATGAATGATGTGTCATGATGTCAATAACTTATTTTAAATAGCTCAACAAAAAGCTATCTAGATAGATAAAACAAATATGGCCAATTGTTAAAAATTGCAACTATGGGTTTTCATTTTACTATTTCTTCTACTTCTCTGTACATTTCAGATTTTTAATAATGTAAAAATTTTGAGTTTAAAAATATTTTTAAATTTATATTCTATATGTAACATACATTTTAATTTGTATGTGCACAAAACATCTATCACAAATAGTAGGGATTTAAGAATGTTAGTTCCCTTCCTTCCACTTGAAATAAGAAGAAAAAAACAAACCTTATCTTTGGCTCAGCTTAAATTCTTTTTTTAGAATGAAGTGAAGTTTAAACAAACATGCATATAAGTAAACAAGCAAACAAACTTCTCACCCCATTCTCCCTTCCACCCCATTCCTCTAATTGATTTACTTGGCTTGCCTTTGTTGTACCAACAGAGAGAGCCTTCAGCTTTTAATTCACTCTGGATAGTGCCAAAGACATTTTGCACTTATTCAAATCATAAGGTCTAAGAGAGAGAAAGTGGGAGAGAAAGCATACAATGAGAAGACAGATGGAGTGGGGAAGAGATATGAGACAGATGGGCCTCTCTCAGAACAAGCAATATTGCCATAATAATAAAACTGTAAAAACAATTCAAGGAGAATGGTTTAAATACTAAGAGCTGGACTGCCCCAACTTGCTAGAAATATGGCCAGAGGGGACCTAAACTCACCCTAACCTTCCTGAAGTCAGAATTCAGATTCTTTCATTCTAGTGAAAGATCACCTTGGCCTATTTGCATATAGGCAGGCCAAGGTTATCCAAGTTTCAATTCACGTCTAAAACAAGGAATACATAAGTAGTCACTCTTTCAACAGATATTTATCAAGCTTCTACTATATGCCAGGCACTTTTCACGGAGCTTGAGATATATCAGAGAACAAAACACACTAAAATTCCTGCCCTTACGGACAGATAATAAATAAATAAATAAATAAATAAATAAATAAATAAATAAGCTAAATGGAGCATGGTTTGCAATTTAAAATAGGACGGTCAAGATGGACCTCGCTGAGACAGCCATTTAAGCAAACACTTAAAGAGAGCAACGGAGTCAGCTGTGCTACTCGTTGCAGGAAGAGCTTTACAGGCAGAAAGAATGGAAAGTGCAGAGACCCTGTGGCAGCTATGTGCCTGGTAAGTCCCAGGAATGGAGTGCAGGCTGGAAGAACTAAGAGTGAGATTGAGGAAAATGGTAAGACATAAGGTCAGAAGTAATGATGACCAGGTCATGAAGGGCCTTGAATACACTGAAGAATTTGGATTTTACCCTAAAGTTAAATAGGATCCAAGGAGCATGAGTAGAGAGGAATGACATGCTCTGGCTTATATGTTTAAAAGCGGGCTCTGACAACTGTGTTGTGAATAGACTGAAGGGGAGCAAGGTAGAAGCAGGGAGACTAGTTAAGTAGCTACTGCAGTAATCAGGTGAATGGTGATGGTTGCTTGGATCAAGGTGAAAATGGTGGAATATAAAAATAAATGTAACTGGATCAGATGCTTGCAGTGAGAAGCAGCAAAAAAAAAAAAAAAACTATAGCTCCTTATTTCTCAGTGTCAAATATGAAGATGTTTACTTTTTCATCTAAAGGTAAGCTTTATCCAACATGTACATGACCTTGTGAATTACTATGGAATGAATTATCTTGTATGGCTTTCTGTGGAGTTCAGGGAACAAGATAATGGGAAGTATCTTTAGGGCTGATGGGAGCATGAGTGGAATGAGTACTTACAACAAGGACCCAAGAGTCCAGAAGAAATTCCAGGGCCTGGCTATATTTCCTGGCTATATTTCATATCAATACAAATTTTGTTTAAAACCATTTAGACTGTCTGGCCTTGCTGGCATGCCAGATTTTTTTTTTTTTCTTTTTTTTACCAGAACCAGGTCCACTTTCAGGGCTCCATGGGGGCTCTTCAATGATAGTTACTTTAAAAATGCTAGACATCCTTCTCGTTAAAGGCAAAGACATAAAGTGAAATTGTAATTCTAAAGTTACTTTCAAGTGATAAAGTCAAAGGTTTGACTCAATAATAGAACTTAGCGAATAGGCGGAAGCAATGACTCGTGTCCAGGCCGTGTGGTCATCCCACCTCTGAATGATCTTGGCAGCATCCTAGAACTACAAGAAAAGCAATTAGAAGAAACTGAGATTGCAGGTTAGGACAGTAGAGCCTACAACTCTCCTCCATGCTGGTTGTACTAATTTACATTCCTGCCAACAGTGTACGAAGATTCCTTTTTCTCCACATCCTCTCCAGCATTTGTTATTGTCTGACTTTTGGATAGAAGCCATTGTAACTGGGGTGAGATAATATCTCATTGTAGTTTTGATTTGCATTTCTCTGAAGATCAATGATGTGGAGCACTTTTTCATATGCCTCTTTGCCATATGTATGTTTTCTTTTGAGAAATGTTCAAATATTTTGCCCATTTCCTGATCAGATTACTAGATTTTTACCTATAGTTATGAATCCATTGTCAGATAGATAGCTTGCAAATATTTTTTCTCATTCTGTGGGTTGTCCCTTCCCTTTGTTGACAGTATCCTTTGTTGTGCAGAAGCTTTTTAACTTGATGTGATCCCATATGTCCATTTTTGCTTTGGTTGCCTGTGTCTGTGGGGTATTACTCAAGAAATTTTTTGCTCAAACCAATGTCCTGGAGAGTTTCCCCAATGTTTTCTTGTGGTAGTTTCATAGTTTGAGGTCTTAGATTTAAGTCTTTAATCCATTGTGATTTTACTTTTGTATATGGTGAGACATAGGGGTCTATTTTTATTCTTCTGCATATGGATATCCAGTTTTCCTAGCTCCATTTATTGAAGATACTGTCCTTTCCCCAATATATGTTCTTGGTACCTTTGTGTGAATTTCTTCCTGAGTTCTCTATACTGTTCCATCGGTCTGTGTGTCTGCTTTTATGGCAAAAACTGTGCTGTTTTGGTTACCACAGCTCTGTAGTATTATCTGTGGTATTATCTGAAGTCAGGTAATGTGATTTCTCAAGTTTTGTTCTTTTGGCTTAGGATGACTTTGACTATTCTGGGTCTTTTTTGATTCCATATAAATTTTATGATTAGTTGTCCTATTTCCATGAAGAATGCCATTGGTATGTTGATAGGGGTTGTATTAAATCTGTAGGTTGCTTTGGGTAGTATGGGCATTTTTTAAATATTGATTCTTCTAATCCATGAACATAGAATATCTTTTCATTTTTTTTGGTGTCCTCCTCAATTTATTTCATTAGCTTTTTAAAGTTTTCATTGCAGACATCTTTCATTTCTTTGGTTAAGTTTATTCCTAGGTATCTTATTTTAATTTTAGCTATTGTACATGGGATTACTTTCTTGATTTCTTTTTCTGATTTCTTTCTTTTTTTGCTGTTGGCATATAGATGTGCTACTGATTTCTGTGTGTTGATTTTATATCCTGCAACTTTCCTGAATTTTCTTATCAGTTCTGATAATTTTTAGATGGAATCTTCAGGTTTTTCCAAATACAAGAGCATATCATCTGCAAACCAGGATAATGTGACTTCTTCCTTTCCAGTTTAGATGCACTTTCTTTCTTTCTCTTGTCTGATTTCATTAGTTAGGACTTTCAGTACTACGTTGAATAACAGTGATGAAAGTGAACATCCTAGTCTTGTTTTAGATCTTAGAGGAAAGGCTGTCAGTTTTTCCCATTCAGTACAATACTAGCTGTGGGTCTGTTGTATATGGCTTTTACTGTGTTCAAGTATGTTCCCTCTCTACCCAGGTTTTTGAGGAAGGGATGCTGAATTTTATCAAATGCTTTTTTAGCATCAATTAAAATGATCCTATGTTTTTTGTTCCTCACTCTGTTGATATGATGTATCAATCTGATGATTTATTTGCATATCTTGAACCATCCTGGCATCCCTGGGATAAATAACCCTTGGTCATGATGAATTTGGTTTGCTAGTATTTTGTTGAAATTTTTACATCAATATTCATCAGTGATATTAGCCTTTAGTTTTCTTTTTTTTTAAATGTATCTTTGTCTGGTTTTGGTATCAGGGTAGTACTGGCCTCATAGAATGAGTTTGGAATTATTCTCTCTTCCTTTATTTTTTGAAACAGTTTTAGTAGGACTGGTATTAGTTCTTCTTTAAATGTTTGGCAGAATTCAGCCATGAAGCTATCAGATCATGGACTTGACTTTACTGGGAGACTTTTTATTAGGGCTTCAATCTTGTTATTTGTTATTGATCTGTTCAGGTTTTGTATTTCTTCGTGGTTCAGTCTTGGCAGGTTTTATGTGCCTAAGAATTTATCCATTTCTTCTAGATTTTCCAATTCATTGGCATATAATGGCTCATAGTAGCCTCTAATGAGCCTTTGAATTTCTGCATTATCAGTTGTAATGTCTCCTTTTTCATCTCTGGTTTTATTTATTTGAGCTTTCTCTCTTTTTTTCTTAGTTAATCTGGCTAAAGCTTTGTCAAATTTGTTCATCTTTTCAAAAAAAAACAACCACTTTTTGTTTCCATTAATATTTTTTATTTTTTCATTTCAAATTCATTTATTTCTGCTCTGATCTTTATAATCTTTTTCTTCTACTAATTTGGGGTTCAGTTTTCTCTTGCTTTTCTAGTTCATTAAGATGCATCATTATGCTATTTATTTAAAGTTTTTCTTCTTTTTGAAGTAGACACATAGGTATAAATTTCCCTCTTAGTACTGCTTTCACTGTGCCCATAGATTTTAGTATGTTGTGTTTCCATTATCTTTTATTTCAAGAATGGTTTCAATTTCCTTCTTAATTTCTTCCTTGATCCACTGATAATTCATGAGCACATTGTTTAATTTCCATGTGTTTGTATGGTTTCCAAAATTCCTTTCGTTGTTGACATACCAGTTTTATTCCGTTCTGGTCAGGGAACATGCTTGGTGTTATTTCAATTTTTTCGAATCTTTTAAGACTTGTTCTGTGACCTAACATATGGTCTATCCTAGAGAATAATCCATGTGCTGAAGAGAAAAATGTATATTCTGTAGCTGTTGGGTGAAATGTTCTGTAAATATCTATTAGATCCTGTAAATATCTATTTGTTCTATACTGCAGATTATGTCCGATATTTGTTGATTTTCTGTCTGGGAGATCTGTCCAGTGCTGAAAGCAAGATGTTGAAGTCTCTAGCTATTATTGTATTAAGGTCTATTTCTCTTTTTAGCTCTAATAATATTTGTTTTATATATCTGAATGTTCCAGTGTTGGGTGTATCTATATTTACAATCATCATATCCTTTTGCTGAATTGACCCCTGTATCATTACATAATGACCTTCTTTGTCTGTTCTTACCATTTTTGTCTTGAACTCTACTTTGTCTGATATAAGTATAGCTATTCCTGCTCTTTTTTGGGGTTTCCATTGGCATGGAATATCTTTTGCCATCCTTTTATTTTTAGTCTACATGTACCTTTAAAGATGAAGTGTGTTTCTTGTAGGAAACAGATGATTGGATCTTGTTTTTTCAACCATTCAGCCACTCTGTGTCTTTTGATTGGAGAGTCTGGTCAATTTACAATCAATGTTGTTGATAAGTAGGGACTTACTCCTGCCGTTTGGTTACTTGTTTTCTGGTTGCTTTGTAGTCTTGTTATCCTTCTTTCCTTCTTTCCTGTATTATTTTAATGAAGGTAATTTTCTCTGGTAGTATGCTTTAACTTCTTGCTGTTTATTTTTTGTGTATCTGTTTTATGTTTTTTGATTTGATGTTACCATGAGACTTGCAAGTAGTACTTTATAACTCATTATTTAAAACTGATGACAGCTTAACACTGACTACATAAACAAACATGCAAAAATAAAACTGATTAAAAACTGCACTTTCACTTCATCCCCCTGCTTTTTAACTTTTTGCTATTTCTCCTTATGCCTTATTGTACTATGTCTTGAAAATTTGTTGTAGTTATTTTTTATTGGTTCATCATTTAGTCTTTCTACTTAAGTCAAGAGATGTTTATACACTGCAATTACAGTGTTATACTAATCTGTGCTTTTCTGTGTGCTGTTACCAGTGAGGTTTGTACCTTTAGATGATTTCTTCTTGCTCATTAACATCCTTTTCTTTCAGATTGAAGAACTCCCTTTAGCATTTCTGTAGGACAGGTTTGGTGGTGATGAAATCTCTCAGCTTTTATTTATCTAGGAAGGTCTTTATTTCTCTTTCATGCTGAAAGGATATTTTTGCCAGATATACTATTTTAGACTAAAAGATTTTTCCCCTTCAGCACTCTAAATATGTCATACCACTCTCTCCTGGCCTGTAATGTTTCCCCTGAAAAGTCTGCCAGATGTATTGGAGCTCCATTTTATGTTATTATTTTTTTCTCTTGCTGCTTTTAGGATCCTTTTATTTATCCTTGACCTTTGGGAGTTTGAAGATTGAATGCTTTGAGGTAGTCTTATTTGGGTTAAATCTGCTTGGTGTTCTATTACCTTCTTGTACTTCAGTGTTGATATTTTTCTCTAGGTTTGGGAAGTTCTCTGATATTATCCCTTTAAATAAATGTCTTACCCCTGTATCTATCTCTATCTCTATCTCTATCTCTGTCTCTATCTCTGTCTCTATCATCTACCTTTATTTCCTCTTTAAGGTCAAAAACTCTTAGATTTGTCCTTTTGAGGCTGTCATCTAGATTCGTAGGCATGCTTCATTGTTTTTTATTCTTTTTTCTTTTGTCTCCTCTGACTGCATATTTTTAAATATCCTGTCTTCAAGCTCACTAATTCTGATTAATTCTACTATGAAGATAATCTGATGCATTCTTCAGCATGTCAATTGCATTTTTCAACTCTAGAATTTCTGCTTGATTCTTTTTAATTATTTCAATCTCTTTGTTAAATTTATCGATAGAATTCTGAATTCCTTCTCTGTGTTATCCTGAATTTCTTTGAGTTTCTTCTTTGAGTTTCTCAAAACAGCTATTTTGAATTCTGTGTCTGAAAGGTCATGTATCTCTGTTTCTCCATGATTGGTCCCTGGTGCCTTACTAAGTTCATTTGGTGAGGTCATGTTTTTCTGGATGGTGTTAATGCTTGTAGATATTCTTTGGTGTCTGGGCATTGAAGAGTTTGGCATTGATTTTAATCTTCACAGTCTGGGTATGTTTGTGTCTGTTCTTGGGAAGGCTTTCCAGGTATTCAAAGGGACTTGGGCCCCAAGCCCAATAATAGTGTGGTTTTTGCAGACTCATGGAAGTACCACCTTGGTGGTCTTGGATAAGATCCTGAAAAATTCTCTGAATTACTAGGCAAAGACCCTTGTTCTTTTTCCTTACTTACTCCCAAATATACAGAGTCTCTCTCTCTCAGTGCTGAACCACCTGGAACTGGGGGTGTGGTGATGCAAGCACTTCTCTTGCCACCACCACTGGGACTGTGCTGGGTCAGACCTGAAGCTGGCCCAGTACTAGGTCTTGCCAAAGGCCCTTCCTTTCCGTGTGGTGAGTTCCCCCAGGCCCCAGTTGTGTCCAGAGATGCTGCCTGGGAACAAAGGATTGGAGTCAAAAACCTTAGCAATTTACCTGATGTTCTATTCTACTGTGGCTAAGCTGACATTCAGACCACCATAGGAAGTCATTTTCACTCTTCTTTCCTCTTACCACAGACAGAGAAGCCTTTCCCTGTGGCCACCACCAGCAGTAATCTAAGGTGAGTTCTGCCAGGCCACCACTGATGTTTGCTTAAAGCCCAAGGACTCTTATGTCAGCTTTTGGTGAATGCTGCCAGGCCTGGGACTCACCCTTCAGGGCAGTGGGCTCCCCTCTGGCCCAGGGCAGGTCCAGAAATGCTGTTCAAGAGCCTAGGCCTGGACTTGGGGACCTTAAGAGCCTTCTTACTGCTCTACCTTACTGTGGCCAAGCTGGTACATAGGGTGCAAGACAAAGTCCTCTTTACTGTTACCTCTGCTTTTCTCAAACAGGAGTCTTTCACTATAGCCACTGTAGCTAGGAATGTGCTGGGTCTCCCCTGAAGCCAGCATGTTTCAGAGCCCAAGGTCAAAGGCGTACTTCATGGTTATTACTGGTGGTTATTCAGGGCCCAAGGCTCTTTAGTCAGCAGATGATGAATCCTGCCAAGACTTGGTCCTTCCCTTCAAGGCAGCGGGTTCCCTTTTGGCCAAGGTGTGTCTAGAAATATCATCCAGGAGCTAAGGCCTAAAATGGAAGCCTTGTGACTCTGCCCAGTGTCCCATCTTACTGTGGCTGAGCTGGTATCCAAGATAAAAGACAAAGTCCTCTTTATTCTTCATGCTCCTCTCCTTAAACAGAAGGAAGACATCCCGTCTTCCTTCTATGACTATGACTTTCTTCTTTGCTATGAGCTGCGCTGCCTGGGGTTGGGGGAGGGATGGCTTAGCCATCAGCTGGTATCTCCCTAGGTCATGTGCCACCCTAGTTCACTGGCTCTAAGCCCAGCCTACCACTGGGAGTTGCCCAGGAATTGTAGTCCTTGTGTCCTAGACTGCCTTTAAAGTTTACCTAGGACCCCAGAGCACTTTGGCTTGCAGTGGTGAGGCTTGCCAAGAAACTCAAGTTTTGATTGAAAGGATGGGTGACCCTCATCTGGCTAGGGCTTGTCCAAATGCTCCCTCTATGTGCTGAAGCTGGCTGAGCCCAGCACAGCTTTATTTTCCACTGTGACAGAACAGCATTGTGTTCCATGTAAAGTCCCCCAGTCACTGCACTCTTCCACCCCAAAGTGCACAGATTCTCTCTCCTTGCAGCATGGTCACTGCCAGGGGATGGGGAAGGGATGTTGGTGACTCAAGACTGCCTCTCCTGCCCTCCTCAATGCCCCTTTCCACAATATGAAGTTAAAACCAGGTGCTGTGATTGCTCACCTTATTGTTTGTTCTTGAGATGGTGCTTTGCTGTGTGCAGATAGTTGTTAAAATTTGGTGTTCCAGTTGGGGAGCTAAGGGGGTGTACAATGTAGACTTCTATTCTACCATCTTGCTCTGCCTGCTCAAGAATTGCATTTAATTTTCAAAACAATTTGTAGAGGATTGATATCTTAATATCAAATTTAACCAATAAATAATTATTTAGGTCTTTAATATCTTTTAGCAATGTTTTATAGTTTCAGTGTACAGAATTTGCCCATTATTTTTTAGATTTATCTCCAAGTATTTTGTATTTGCTGATGCTTTTACAAATTGTTTTGTTTCTAAATTTCCATTTCTGATTACCTATTGCTAACATATAATCAATTATATTTTTCAGATACCTACAACTGTGTTAAATTCAGTAGTTCTAGTAATTTTTTTGTAGAGTCCTTATAATTTTATGGACTGTCATTTCCTCTGTGAATAAAGATAGTTTTACTTCTTTCATTTTATTATTATTATTTTTAAGTTCTGGGGCACATTTGCAGGATGTGCAGGTTTGTTCCATAGGTAAATGTATGCTATGGTGGTTTGCTGCACCTGTCAACCCATCACCTAGGTACTAAGCCCAGCATGCATTAGCTCTTTTTCCTAATGTTCTCTCCACCACCCTCCCCTGACAGTCCCCTGTGTGTTTTACTCCCCTCCCTGTGTCCACGTGTTCTCATTGTTCAGCTCCCACTTATAAGTGAGAGTTTTACTTCTTTATTACCACTGTAGATGCCTTGTATTTATTTTAATTGCCTGATTGCTTTGGTTAGAACCTCCAGTACATTGTTGAAAAAAAAAGGTGAGAAGATATCTATGTCATGGTCCTAAAAGTTAGAGGGAAAGTGTGCAGGCTTTCCCATCAAGTATGGTGTTAGTAGGTTTTTCATAGGTGCTCTTTAACTGGTTGAGAACGTTCACTTCTGTTTCAATTTTGCTGGGAGATTTCTTTTTCTAATCAGGACTGAATGTTCAATTCATGTTCAGGAATGTTCAAGAATGCTTTTCTATGTTTATTGAGATGATTATATAGTTTTTCATTTTTAGTTTGCTAATATAGTGAGTCACATTTCTTGATTTTAAAATGTTAAAGCATTTGAAATTCTACATTCATGAGCTAAATCTCATTTGGTCATGATGTATTGTTCCTTTTATACATTATTGAATTTTATTTGGTAAACTATTGATTTTTTGCATCTATATTCATGAGAAATATTAATCCGTAGTTTTCTTCTTTTATAATGTCTTACTTTGATTTTGGTATCAAGGTAATGCTGAACTCATAAAATGAGTTGTGAATTGTTCACTGTCATGTTATCTTCTGGGTATTTGTGTAGAATTGGTATTATTTCTTCCTTAAATTTTTGATAGAATTTACTTAACCCATCTAGAATTTTTTCTGTGAGAAGATCTTTAACTATAAATTCAATTTTTTAAATAAACACAGGGTAATTCTGATTACCTACTTTTCTTGAATGAGCTTTGGTAGTATGTCTTTTAAAAAATGTGTCCATTTTACCCATGTTGTCAAATTTCTTAGCATAAAGTTGTTCATCATATTCCCTTCTTACTTTCTAGGTATCTTTCAATAATTTTAATATGAGTTTAGTAGCTTAGTAGTAATAATGTACCCTGTTTTATTCTTAGTAATAGTAATTTGTGTCCCTGACTTCATCTTGTCATTCTCTCTCTAGTTGTCTCTCTCTCGTCAACCTAACAAGGTGTATTGATTTTATAGATCTTTTCAAATAATTAGTGTTTTTTTTCATGGATTTTCTTCATTACTTTTCTGTTTTCTATTTCATTGATTACCATATTGGTACTTATTATTTTCTTTTTTCTAATTTATTTGGGTTTAATTTGTTCTGCTTTTTCTAGGCTTAAGGGAGAAGATTTGAGACCCTTCTTCTTTCCTATTATAGGTGTGAAATTCTATAATATTTATTCTAACTTCTGATTTAGTGGCAGTTGTGTATTTTGTAAGGCTGCATTTTTATTTTCACTCAGTTAAAAATAGTTTCTAATTTCCTTTTGATTTCTTGTTGAGTCCTGCTTCTTATCCAATTTGATAATCTCTACATTTTATTTGCAGGGTTTAGCCCATTTACATTTGTGGAATTTTAAATATGTTTAGACTTAAATCTATCATCTTGCTATTTGTCTTCTATTTGTCCTGTTATTTATTCTTCTTTTTCTGGCTTCTTTTGGAGTAACTAAATATTTTTCATCATTTCATTTAATCTCCTTTGTGGCTTGTTAGCTATAACACTGATTATTTTAGTGATTGCTTTAGGGCTTACAATATACGTTTTTAACTTGTTATAGTCTATGTTCCAGTTGTGTTATATCATTTACATATAAAAATCTTATAATAGGCTGGGCATGGTGGCTCATGCCAGTAATCGCAGTACTTTGGGAGGCCAAGGCAGACAGATCTCTTGAGTTCAGGAGTTCGAATCCACCTTGAGTGACATTGCAAAACGCTGTCTCTACAAAAAATACAAAAATTAGCCAGGCATGATGATGCACACTTGTAGACCCAGCTACCCAGGAGGCTGAGGCAGGAGGATCACTTGAGCCTAGGAGGCAGAGGTTGCAGTGAGCCAAGATTGTGCCACTGCACTCCACCCTGGGTGACAGAGTGAGATTCTGTTTCAAAAACAAACCAACAAAAAATAAAAAAAACCCTTAAAATATATTTTCATTTCTGCCTTCCAGACTTAAATTGCGGTCATATTTTATTTGTACACATTATGAACTCCACAACATAGTATTATTATTATTTTGCTTATATAGTCAATTATCTTTTAAAAAGATTTAAATAGTAAGAAAGTATCTTGGCTATGTGTGGTGGCACACATGTGTAATCTCAGCACTTTGGGAGACCAAGGCAGGTGGATCACTTGAGCCTAGGTGTTCAAGAGGAGCCTGGGAAACATAGCAAAACCTCGTCTCTACAAAAAAATAAAAAAAATTGCCTGGGCATGGTGGCACATGCCTGTAGTCCCAGCTACGCAGGAGGCTGAGGTCGGAGAATCATATGAGCCCTGAAAGTCTAGGCTGTGTGAGCTGTGATCATGCCATTGCTCTCCAGCCTGGGCGACAGAGTGAGACCCTGTCTCAGAAAAAAAAAAAAAAAAAGAAAGAAAGAAAGAAAGAAAAGAAAAGAAAGTATTTTCGATAATTACCCATATTGTTTCCATATCTGGTGTTCTTTATTCATTTGTGTGGTCTAAACTCCAATTATACATTTATTCAGCCACTTGAAAATGTCTTACAAATTACTTATGCTATATTCATTTTTTAAAATTCTTTTTTTCTTTGTGTTTAATGTGAATGGTTTCTATTGATAGGCTAGGTTTTCTTATCTCTTCTTTGGTAAAGTCTAATTTGCTCTTAATTCTATTCAGTATAGTTCTCATCTGAGATATTTAGTTTTCATCTCTAGAAGTTCCATTTGGGTCTTTTTATATCTCCTATATAGTAAAATTTTAGAACATCTAGTATACAGTTATAATAACTGTTCTTCTCTTTTAATTCTAATATTTATATCAGTTTTAAATTGGTTTTGATTGGTTAATTTTTCCCTATTACAGGTCATATTTTCTTGCTTCTTTGCATGCTTCATATTTTCTGATTCTATGCCAGATGTAATTTCTACCTTGTTGGATACTGGATATTTTTGACCTGTATTACAGTCAAGTTACTTGGAAACAGTTTGATCCTCTGGAAACTTGCTTTTAAAGATATGTTAGTGAGACCAAAGTAGTATTTAGTTCAGGGACCATTGTTCTCCACTACTGAGGCAAGACCTTCTGGGCATTCTGCCCAATGCCTCATAAGTTGTCAGGCTTGTGAGAATAGTCACTATTCCTGATCCTGTAACAGTACCAGCCTTGTGCCCTCCAACTCTTGTTTTGTTTTTTGAGACAAGGTTTCACTCTGTCACCCAGGCTGAAGTGCAGTGACATAATCATGGCTCACTGCAGCCTTGAATTCTTAGGATCAAGAGATTCTTCCACTTCAGCCTGCCAAGTAGCTGGAGCTACAGGTGTATGCCACCATGCACAGCTCAATCCTCTTATTTGGTTCTTTTTCAAATATTGGGTAGTTTCCTTATGAACAACATGCACCAATCAGTACTCCACTAAATTCACTGAATTCTCCAGAGGTACTTCCAGAGGTACTTTTTTTTTGAGACTGAGCTCTGCCGCCCAGGCTGGAGTGCAATGGCGTGATCTCGGCTCACTGCAACCTCTGCCCCCGCCGGGTTCAAGCATTTCTCCTGCCTCAGCCTCCTGGGTAGCTGAGATTACAGGTGCATGCCAGCACGCCCAGCTAATTTTTGTATTTTTGGTAGAGACAGGGTTTCACCATGTTGGCCAGGCTGGTCTCAAACTCCTGACCTCAGGTGATCCACCCGCCTTGGCCTCCCAAAGTGCTGGGATTACTGGCGTGAGCCACTGTGCCCGGCCTCCAGAGGGACTTTCTACAGATTTCCAGAGAACTTTTTTTGTGCAGCTCTCTCCTCTATGGTCCTCTGTTATGAAATCTCTAGCCAGTAAGGTCTCCCCCAATCCTTAGCTCTGTCTTCTCAACTTAAAGAGGAAGTTTCCCGGGCTCCACCTGGATTTTTGCTTCTTGCACTGTGGCCTTGAAATTCTCTCAAGGCAATCAGTAAGTTCAGCAATCATAGGTCTCACCTTTGTTTCCCTTCTCTCAAGAATCACTGTCTTTCATTGTCTGAGCCTAGTGTCTTATTGTTTTATATATTTTGTCTTTTTGTTTGTATGAATGTTTCAGTTGGAAAATAACTGTCCGGATTACTTCATTTTGGCCAGAAGCAGCAATCACTGGTGAAGTTTTAAAGGGGAAGAATTCTGTGTTGCCGGCTGAAAGGAGATTCAAAGCTTATAGATTCTGTGCTACTGGTAGCAGAGCTGAAATTTTGTTTAGAAATCACAGAGCTTGCTTTGAACATTTTTGCCTTCGGCCTGGAAGGGGCTTGAAGTAATACCAGTGGCCAGGGGTACCTTATAGTTTCCTTATTTGATATTACAACTATAAATTATAGCAGTTAAACTCAGCTGGTACAAGTCACTTATTTATTTATTTATTTATTTATTTATTTATTTATTTATTTGAGATGGAGTCTCGTTCTGTCACCCAGGCTGGAGTGCACTGGCGTGATCTTGGATCCCTGCAACCACCACCTCCCAGGTTCAAGCAATTCTCCTTCCTCAGCCTCCCAAGTAGCAGGCGCCAGCCACCACGCTTGGCTAATTTTTTGTATTTTTAGAAGAGATGGGGTTTCACCAGTTGGCTGGACTCGAACTCCTGACCTCAAGTGATCCTTCTGCCCCGGCCTCCCAAAATGCAGGCATAAGCCACCACTCCTAGCCCAAGTCACCTCTTTTAAAATGCAAAGTCCCTTGGGAATTAATGACTAGTAACCTTCTAACAAGTTAAGAGCTACTGATTATTGGAAATTTCCTGGTATATGTCAGCCACTTTAGTGAACATTTTATATCCATTCATTCATTGAATCTTCACATTAATCCACTCAGGTACCTTTGTAGCTTAAATAGACTGGAAGAAGTTGAGAAACTTGTCCAAGGTCTGAGAGCTCTTGAGTGCATTAGAACCTAGACTTAGAAGATGCCAACCTCTTGCTTTTCAAAGTGTAGTCCACAGACCAGCAACAGTAGGACAACCTCAGGCTCTATTCTAGACCTATTGAATCCAGACTTGCATTTTAATAAGGATTCCGCTTGATATACCTGAACAGTCAAATTTCAGAAGTCCTGCTCCGATCCATGCTCAACCTGTTCTCCCTGTCAACTGGTTGAGAGAAAAACATTAAAGGAAGTTGAGCCTTAAGACAAGGTAGGCAGGATAATGTGAAGGCTTGGAGTACCCTTCTCATGGTTCAGGCAGGCAAGGTTGGGGTGCCATGGTGTATGTATTACATAATCAGAGGTAATAATGAAAAATATCTTACATACTGAGTACTTCCTAAATGCCAGATACTGTTCTAAAGAGCTTTGCAATATTAACTGACTTAACCTTTACAACAAATCTATAAAGGTTTATGCTCATTTTATAGACGAAGAAACTGGAATTCAGAAAGCTTAAGTACCTTGCTCAACCCAATTTATTAGTGGCAGAGCTACAGTGTGACCTCAAGGCAGTGTAGTTCTAGAGTCTAAGCTTCTAGATCACATACATCATACATCATCAGAAAGCATGGAGAACTTGGGCAGAAAGTGGAAAATGCAGAGAACATAGAAGAAGAGGAGAGGTACAAAAGATGACTTCTATCTTGCTTGCTTTTTTTTTTGTGCCAAAAATAAAGCTATGCATACTAATATAACACAAAAGTGTGCTAGGAACTTTAAAATATCTACAAAAGTCTATTTCTTTGCATATCTGAAATCCAATGTGTCATGGCTCTGCAGGTGAGCATAATTAAATAGCGATGAAGATTTCTCATCTACTGAAAGAAAAGATGAAGAGATAGAGAGTAATAGTTTTGGCTATACAATTTTCTGCTAATTCTGAGCAGAGAGAAAACAACATACTCAGAGGCTATTTCTGTGTACTGTAAAGCAAAGAGAGATAAAAATATGAGAGCTGCTGGCCCTCATTAAAAGGATAAAGGGTTGCGGATTGGTATTTCCTTTTAGGCTTTATAGAATTTTTGTTTGTTTGTTTGTTTGTTTTTTGAGACAGAGTCTAGCTCTATCGCCCAGGCTGGAGTGCAGTGGCGCAATCTCAGCTCACTGCAAGCTCCGCCTCCCGGGTTCATGTCATTCTCCTGCCTCAGCCTCCCAAGTAGCTGAGACTACAGGCGCATGCCGCCACGCCCGGCTAATTTTTTGTATTTTTAGTAGAGACAGCATTTCACCTTGTTAGCCAGGATGGTCTCGATCTCCTGACCTCGTGATCCGCCCGCCTCGGCCTCCCAAAGTGCTGGGATTACAGGCGTGAGCCACTGCGCCCGGCCTGAAGTTTTAAATTTAAGAGGACACTGCTGCTTGCTGACATTGGTGAGGATTTTTGCTTTATGTAGAGTGGATTAACTGTGCTCATGCTTCTTTGTAGCTTTACTGAGATATTTTAGATATAATCTATAGTTCCTCCTCCTAGAAGGAAGAAATACAAAAGCACGAGTCAGCTGGCTTCTGGGGCACAATTCAGAGCCTCTGTGTTTTATTGTGCATTGCCTCAGTTAATTAGCTTTCTAATTATGATTTTATTCTAAATTGTTATTTTAAATCAATGCCCAGAGATTGTGTTGAGGTAACATATTACTTGAGAAATAATAGGGATTTGGTTATCTGCCTTTAGCTCTGAAAGTTACACTGTTCAGAAAAACATTGTTTATGTGCTTTCTTTTCCCGCACCAACCCTGACTTCTTTTGATGTTTCAAGCCACCAACAGGACTTGTGCATTAATCAGGAAAGGTGTTCATTCAGCTCTGTTCTCAGAAATCACCCATCTCACTTTACTTTCCACCTTATTTTATTCTGCTCCATTTTCACCTAGTCTTTTACTTGGTTTTTGCCTCTCTTGTTTTTATCTGAATTTCTACTCTTTGGACTTGCACTTCTTTAGCATTTTTTGTCCAAGGACGTTTGGAGTCCTGTAGCAATTCAGTATTGACCCAGTGGCTCCTCCTGATCTTGCCATGGATTGCATAACTTGATCACTCGATTTCAGCCCCTTGAGAGCCAAACCTTGGAACTAACCTGCTGGGCAAGTGCCTTGGCTGGGTATATTTGGAACCCCTCGATATCTATCCCTTGATTCTACCAAGCCTGGAAAAACATGCAATTGGAACAGGTTTGACTTCGACTATTATCTCCTTTTGGGTTTATCCTTTCTTTGCCCCTTTCCTTCCCACATGTATCCAGAAATTTTGTTGATGTTGTCCACCTTTATTTCTTTCAGAAAAGCTCTGATCTATGTCCCATTCTCACAGTAGCTTACTTTTTACTGGATGTCAGCTGTCTGGTCTGTTAAACCTGAGCATGGATTTCTTTAAAAGATGGTAGTAGATTATACTTCTCCCACTCGAGGTAACATGTGCATCTTAATAAGCCACTTGACTGAGATCTTCTGACTCATATACTGAAGGTGCCTTATTACCTTGCTGGAACAAGGTGTGATGTGAGTAAATATAATACAAAGCAAATCAAAAAATAACAACAGCAATAACTCTTCTCACATTAGGAAAATCTGATATTGTGGTACATGCTACGACTATTTGTTGGTTGTCTTCTAGAGACTTTTTTCCTGGGCACAAAGTTGCCAAGACGATATTTCTCAGCTTTCCTTGCAGTTACATGTGGTCATATGATTAAGTTTGGAACAACAGACTATTAGAGTATATGATGTGCTCAAATACCGTGTCACTTGCAAATTCAGATAAGATTCTGGCTTTGGACTTTGTCTCTATCCCTCACATCCCATGGTCAGCATTTTGATACGACAGCACCCTAGTTCTGGCTACGCAGGTGAAGACACCACTCAGGAGAAGGCAGAGCCCAATATGAAAAAAACCTGGGTCCCTGAATGATTTTTGTAGAGCAGAGTTGTCCCCACCAGCCTATATTGGCTAAACTGTCACTTGAGTGAGAAATAAATTTCTCTCATTTAAGTGACTATCTTTTGGGTTCTTTTTGTCACAGCAGCTTAGCATTTGCCCAAACCTATTGGGGGGAAATGTCTGAAGCATTGCCTTGGGGAATTAGGGTTTGGAGACCTGGGTTCTATATGTCTGACATTGGAAAAGCTCTATCTCAGTCTTCCCTAGGAAGATAAATTGATTTGTGGTTGGGACCCTTTCTATCTTTAAAACTTTGTTGTTTGCAGAGTTTTCATCTGTATCACAATCATCTTGAGGGATTTTTAAAACACAGATTTTTGGGCAACACTCTCTGGGTTTCTGATTCAGGAATTCTGGGGAGGGCCTGAGAATATGCATTTCTAACAAACTCCCAAGTGGTGCTGATGCTGCTGGTCCAGGGACCACTCTTTGAAATCCCCAGACTTTCCTCTGACAACACATTAGAGAAATATTTTGCCAACATTGATTTGAAGGGCCACTGTAGGAGATGTTGAGGCTCCACCCCATAACTTTTGGATCACCTGTGAGTTCTCTTGCAGCTCCAGTGGACAGTTTCTACACATGCTGACAGATTCCCACCCAAGTCCATGAATTTCTCTATTTCTCTGCCTGAGGGCTTTCTCTCTACCAGGGCATCTTGCTCAGCCTGCCTATACGCAGCCTGGAAGGGCTAGGGATTGGTGGCTTCCAATGAAAACCCTCTACTAACAAGGGATGGCTGTTGGTGGATAAATACCCAAGCCTCCCTAGCCCTGAGTAGAACAGTTCTGGCTGTTTTCTTTGTTCAGATAATCAGGTTGCGATTGCCCACAACAAACTTAATACTCCTTTTATTGCTTTTTCTCCCTTCTTGTCTCACTTTCTCCTCTCCCTCACTCCTGCTTTCCAAGGTCACCTCCAAATAAACTACCCACACCAAAGTCCTCCAACCAGGATCTCCTTTGGGAAAGAGGGGCGGATTTAAATAGAGCCACCTTTCTACTTATTCCATTGCCTGGGCACCCACATATCTTGGTACAACTCTAAGTAGGACAGAGTCTCAAGGGGAATTGGCTATCACTGAAGGTGGGGCATTTATTATTATTAGAGGCATTTAAATAGCAACTGGACCACATTTCAGCAAGAACAAATGAGAGGCAGTAAGGAGCAACCTTTATGGGAGCAAGCTCTGGAGCCGTAGTGCCTGATTCAAACCTCAGGTTTGCTGCTTACTGGATGAGATGCTGGGCAAATTATTATGTCTTTGTGCCTCAGTTTCCTTATCTGTAAAATGGGGGTAGTAATACTTACCACCATATAGGGTTTGGGGAGGATTAAATGAGTTAACATACAAAAAGTTCTTAGAACAGTGCATACACGTAGCAAGCTCAATAAGTGTTAGCATTTTATTGCATTTCTGGGGCAGGGACTCCAGAATAATTGGGGAGGAGGCTTCTAAGTCCTTTCCAACCCTAATGTACCTTCTCTTCATGTCAGGAACAGAACAGCCATCTCTCCACCACTTGCTAGAGCAGACAGCTGGCAGAGAGCTATGTGTTCTCAAATTGTTTGAAAAGTGGAATGACTCTCTTGTCCTTCTGTTAGCCTATGTTCCTTGTTGATTTTGGTAAACTACCAGTTAAAATTAAAAAAAATGGAGACAATAAAGGATTGTCGTAATCTTTCAAAGTCATCAGCAATGGAAACTTCCTAATATCTTTCTGCTAGACACATCCACAGCAAGTGATTAAGGAGCATAAACATATTATGTACTTTAAAAATACTTTTAATAACAACAGTACATCCTCTCTGTAAACAATTTAGAAAAAAAAATGATCAGCCATAATAATCCTACTTCTTACTAAGATATTGGTGTATTGCCTTACATAGCTTTCTCTATAGATAGATGGATAGACAGACAGATGATAGAGAGATAGATTGAAAAATGAGATTGTTCCATACAAGTTGCTTTATTAACAGTTTTCACTGAATATAGTATGAATAGCAAGCTGTGCCTTGAAATATTATTTCACATTATTTGACTCTAATTTTACTCTTAGAAGGTGACTTACTTTGGAATAAAAAGGGTATCTTGCTATCTAACTAATGTCTCTGAAAATACAGCTAAACAAGAGATTTAAGAAAATCTATAGATAAATGTCCATACAAAGCTTAAAGGGATTAGCTGAAAACAGCCAATAGGGGAATGCTTTGCACATAGACAATTTTTTTGAGTGGAACTGGGATCACCAAACCTTTTCCTAAAGCTGCTAAAAAATCACATTCCGAAGTATTTTTTAAATCCCTTCTCTTGGTCTCTACCCTCCCACAGGAAAAATTACTGAAGATAGGTTAAGAAAGACATTTTATCAGCATTAGCAAGGAGAGTTATCAAGTTGACTAGATAGAATATAAACTGAATTGAAAGCTTTGAAATAATTCTGATTTCAATTGTGGGGATCAGGGAGGAAGCAAAAAGTAGGACACTGGACCAATATTTTGTTCTCTAAAGGCCACGGATGTGAGCTAATTACACAGGGTACATTCCTCTGTGGAACTAGAGAGAGCTCTGCTTTTGTATATGTGCCTCTTTCAGGTACATAATGTAGAGGACACAAAAAAATTAGACTCTTCCTTCTTTCTAGGAGTCAAGGACATATTGTCTCCCTATGGCTACATACCACCAGACATAAGCAGCGTAACCCAAAATTGATTTCTGACTTTTATAATTAGTTCCTAAATCAAGAGAATGTAATAAGTATACTAATACATTGTACAATGGTTTGAATGGAAAAGAATTAGGGATAAAAATAAGGTAAAGGATTTTAAGTCTGTTTTGGGGTAGTGACTACCACTAAATGAATTCGAAAATTATTTAACTTTAAGTAGTGCTTTGAAGAACATGGAAAGAATGAGAGACCCCATTCATGTTAAATCCTTCTCATATCATTCCAATTGGCAAGAAAGCAAGAATGCATACTAGGAGAGGTCAAGGTGATTTTGAGGCAGTGATGCCCCCCTCTCCCTGTGCAGCAAAACAGTGTGGTTATGGAATTCAAAAAGAAATGAAGGCAGGCAGAGGGACTTGGAATTGTGCATGGGGGAAAAGAAGTAATATTGAGAACTTTGAAGTGGTGAGTTTGACTTTCATGTGGAAACAATTGGTGACATCATCAATATCTTAAAAAAAAATGATGACACAATCCAAGTGGCAGGAAAGATGGGAAATCTTGTTTTAACATACTTTGAGTGTACAGGACATAGAAGCAAAATGTGAGCAGAGGAGATGAAAAGACTGGAACCTGCTTGTTGATAAGTAGAAAATGAGTCTGTGGGCAGAGCAAAGAGGAAAAGGGCATCTTACTTGGATCCAAAAATAAGACCCATACTTTCTAAGGATCTAAATATGTGAATATCAACAGAAAGGTAAAAGAAAGTGGTAAGCATCTCTGTTTTGGACCTGGAAGGAGAATTATGTATTCTTTGAACTGGGATGAGAAGAAATAGGAAAGGCTTTAAAATTATGCCAAGCAAAATAATGGGAAGTTAAGAAAAGATGCTGTTCAGTCAGAGCTGGAGATTTCAAGTCCAAGTCATTGTGATAGTAAAATTCGAACTCACCACTAAAGTGATAGATAAAATATATGTTATATCCTCAGGATAATATATTTTATCCTGAGGAAAATATATTATCCTGAGGAAAACAGAGAAATAGAGAAAAGTATTGATGCAAACCTCTTTGCATTAATTTCCTTCTTTTCACAAAAAAGGAGATGATAGAAAACTGACCTACTTACTGGTAATGGTAAATCAGCATTGAAACTCAACCATTAGATAATATCCATCTGGGAAACGGAAGAGTCAGATTGTGAATGGGCTGGGATCACATTTCTGCCCAGGGAACTGTTGGGTAAAGGAGAGTGAACCTAGATTAGACCTGGAATGGACTTTAGTAAAAGCAAAAATCTTTACATTTTACAAGTGTTCGAATGTCTCACTTTTCAAGTTTTGCCTCAGAGAGACAAGTTTGCCAAACCCGTTTATGTGCTAAGGTCTCAAAGCAAAGTAAACCTTAAGAAGGCAAACAAAAGCTTTGCTCAGGCAAAATAGCATGAACAGGCTTGAAAACAGACACATTAAACAGAACCTAGAGTATGAACTTGACTAATTGTTTTCTTTCTTGTTATTTGATTTGGATGTAAACAGTGATACACAACTCATCCAATCCTGTGTCCACCCTATAAAGGTATTTCCTTTTGATATTTCTGTTTATTTTTTTCAAGAGGAAGAGAACTATTATTGGTTTCTGCAAGGTGTAAATGGGAACTAAAGTCAAGTCTATACATCACCAGGCAAATGAGATGGGACGATACGATTGGCTAACTCACACCTATAATGGAGAATTTTAAAGCCAGTGATCAACAGGGGGCTTTTGGCTCTCTTGGCATTAAGAACTACACCAGGGAACTGGACACAGACACCTTTTAAAAATTATGATTGTCTGCTTCTCTCTTATATAGAGGGATATGACCATAAATCATTTTACCATATTTTTACCACTAAGGTCACAGCTAATTTTCATGGAAGGACCATTAGGTGGATGGCATTGATTATTTATTTTGACCAGCTATTGAAAAGCTCAGATTGGATCCACTAAGTGTTTTGAATTGACTACCTAATTGAGATATAAAACAATTTAATTAAATTCAAAATGCAGACAATTGACAAAACCATTACAAAGAAAAATTCTTAAATGGAATTGAACAAATGGATGGTTAGGCTGAATTATTAAGAATGGGTCATGTGAAATAATATAGCCACAGAGAAGAGCGCGTCATGGCTCAGAGAATGTCCAACTTAGCTGATCTGAAGCTAGCCTTTCTCTCTGCTTTATCAAGGAGTCTTCCAGGATGAGGAGTTATGTATAGAGGGAGAGACTGCTAGGATTTGAATGTAAGGAGGAAAATGACTGAGTGGGTATGGAAGGGAGTGATGGTTCTAGGTATCCAGAACAATACAAATTTATGTGGATGCTTTGAGCAAAAGGGTGAACTCAGTAAAGTTACTTCATTTTTTGAGCCTTAGCCAAAAATCTGGGTGAATAATACGTATATTGTGGTAGTTTGTGGGGAATAAATGAAATGATTTAATGTTAGTAAATTACCTACAGTGGGGCTTACAGCAAATGTTCAACAAATGTAGCTGCTATTATTGTTGTTAACATTATTGTGATGTCAGGGTCAAGCTTGTTTCCCAGATAAAGAAGTTGACTTTTTTTGTGTATGTTTGCCTCAAGGCCAGCCATTTCACAATGCTTATTAATGAGCACAGTAATTGAGGGACATAGAAACTGTAAAGGCCAGAGACAGCAAATAAAGGGCACATGTGTCTCATGCTCACTACTTCTACAGCCAAAGCAGACATAAGTAATCAATTGTAGTACTCTCCACTGACCCTGAACACAGCCTCGAAATCCTTCCCACATTCTTTTTCAGGCAGCTCCCAGCCCAGTGATTCAAAGGGAGCACTTGAGATGAAATCTACCTGGTAAAATAGAGTTAGCTCCAATGAAATTGCACTCAGGGGAATAGTACTCATGGGGAAAATGAGCCGAAGTTTTACCATTTTTAGAGGATAAAACAGCTTTGAAGAAAAACATGAGTTGATTAGTGCAATGAGCCAATGAGCAAAGTTTGTTCTAATACGAGATTCAAAGATTCATAAACTGTCCTTTTTCTCAGGATATTGTTTTGTCATAGTAAAGGAAAACATTGAGCTTAGGTTGGGGAAAAAACATATGCTGAACACAGTGTTTTCAGTAACAGCCGCTGAACAATCGAGGAGACATCATGTCCTGCCTCTGAGTCCTTCACCTTGCTCCTCTAAATGGAAACACAAGTGCCTGGGGATATTTGAAACATGACAAACACTGGAGGAGTGCTGATGGAAAGCCCTGTAAAGAATTTCCATGCCTGATCATATAACAGATGGCTCCCTACAAAAATCGTTTTAATATTAAACAGACAGTTCAGGCCTATGAAAAATTCTGCCATAAATCTGTAATTGAAAATATTAAAAAACATCCATTCAAAAAGACTGTAAATTTTTACAAGGAATTTCTTATGCATTTCAGAGCTTATATCAAAAGAGGGAATGTCCCCTCTTATTTAAAGAGGGGATTTCAAATCAATTCAAAGGTCTATAGACTTAAAAAAAATCTTAGATAGAAAGGTGTGTGTCTCTGTATGGCTCTGTGTGTGTGTGTGTGTTACTTTGTCTATTTGATCTTCTCACACACCTATACTCACTGAACACCTTCCTCAGCCCATACTGACCCATAGGCCCTCCTGCTTCTCTTGTCCTTCAGCTCCTTGTGGATTCTGTAGTCCTTTTGCCCAGCATGGATCCCATGCTCAGATGTTTTTGATGACACTCTTTTTAGGACACTCTGGAACATCTGACTTTCTTGATTTCCCACCACTCCTATTGCTACTCCGGCAAGGGCTCTGAAAGTCAAGGCTTTTGAGGACTTGGCAGTTTCCTGGGTCCTCAAGTTATTGCTGCTGAGATTTCAGTTCAATAGTATACATGATTTTGTCCAGCCTTCTTTGTTGCTGTTACTTGTTTTTCGTTGCTACCCAAAACACCTCCCAGCAATTCGTAGCCCTAAGTGAATTCTCACCCCATCATTTGCCCATCTGCTTTATGCATGGAGAAAGGAGAGACCTGCCCAGCATCTCACTTCTAGAGCGTGGCCTTCACCTGCTGCCTGGCCCACCTGCCCCTTCACACCCTATGAAGCTTCTTGCTTCAGGCCTCCATGGAGTTGTGTTAACATCTGTAGATTCTAGCTTCTCTTAGATCAGAACGCTGGTAGTTCAAGAGACTGTAGGAGAGATGTGGACAAACTTTTAAAAAATTAAATAGTTATATATTTGTTTTAGTATGATTTTTAGAAAAAAGTTATCAAAACCATAATTTCATGGACTTTTTAATTATTATGATTAAGGGGAAGGCTAAGGAAAAACAGTCAGTCCATTTAAAGTTGGCTTTGAAGACTCAAGACAAGGTGAAGAGAGGACACAAAACAAGGACACCAGATGCTAATCTGAGGAAGACTGTCGAATGAAAGGATGTTTGATGGTCCAAGTTAGAAAACATAAAGACAATCATCTGCACTGGACGTGTGTGTGTAATTGGCAAATGGAATGATATTCTCTGTCCCCCTCTCTTTCAGGTTATAGACTCTTGTCTTCCCTATCCAGACATTACAAGACAGCGTTTCCAATTTCCACGCTGTTGAGCTAGGTGATATGGCTCTTTAGCCCTTCTTCTGCACCATGATAGCAATAAAATCTCTTAAGAGTTTAGAAGTCAACTGATTTTGCTTCCAGACAATTCTCCAGTCCTTTAAGGAGCCATAGCAACTAAAAGGATATACTGATGTTTGGTGGTTGTTATTGGCTTTCTTTTTGTTTATTTTGATTTATTTACTTTATATTTAACAAAAGCAGGAAACATCAGTGAAGAGCGAGGGTGGTCAGCCCCAGGTGTCCTTTGCTTCCTGAATAGGAGGTCTTTTGTTAGCATCCATTAACACCTTAGGGGACTTTCAAATCAACATGCCTGCCCTTCCTGACCCAGACAGGGTTGTGGTCATAAATGGTTCTCTTAGGGAGAAGGTTAATAGTTCCATGGTCCTTACTTAACACGGGAGGAGATTTAAGTTTAAGTTCTCACATAATAAAGGCTTCAAAGTTTTTACTTTAACAGCTGCTTACATAGAGTTATGGCAAGACTTACTGCAGGCACTTCACTAATATTAACGGATTTATTTTAATCTCCTTAATAACTCCATGACTAAGTGTACCTTATGTCTCCATTTTCGAGTTGAAAAGATGAGGCACAGAAAAAATACGTAATGGGCTCACAACCCTACAAAGAGTGAGAGGAAATTTGAACTAGGATTCACATGTTTTCCACCACTATCCGAGGCTGAAAAGTACTAAAAAGGGGTCAGGCCCTCATATGCAGATTTATCTAGACTCTAAAAATGAGGTGGAAGAATAAAAGACAATGGTGTCTTTATGCAGTCCTCCAAGAAGAATCACACATGTCCTCGACAACACACACATACACACTTACATATGCATATATAGGGCTGACTTCATAGGTGTGTGATCTGTGCAGTCTCACAGGGCCCTCCATTTAGAAGGACCCCCACACATAGTTTAAAGCATTACTGTAGCCGTCTTCAAATTCTTTATAATTTTTGAATAAGGAATCCTGCATTTTCTTTTTTTCTTTTTTAAATTTTATTATTATTACACTTTAAGTTTTAGGGTACATGTGCACAATGTGCAGTTTCGTTACATATGAATACATGTGCCATTTTGGTGTGCTGCACCCATTAACTCGTCATTTAACATTAGGCATATCTCCTAATGCTATCCCTCCCCGCTCCCCCTACCCCACAACAGTCCCCGGAGTGTGATGTTCCCCTTCCTATGTCCATGTGTTCTCATTGTTCAATTCCCACCTGTGAGTGAGAACATGCGGTGTTTGGTTTTTTGTCCTTGCGATAGTTTGCTGAGAATGATGGTTTCCAGTTTCATCCATGTCCCTACAAAGGACATGAACTCTTCATCTTTTATGCCTGCATAGTATTCCATGGTGTGTATGTGCCACATTTTCTTAATCCAATCTATCGTTGTTGGACATTTGGGTTGGTTCCAAGTCTTTGCTATTGTGAATAGTGCCGCAATAAACATACGTGTGCATGTGTCTTTATAGCAGCATGATTTATAATCCTTTGGGTATATACTCAGTAATGGGATGGCTGGGTCAAATGGTATTTCTAGTTCTAGATCCATGAGGAATCACCACACTGACTTCCACAATGGTTGAACTAGTTTACAGTCCCCACCAACAGTGTAAAAGTGTTCCTATTTCTCCACATCCTCTCCAGCACCTGTTGTTTCCTGACTTTTTAATGATTGCCATTCTAACTGGTGTGAGATGGTATCTCATTGTGGTTTTGATTCGCATTTCTCTGATGGCCAGTGATGATGAGCATTTTTTCATGTGTTTTTTGGCTGCATAAATGTCTTCTTTTGAGAAGTGTCTGTTCATATCCTTCGCCCACTTTTTGATGGGGTTGTTTGTTTTTTTCTTGTAAATTTGTTTTGAGTTCATTGTGGATTCTGAATATTAGCCCTTTGTCAGATGAGTAGGTTGCGAAAGTTTTCTCCCATTTTGTAGGTTGCCTGTTGACTCTGATGGTAGTTTCTTTTGCTGTGCAGAAGCTCTTGAGTTTAATTAGATCCCATTTGTCAATTTTGGCTTTTGTTGCCATTGCTTTTGGTGTTTTAGACATGAAGTCCTTGCCCATGCCTATGTCCTGAATGGTATTGCCTAGGTTTTCTTCTAGGGTTTTTATGGTTTTAGGTCTAACATGTAAGTCTTTAATCCATCTTGAATTAATTTTTGTATAAGGTGTAAGGAAGGGATCCAGTTTCAGCTTTCTACATATGGCTAGCCAGTTTTCCCAGCGCCATTTATTAAATAGGGAATCCTTTCCCCATTGCTTGTTTTTCTCAGGTTTGTCAAAGATCAGATGGTTGTAGATATGTGGCATTATTTCTGAGGCCTCTGTTCTGTTCCATTGATCTATATCTCTGTTTTGGTACCAGTACCATGCTGTTTTGTTTAGGCCCTGAGAATGATGCAGCCAGTCCTACACATATGTGCACACGTGCACGTGTGTGCACACACACAAACACACAGAGACATTGAACACAGGTGTGTTCGGAGTAGGGGGAGTCCCTATACTATTTACTACTTGAAGGCAAAACTGTACCTGTTTACTGGTGTATCCCAGATAATTCACCAGATAATTAGAGTGAATGAATGGAGAGATGGTACTGAATCTATGTATGAGGAACAATATAACAAATCTGCCAGTGAGTTACCAGTACCTACACTGGGGGCAAATCTGCTTATTTCATACCCTCACGGCATCAGCAGCATACCTTGCAAAATATGTTTATTTCGAGAGGCTGACAGCAGAAATATTCTGTGGTAAGGTCACAAAATTTAATGAACACCACCACTGAAAACAGCTAGTTCTTTTAATTTGCCTATACTTATGTAGTTACAGTTCAGACTTCTCCTGAAGATCAATATAAATTTGCTGGTTAGTAGGAAGATAAATTAACTAAATAATTTGATCTAGATTAAATTTAGTTCAACCCCAAAATTTAAATTGTCCCTTGAGGCAAAGCTTAGTTTCTCTGGGGGAAAAATGTTTATGCCCTCAAATAATCTATTGTTTCTCCTGCTCCTTTCTTTAAAACATCATATGGGCCAGGCGCAGTGGCTCACGCCTGTAATCCCAGCACTTTGGGAGGCCAAGGCGGGTGAATCACTTGAGGTCAGGAGTTCGAGACCAGCCTGGCCAACATGGTAAACCCCATCTCTACTAAAAATACAAAACTTAGCCAGGCGTGGTGGCATGTGCCTGTAATCCCAGCTACTTGGGAGGCCAAGACAGGAGAATTGCTTGAACCCGGGAGGCGGAGGTTGCACTGAGCCAAGATTGCACCATTGCATTCCAGCCTGGGTAACAAGAGCAAAACTCCGCCTCAAAAAAAAAAAAAAAAAAAAAAAAAAAAAACCCGTCATGTGTTTAGGGGCAAGGAATGGGAGGTTGGGTAGGGAGAGACACATGCTACTCCTCAGGTGTGTGCTGGCTAGATATTGGTCTCCTGGTCTCTGTAATATTCTTTGCCCACTGGTGTCATCCTTGCCCTGCTGTCTTTGGATGACATCTTCTAAGGCTGATTTAACTTGGGATTCATCCTTTTTTAAATTTTTTTTAAGACAGGGTCTTGCTCTATCACCCAGGATGGAGTGCAGTGGTTCAGTGCAGCCTCGAATTCCTTTGGCTCATGTGATTCTCCCATCTCAGCGTCCCGAGAAGCCAGGACTATAGGTGCACACCACCACACCTGGCTTTTTTTTATATATATATATATTTTGTAGAGGCAAGGTTTTTCCATGTTGCCCAAGCTGGTGTCAAACCCCTGGGCTCAAGTGATCTGCCTGCCTCAGCCTCCCAAAGTGCTGGGATTACAGGTGTGAGCCACTATGCCCAGCCAAGGTTCCATTTTTGTGACTCAGTTTCTCTAGCTGGGCCATCTGTCTAGTCCTTTTATGTGGCAGTTCACCCCCAGCATCTCCCCTAGCAGACCCTGTGGAATGCCCATTGGCTTCAACTCAAAATCTGCACCACCTAAGAAGGAAGAATAGCATGGGCTTGCCAAACTACAGGAGTTCCTCTCTCTAAGCCTGTTTGTTTCTGTGGCTATGCCCCAGGGCACTGGGAACAATGCCTCTTCTTTACCTTGAGGAGTATCATCACTGATTTAATAACACATCTCCCTCTGTCTTGTAGTCTAAACCCAGAGAGGGAAAAGCCAAGACATTTATGTCTGGTTGCAACACTTCCTTTCGCTGTCTCCTTTCCTTCTCTCTCTTCCTACTATTTTCAAGGACAAGATATGTAGGTTTTTCTATTAATTCTATATCATATCTTTTTTCTTTCTGACTGAAGATTAGCCTTAAGGAGAGACTTGGCCTTGATATAGTAAATGGAGCATGAAGAAATTTGGAAAAATTCTTTCTCAAGAAAATAATTTGGTTTGCGAGACATTCTTATTGCACAATCCAACCTAATGTCAAGAGCTGAATATTACCTCCTCTTTCTCTTTGCATACCTTCTGCTTTAATTACTAAGCTTCCCTCAGACAAATAGATACTGATGACAGATTTAGAGTAAAAGTCTTATACTCAGAAAGGTAAAAAAGAAAACATTAATGTTTAAAATTATTTCTCCTATAAAAACTGTACCTTCATGATACTGCTTTAGGGATACACAACAATACAACAACAGTGATATCTTTTTTTTTTCTTTTCCTTTTCCTTTTTTTTGAGACTGGTTCTCACTCTGTTGTCCAGACTGGAGTGCAGTGGCACAGTCATGGCTCACTGCAGCCTCAAACTCCTAGGCTCAAGCAATCCTCCCGCTTCAGCCTTCCAAGTAACTAGAACCAGAGGCAGGTGCCATCACACCCATCTAATACATTTTATTTTTTGTAGAGCTAGGTTATCACTATGTTGTCCAGGCTGATGTGCTGTCTTCTTAGAATGTGTGTCTTTCCCTTGGACAAAGGAAGGCTATGTGTTGGTTGTGTACCCTTCTTCGTGGTTTCACTTGTTGGTCTTGTACAAGTGTATCTCATTTTATTGCACTTTGCTTTGTTGTATTTTGTAGATATTGTTTTTTACCAATTGCAGGTTTGTGGCAACCCTGCATCTACCAAGTCTATAGGTGCCATTTTTCCAACAGCATGTGCTCATTTTGAGCCTCTATGTCACATTTGGATAATTCTCACAATTATGTTTTATTTTTTCCTACATAATGAAGGTACACTCCCAGCCCACCCTGTAGTAAGACATACGAATAATTCTTACCAATGGGCTATATGAAGAAATAAAGTGCTTAACTTTTGGGCTGAAGCATAGGAGAGTAGTCATGACAACTGGCAGCCCATGTATTCCAGATAGTACAGCTACAAGATGTTGAAGCAGCTGCATCCTGGGTCCCTAAGTCGTATGTGGATCAGAGCTGCCCCAGCAACCTGCAATGGAAGTGAAGTGAGAAACTTTTGTTGTGTTAAGTCGCTGACATTTGGGAATTAAATTTTCACTGCAGCATTAGCATTAGCTAGTTAGCAGTAGCCTAATATGACCGACAGAAATGGAATGGGAAAAGAACAAAAAGCACATGTCTGTTTCCTCTTGCCCATTTTTAAGGAGATTTTAAGGAAGTCTCACTCAACTTATTAGGGAGAGATGTGTTATAAGGCCGCCCCTATCTGCATGGAAGGCTAAGAAATATCATTTTTTAACATGACATACGCTTCATCCACTATTATTAGTCAAGAAAAATAGAAGGATAACTATTGGGCAGGCAACTAGCATGGTTTGCCACAATCTACCCCCTTGCTTACCTGTCATTCAGATGTACCCTTATTTCTAGTGGTATGGAAATAAGGCTTGTACCAGCTCACAAATGCCAGCTGTTAAAATTTCAGACATTTTGTGAGTTGATTGTTAGAGATAGCCATTATTAAGAATGAATATATAAGCTGGGCATGATGGTGCACACCTGTAATTCCAGCTACTCAAGAGGCTGAGGCAAGAAGATCATTTGAGCCCAGAAGTTCGAGGCTGCAGTGAGCCATGATCACACCACTGCATTCCAGCCTGGGCAACAGAGCAAGGCCTCCTCTCTAAAAAAGTATAAATAAACAAAATTATATACATTTACAGTTAAATAAATGGCATCTAAAACAAAGGTGATATATACTCAAAATTCATGACTTCTTAATTATTTTACCACATTTTTCTATTATGTATGATCTTGAAGTTGCACGTATCGTATCTGTATAATGGAGATCCTTCAAAGTGATGTGATAAAATCCATTTGATCCAACTCCACCCTCATTGACATCATGTTGGTATCTTGAAATCAGCCATGGTGGCAGTATTTATACCACAGGATTCGGCAAATACTCTAAATCAGGGCTTGATCTTTCTGTTTATTGATTGTCTAGACTTAAGCATAAAGAAAATATTACTGATGTAAATTAAACTAAAAGTATATTATGACAATCGCCTCTATATGGTAAGTAGCACCAAAAATCGAGGAAACATTATTTCAGTATTTGGCAACTAGGATCTGAAAAAAGTTGCTTTCGTCATTGAATAAATAAATTCTGACATACTCTTCATTACATCTTCATTGCTTCATTTTCATCTTACTCATAAAAACAAACATATCAACGATCATTCATGTGGGAATTACACTTATTTGCAATTGTTTTGTCAAAAAACACATTCTGTAAGAATCAATTGGTCATAAGGAGTTTACAATAAAGAGTACTGTATATATTACTATTATTATTTGTAAGTTATGAGATACACATCCTTTATATCAGTAACATTTATAATAAATATATAGCGTGTGTGTGTGTGTGTGTGTGTGTGTGTGTGTGTGATCTACACAACCCTATCTCAGCTGGTTGTTAAGCATTTATCAGAGCCCAAGTTTCTTTCCAAAGAACATTCCAAGTGAGATAACCTCAAAGGCTCTTGCATTTCTTGCATCCAGCTTAAAATGTAGGTGCTGTGGGAGATATACAGTCTTTCCATCAGATGCAAATGGAAAGTTGTTTGTTTGTTTGGTTTGTTATGGGTCTGCTAGCCTATAAACCAAAAGAAAATTGGTCTGCCCTCCATGTACAATAGTGGAGAAGAAGCAGGACTACCATAATAAGGGCCCATTTGGAAAAGAGGCTGGAAAGTGCACAGTCATCAGTACTAAAGCACACAGTCATCATAGAAATTAGGCAATTCTGCTTGACAAGAGTAGCAAAGGCTTCCTATCTTGCCATGGGTAAGTTCCTTGGTTGGCCGATCTGGCTGAATTTGTTTATTCTCTCTGGAAGGATCTACCGGAGTCCCTCTTCCCCTCCCCTTCTGGCTCTCCCCTCCGATGTGGCTTGGTAAAGATGCTCTTCCTAGGGCTACACAGCATTCAAAACCAACTTGCTATTGGTGTACTTTTAGTAACCAGGGACTATTTTAGGGGTTTACTAATCATAGAGAATCTGGGGACAGTCTTAGGGAGAAGAAACTTCCTTGGAAATATAGTTCCCTTTAAACTTAGAACAATTTTGCTTTATTTGCTCCTGGTAAAGTCCGCATTTAAAAATAACAGTCAGCTGGGCGCAGTGGCTCATGCCTGTAATCCTAGCACTTTGGCAGGCCAAGGCGGGTAGATCATTTGAGGTCAGGAGTTCAAGATCAGCCTTGTCAACATGGTGAAACCCCGTCTCTACTAAAAGTACCAAAATTAGCCAGGCGTGGTGGCGGGCGTCTGTAATAATCCCAGCTACTTGGGAGGCTGAGGCAGGAGAATCACTTGAACCCAGGAGGCGGAGGTTGCAATGAGGAGAGACCATGGCATTGCACTCCAGTCTGGGCAACAAAAGCGAAACTCCATCTCAAAAAAAAAAAAAAAAAAAAAGTAAGTAATAATAATAATAGTCAAAGATGTTATCCAGATGTGGATTTCAAGCCTGAGGAACCTCCTCTTTCATGTTCACGACTCCATGCTCTGCCCTTCTTTCTTGCCCTGGATTCAATGGCTGTTGTCCAGAAGCAGTTAGAAACAATCAGTTCCCAGGGGGAAGAAACATCCCGGATCCCATCACTACTGGCAGGCTTTGTGCCTTCTTCCAGTGGAGCACCAGTATGTAGGCTACTATTTGTCAATCACCATTCATAATTGCTTCAAGTTTGAAGGACAGAACCAATTACCTTCAGGACTCTTTTCACCATAACTTGTAGACCAAAGTCAGGGAAAGATTCTTTAGAAAATAAAGGTGTTTCGGCTGGGCATGGTGGCTCACGCCTATAATCCCAGCACTTTGGGAAGGCGAGGCGGGTGGATCACTTGAGGTCGGGAGTTCGAGACTAGCCTGGACAACATGACAAAACCCTGTCTCTACTAAAAATACAAAAATTAGGCCAGGTATGGTGGCAGGTGCCTGTAATCCCAGCTACTTGGGAGGCTGAAGCAAGAGAATTGCTGGAACCTGGGAGGCAGAGGTTGCAGTGAGCCGAGATCATGCCACTGCACTCCAGTCTGGGAGACAGAGTGAGGCTCCATCTCAAAAATAAATAAATAAATAAAAATAAAGACAAGGGCGTTTCTTCCCTTCTCTGCTTGTAGCTCAAGTAATTCTAGTCTGGTGTCATCTCTTCAGTCAGATTTGGCTGAAGGTGGTAGAGCTAGTACATATCCATATATAAAATCTTTGCCATCATTTCTCCTTATCGTATAACCTCATTTAGCCAATTACCTGCATTACCAGTAAAGCAGGCAGCAATTAAATCAAATGTTCTGCCACTACCTAACAAATATCACCAGCTTTCTGACTTAAAGTCTCTAGGTGCTTATTACCCAAAGCCCCATTTCTATTTCTCCCACAATTTTAGTTTCACATTTTAGGATTACTGAAAGCATCCCCCTTCTAGATACCAAATTTTGTTATCAGTTTGATATTATATTTAGCTCTGAAAGGTAGTAAATTGAAAAATAGTAGTTTGAACATATTAATGATTTTGTTTTTTCCACAAAATCAGAAGCCTAGATTCAGATCATCCAAGCTGGTGCAGCACTTCACCCCTGCGTCAAGTTCTTGCTCCACCTCCAGAATTATGTCTGTCATTCAGAAGGTGAAAGGCAGAATACGAGGGGTATACACAGAACTGATCCAGTCCCTGTAGAGCATGACTGAAACCCCCTCATTCAAAATAATAGTGATAATAATGAATAATAAAAATTGTAATTTTTGGTAAAATGTATCAAGATATCACCATAAGAGGAAATCTGATAAAGCTACACTCAGATACATTAAATTCAGATTTTTCTGTAACTAAGTGTTAATTATCTTTTTACTATAACTGGAATAATTTCCAGAGAAATCTCTGCATTCAGTTGCCAAGGGCAACACTAATGTCAAATTTTTGACTTTGGTAACCACAGTAGAACTTTTATAAGATGGCTTATAAAAACCAAAATTATCTATTGATGATTGGATAAGAGACCTGATTCAACTTTATGGTCTTATAGCAATTTCTGCATTTTATAAATTCAAAAAGAACTGCCCAGCTGGGATGCAGTAATTTCATTTTCTCTAAAATATCAGTGTAATCACATAAAAGGGAAAATGGCCCCAGGAGAAGTTCTCTTGCTATTAGCAGTAACATATATAAAACTCTTTTCAGAAAAGGGCTGTTAATCATGTCTTGGAAAGGGCCCAAAAAGTCATTTATGCCATCTTGGGTGGATAAATGAGTATTCTAACCTTAAAAATATATCCAAGGAAGAAGTTTCAAACTCTTCTTCTGTTGGCTTAATTATTACGGGCACTGCTTTGGAGCGACGTTAAAAAACATTGATGATGCAATTCTTTCAACAGGTATTTATTGAGCATCTACTGTGTTTATAACATAGTAAGAGAAACAATGAAATATGAGATATGGCCTTTCACGGCAAAGAGATTATAATGTAGGTGAAGAGATAAAACATGAAGAATGAAGAATTTGCCATAGAGAAAGATATGAAATGACCTAAAAAGAAATCCTGAAGGAAGGTGACTCTGTTGGGCTTTAATAATCAGAATTTCGAGCATGAATCTCAGGAGAGAGAACATTCCCATGCATCCAGTTTTTATCAAGTTCTCCCTAACTCTCACCCCTGGCACCTCTCTTACCCCTACTTACTTTTTGTCTCCTTTCTTGCCTTGGTTCAAGCCTCTGTGGTTTTCCACCTAAACTATTATGATAGATACTGAATTTCACTCAATTTCTCGGGGTTTAACCACCAAAGTCTTTAGCAACCCGTACTCATCACTATAAGAAAGTGATCTTTAAAATACTGATATGATGGCTTTTTCCAGGCCTGGGATTAGGGGAAGACAAAGGAAGCCTTGAGTATAAAATTTAAGTGGCCTTAGAAAACTCAGTAACTAAGATGACTAACTTTTTAATGAAACATTTTTTAAAAATCAGAATTAATGCAAAAGATCCATGATGAACAAAATGTCAAAATTTTAAATAAAAATAAGATCTGACAGTGCTGTGCCAAGCCATATCAGAGCCTGAGACAATAAAAATGTATGTTCCTAGAGCCATGTTTTTATGTGTTTTTAAAATGGTTGTTTTCCAGAATATTAAAGTAACTGAAAAAATATTGAAAAGTTGAAAAATAAGTATATTAGAACTCAACATTATTTTATCCAAATATTTTATTTTTAATAAACAACATTATAATTTTAATGCTTTGGTTTTAATAAAAACAAAGTCATCAATTCAACAATTTTTTTTTTTTTTTTTTTTTTTTTGAGACAGAGTCTTGCTCTGTTACCCAGGCTGGAGTGCAGTGGTGCGATCTCGGCTCACTGCAACCTCTGCCTCCTGGGTTCAAGCAATTATCCTGCCTTAGCCTCCTGAGTAGCTGGGATTACAGGTGGGCGCCACCACGCCAGACTAATTTTTGTATTTTTAGTAGAGATGGGGTTTCACCATGTTGGTCAGGTTGGTCTCAAATTCCTGACCTCATGATCTGCCTGCCTTGGGCTCCCAAAGTGCAGGGATTACAGGCGTGAGCCACTGTGCCCAGCCAACAATATTTTAAAAATGTCTTTCTTGCCTTTATGCCTTTGCTCATAGTACTACTTCTGCCTGGAGTGCCCTTGCCCAAATGTATATCAGGCAGATGATTATACATTTTCCAGAAATAAGCTTTTCCTGAACCACCCTCCCCTCCCCTTTATTCCCCAAATCAGGCAGAATAGACCATTTTTCCTTTGTGGTTTTCACTGTAGTCTGTACTTATCTCTATCAAAGAACCAGTGGCATTTCAGACATATGTATCTTATTATTTGCCCTTTCTAAAATAGGACTACCTTATATACACCATGGAATACTATGCAGCCATAAAAGGGAATGAGATCATGTCCTTTGCAGGGACATGGATGGAGATGGAAGACATTATCCTCAGCAAACTGACAAAGGAACAGAAAACCAAACACCGCATGTTCTCACTTACAAGTGGGAGCTAAACAATGAGAACACATGGACACAGGGAGGGGAACAACACACTGCGGCCTGTCGCAGGGGTCGGGGATGGTGGAGGGAGAAAATCAGGTTAAAGAGCTAATGCATATGGGGCTTAATACCTAGTGATAGGTTGATAGGTGCAGCAAATCACCATGGCACACGTTTACCTCTGTAACAAACCTACACGTCCTGCACATATATCCTGGAACTTAAAATAAAATAAAATTTAAAATAAATAAAAAAGGCAGGTATTGCTTTTATTCATCACGGAATCCTTGGTGACTAGTGTGATGTCTAAGACTCTGTAGGTACTTAATAATATTTGTTGACTGCCTGGATTAATGGACAAACAAGGGTGAAAAAGTGATAAATATAGTCAAAGAAAAGTAAGTAGAAAAGATTTCTTGGAAACATAGAAGCTATTTTAGATAAAGCCAAACATTTATGTTTAAACTGCAAAAATTCATAGTAAATTACTACAAAATAGACAAGTCAATTTAATTAGTTGGTTAATTAAATATACTTAATTATTTAGCAAGGCTAATCTGTTCACCCTCTATTGAAGGACAAAAGAACTTCAGGCAGGGAGACAAAGTAAAAGTCTATTGTAATAGTTTGTGTCTGACGTGATAAGGGTCTATAAAAAAGTTGTGGAAGAGGAAAGGAAAAGCAAAATCTGGATGAAAAGTTATGAAGAATTATTTCATTGGATTTGGTAAAGAGAAGGTGGAATGCCATAAGAAATAATTACATCACAGTGCAATTTGTTCTTAAATTTGACATAGCTAAAGCTTCAGGCATTGTTCAAGGCCAAGGTCCTTGTCAACATCTAGGGCCATTTTATCTTTTAAGCCCTAAGGCACCGTGCCATACATAGTTCCATAAGTTTTTCATGGACCCATAGAAGTGTTTTAAGACATTACAAACAAAAAAAAACATTGACTCAAAAAAAAAACAGGAAAAGAAAATTGCAATGTTGAAATGAACAAGTGTTTGATTCAACCTCCACAGAAATGTTTGAAAGATTAAAAATATTTTATTGGCCACACAATATTGCAAGGAAGACAGCAACATTGAAATTACAAGTGTTTAATTAAATGTCTCTGGATTGTGACATAGGTCAACTAGTTGAGGGCAACTCCATTCAACTCATGTATATATTACATTTAATGTGGAATGAGAGCATTTTAATATGTGTAATAAAAGATAAGAGAGTCTCCAAAAGTAAGAGTTCATAGAGACTATGAACTATCAAAATAACCTTGTCTACACTCCATGATGGTTCTTATCACAATGATCATTATTTCTGTACCTCACAGGTGGATTCTGAATGGTGGGTCAATGTCCATAGGAAATGGCTCCAATTGTCTATACTGTTTTCTAAGCATCTGGACCTGAACCCTAAATGAGAATGTAAAATGAAATACTGTATTACTCATTCTATTTCTTCAAAGTTTATATTGTGTTAATTTTAAAAAAGCAAAGTTTAGAGTATGTTTCAGGCTGGGCACAGTGGCTCATGCCTGTAATCCCAGCACTTTAAGAAGCTGAGGTGGGCAGATCACTTGAGGTCAGGAGTTCAAGACCAGCCGGGCCAACACGGCGAAACCCTGTCTCTACTGAAAATACAAAAATGAGCCGGGAGTGGTGGCACGTGCTTGTAGTCCCAGCTACTTGAGAGGCTGGGGCAGGAGAATTGATTGAACCTGGGAAGTGGAGGTTGCAGTGAGCCGAGCTCACGCCACTGCACTCCAGCCTGGGTGACAGAGGGAGACTCTGTCTCAAAAAAAAAAAAAGTATATGTTTCAATGAAAACAGGAAAACAAATGCTATTGATGGTAAATAATCACATAGTAAATGTTTCTCAGTAATTGGCATTTTCAACACAAGAGGATGAGCTGAATTTATCTGTAAGTGCTTATGCAATGCATCCTTTGCTTTTACCCTGTCAAGAATGGGGAAGCTGGATTTGGATACAATGGATGGGAGGTACACCTAGCTTGAGCTTAGTCATTATCAGAATGGTCCTTAAGATCAATAACTAAGAACATTAACCAGTTCTTTAAACTGTCTTGTAGTGTAGCATCCACAAATTGCTGCTCCTATGCCATTTTAAAAAGCCTGTTCCTAGGGACTTTGTCTTAAACAATGTAAACAATCAATTTACAGAGCACTGATCTTCTTCAAGTCCAGGTGAATTCTCACTGTGACAGTGGCATGTAGAGGTGGAAGGCCTGGGTCCTACCTATGGAACCTCAGCAGGTGTGATTGTTACACTGGAGAACACCAAAGGTGAGCTGCACTGTAATTCCACTGCAGTGAGCCCTTGTCTGTAGTAACTAAAGTCACCTCTGGAAATAGCTATTTATACACCATTTTTCAGATGAGTAAATTTTCTTTAAGCAACTGTACTGGCTGACTAGGGAAATGGAAGTTTAATTCAAAAAGAGAGAAAAATAGGCTTTGCTTTCAAGGGGATTTGACTCTGTAAAAAATGCAATTTGTATTTTGAACCATTTAATTCTGGTTTTCTTTCCTAAGTTATCTGAACTAAGTTAATCTTAGGCATCAAATTGTTGGAAATACTCATTTGCTTGGTTTGTTTTATGCTGTCCCCGCAAAAAGCTTACATTTTCCTAGAATTCCTACTAATAGTTTGTCAGAAAGTCCATATATCCACAAACACCTGCCTCTGCTTGATATTCACTCTTTTTCTCCCTCTTACAGATCAAACAATTAAGGCACAGTGATTTCCCCAAGGTCACACAGTTCTTGGGTGCTAAAGCTTTTACTACACGTTCTATTTTGTGGCTCCGGTCAAACGATTTTTCCCACCTGGGTCTCAATGTACCCTTAGCTGTTTCTTTTATTTCTTCATTCCAGTTTTGAAAAGGCCAAATAGAACTGTTCATGTTAACATTCAACAAAAACATCTGTTACAGGCAGTTACTGACTGACTAGTAATATTCATCTTCTCTGCCAGATCTAAATTGGACCTGGGAGAATTTCCACATTTGCTGGTAAACTATTAAAGGCTCCATGTTGGGGCATTTTCCTGAGAGAAGAAATAGCTCACATATCTCTTCTTAACGCCTATGAAGAAAATTGCCCCCAGATGGGTAGACTGTGACTTCCTATGGGAAGGAAAGGAGGATTTCACAAAAAGTGAAATCTCTCTTGCTTTGGCTATAGCGTCAACTCATATCCCACTGCCAAATTTAGCAACGATGTACACCTGTATCCACATATTCTGCCTCCCCTCGTTACAATGGACAGGCTGAATCCACTCACATCTAATGTCAGCCGTTCCACTTGTGTGCAGAATCCCTTTCTTATTCCCCAGCTCTCCTTCTGTAGCCATTCCTTTTCCCCTGCACTATCAAATTTTTCATCTCTCCTGGATCCTTCATATTAGCATACATAGAGGTTATCTCTCCCATTTACAAACAAACTTTTATTTCATATCCTCTCTAGCCATGTCCTGTTTTTCTGCTCCCTTCATCATGAAATTCCTTCCAAAAGGTCATCTGTGCTTTCCGTTTTCTTCACCTTTTATTCTCTTCTCAGCCCACACAAATGAGATTGCCATCTCGACAGCTCTGCTGAAACCAGTCTTAACAGGATCGCCAAAGCCTAGGGTGACCATATGTTCTTGTTTGCCCAGGACAGTCTCAGCTTACACCTATTGTCTTGGCAAAATTATTAATAACTTTTCTCTCACTCTTAAAAAAACATGGGTTGGAGTATAAATTACATGGATAAAAAATCATCCAACCAATGACCTCCATCTTGCAAATCTGACTGTCACTTCTCTGGACTTCTCTTTCTTAACCTCCATGAAGTGCTTCTTGTGGACTTTTAAATGTTGGCATACTGCCAGGCTTCCAACTCAGCTCTCTTCTCTCCTCTCTTGACTACCCACACTCTCTCTGTAAGTTATCGCACCCAGTCCTATGGCTTTGGGCACCATCTGTATTCTAATAACTCATGAATTTGTGCCTTCTCTACGACCCCTTCTCTAAACTCCAGACGTACCTTTTCTGCCTGTTGGAGAGTTCCACTTGTATGCCTAACAGGGATCTAAACTTTAACGTGTCCAAAACAGAACTTTTATTTTCCCTCCATCCTTTACTTTTTCTTCCCTAGTGCCCCCATTCTCAGCTGCCAGGTCAAATATTGTGTCATCCTGTTAGTTCTCACTTTTCTTCACAACCCATATCCAATCCTAAGCAACTTTAATTGACTGCCTCAAAACCTATCATCCACCTGAGTATTCTCCATCTCTCCTTGCATCCCCACAGTCCGGGTCACCCTCCATCCTTACTAGGAGTACCAATAGTCTTCCTGTGTCTATTCCTGCTCCTCCACAGAGAAGCCAGAGTAATACTTTCCAATTGTGTATCAGATTATGTTACTCTTCAGATCATGCCCTCCAGAGACATCCCATAGAGCAATGAGAATAAAATCTAGACTTCCTCCCATTACTTAGAAGGCCCTGGTTTCCTCCATGTCTTTGATCTCATTTTTAATCATTCTCTCCTTGCTCTCTCTGCTCTGTCCATGCAAATGGCCTTTGTGCTGCAACTCAAACACACCAACCTTCTTCCTGTCTCGGAACCTTTGACATTGAGGTCCCCTCCACCTGAAGAACTCTTCTCTGGGCCCCCTAATGGCTTTGCTCTCTCACTTCCTTCAGTTCTGACTCCCCAGCTATTAAAGCATCCCCATCACTCTCAACTCCCTCACAAGGCTTCATTTTTCCTTCTAGCACTTATGATTCCTCCAAATTGTACTGCCTTTTTATATGCTTATTTTCTATCCTCCCCATCATAATGTAAGAACAAGGAATAGAACAAGGGGTCCTATCTGTGTTATTAATCCCAATATTCAGAGTGTCTAATTTACTATGACTATATATTAGATGCTCAACCAACATTTTCTGAAGGAATGAGTCACCCAGTTTTCAACTGAGTGAATTTTGAACAGTCCTCACTTCATCAAGTATCTGCTCCCTTCGGAATTTGTGGACTATTTTGTTTCATTGTCTTCATTTTTTAGATCTGTCTAGTTGAATGATACTCCCACAGCCTGTAAACTCCCAGAAGGCAATGATTGAAGGAGCCAGTTAATCTAATTTAGCCTCCAAAGAGCTGCACATCAGGGTGCCTGACTTTCTTATGTCCGTTTTAGACAGGCAAACATATCCATGTGACTATAAAGACAAGTGAAGGTCTCATATCTCAACAGCTCTAGACTCTCTTCCCTGCTAGTTTCTTGTTCAATCTCCACATAAATCTGAATTGGGTTTCACATCTGATTCTAAATCTACCTTTAGGTGAGGGTTGGAGTCGGAGATAGAGTGAGAAATACACGTCTACTTCCCCAACTCCCAAGAGAGATGAAAACATACTGAAACTGTCATAAGAAGAATAGTCAAGAGTATATATTAAATCATTTATGTATGTCATGTGGAAAAATAAAAATAACTATCTTAAACCAATAGAAATAGCTATCATAACTACATCTAAGCAATCAATATCTCCTTCTCATCTTCAATTTTTGATATGGGAACCTGTTTCCCTGAGGGCTAGATGCTCAGTTCTCCCAAATGAACGCTTAATTCTCCCGTGTGCCTTGCTCTAGACCACCTCTCTTAGTGGCTTATAGGAGTGTGCTCTCTTCCTGAAAGCCCAAGGCCAAGCAGTGACCCTTTTGCTGGCATTGAAGCTGGGACAAATGAAGGCCTTTGCGGATTGTACAGAGTCATCTGGGCACATCCAGAGCTTTGAAGTGCTTCATAATATGGTAAATATTGCAAGTCAACAGCTATCTAGATTGCAATATAAATAAGGTTGATTATGACAAAATATTTTAGTATAAAGACATCAGTTTAACTGAAGAAGTCATAGCTATCAGGCCTCACCATGACTAGGATGAAAGATCCTTCAAGACTGCCTGCCACCTCCACCCTGATTCTACATTCCCCTCAGGAACCTTCTGGCTATTAATTTGGCTTCCCAATTATTCTGAAACTAGAAAGGAAGTGTCTTCGTGTGACTGTCCCCAAAGTAAGTTAATAATTGGTCATGTGATCTTTGCTTTTAAAATATTTATTCCTTTTAACACAGTAATTTTATTTCCTATGACACTAATAAGCAATATGGTGAAAAAAAAACACTTTGCATAAAAATGTTTATAACAGCATCATTTATAATGGCAAAATTTTTGGAATAACAAATGTTATATATCTAAGAGTGGTTTAGTAAAACACTTGACTCATTCTTATATATGCTGTCATTAAAAACATATTTTAATGTCTACATAATGACAGAAGAATGCTCACAATATAACGTTAACTGAGAAAAAAGAATATAAAACTGTTTAGTATGATTCAAAATTTATAAATGTTGTATGTGTGTGGGGGGTGTAAAATACTAAAAAGGTACCAAAATATTAATAATGCTTGGATCAAATGATAATTTTAAAAACTATTCTTATTCTACTATATATTTTTCTATCTTATATTTTTTGTAATTTCTAAATTTTGCATGAGTATATTATACTTTTTAAATCAGAAAACTGTGCATAAATTTACATCTACTTAAGTAATACTTTAGCCAAAAATGATTTCCTTTCAGAGACATACCACATTTTTTCTATACATTTTCCCCCATCAGAAAAGTACATTAACTTTGCAGAGGTCACTAAACTCTAAGTTAGTTATAAAAATCATTAAGGATGGAGTCCCTGAGAATATGCAGTTTTAAAGTGTTATTTAAGTGAAGGCATAAATACCATAGTTCAGGAAACTGTAAGAATTTTCCTTGTTAAGTGTGATCACAGCGATGAAATAATACAATTAAAATTCTTATTCAAAATCTGATGCCCAGATGCCTATAACTCCTCAGGTGCTTGAGGAGTTAATTTCCAGAAAAATGAGTAAGTAGCATGAATTGTGACATATCTATTCTCCTACCCCTCCCCCCATCTCTGAAAATATCCAGAATTTGCTTTAAAAGCTATGCAAAAATGGCAACCCCCCCAAACAGATAAAAAAGATCAAGGGAGGGAATGAAAGATGAAGCAGCAGATGAGATAATAGACAAGATAATTACAGAGCTTTAAAAGCCTTGGATTTATTTTTAAGATGTAAGAGCTCTATTTAGAAAAGCCCATAGCTAACTTTATGTGAATCTTGAATGAATTGTTCTGAAACATGTGAATAGTAATAAAACGAAGGGAAGAAGAGTTCACTTTGTTTTCTGTGCAATGACTATCCTGATTGTCCCCATGGCTAAGGTGGCCTGGTGACGTTCTGTCCTTTACATGAAAGGTTAATGCGACTGACTTCCCCATGGGCAGATTAGGGCTTGGGGTTTTGTAAGACAAACTATTTGCCTCTCTCTGACTTTTCACCATGGCCCACAAAATAAAATTGCTGTGGTTTTAAAAGAATTAAGAAGCATCTTTCTGTCTCTCTCTTGCTTTGCAATAAAGGAATAGTAACATCTCAGTTGTGAGGTCAAGAACAAGCGAAACCTTTTCTGTGCTTTTGTTTTTAAGCTGGTCTGTTCTCAGATAGTACTTGCCCTTTTCTCTGGAATTTGCCCATTGGGCACATATAGCATTCTCTCCATGCATAAACCATTCTCTGCCATGCTCTGGCCTAGAGCTCTAGGCCAGAAGTCTTCTGTTTGCACTACTTTGGGTTGGATGGGCAAATAGTTACCCATGGCCTGGATGCAAGGTCTAGTGAATATGTAAAAGCTGATCTTTTGGCCTCTATCTGACTCAGTTGTCTGTTTTTAGGTGGTTCCTAATTAGGAGAGAGAAAAGAGTTTGACTATTACTTACTTCAGAGAACCCAAAAAGGCTGCATTTCCTTGAGTGGTCTTCAACTTATACTGACATGTCCACATTAGTTCAGAATGGATCTCTCACTTAGGTGACAAGATAAGGCTATATATTGCCAGTATTGCCAATCAAATGAAAGGTTGAGGTTTAGGCCACAAAATGTATTCTAATTGGTACAATTTATAGGTATAATTTATCTGAGTGCAGGGTTCTAGAAAACAAAATCTCAGCATTATTGGGAAGGACAGATTGTCTACTGATGACTTTAGGATTAGAGGAAGCACTGTGGCTTCTTGGAGAAGAGAATGAATTAGGAATTTATTTTGAAAAAAAATCATTTATAAGGAATTTTAATCTGTCACAATCTAGAGTCCAAATCTGAGTGGCAATGTTAGGCATTTTCAGCAGGAGACTAATTTAGAGCCACATTCTTTGAGTGTGTGGAGATGTACTTCCTTAAGTGTAGGTAAACAATTTACCTTTAAAACTAAACAGAGTGTATTATGTCAGTCTTGGTCCTTCAGGACATAGCTGCTAAGACAGAAGTAAACAAGCAACGGTTTTATTGGCAGAACCGTCTGTGTGAAAGAAAATGGGAGACCGTATGCAAGTCTGGCACTGAGTGTAGGGGAAAGAAAAGACAGGTTGAGTAGAAGCATCTGAGGTAGCAAGGCTGTCAGGGAGTCCTGTATCTCCCAGGAATGAGCCTGCCTCAGTATCCCTGCCCCATGAAGCCAATGGCTGGAATCACCCTGGGAAGCATGGACAGGCACAACTCACAGGTGTGGGGTTGAATTTTAGAATGTCCCAGCTGGGGCCCTTGGTCAAATCGCTCCCCGTCATTGGGGCCTGCAAAGCACATTACCAAGGCCACCTGACCCAGGATTTAGTAACCAAGAGAAACAAAACTAGACTGTTTTCGAAGCTGCATTTCCACTGTAATTTGCTAACAGTACTCCACCAGTGGAATGTTTACTTACCTAGGAAGCAACTGATTGAGAAAATCACTATTTTTGGTATGTCATGTACATAACTGAGAAACAGTCAAAGGAAAACAATTTGCTAATGAACAAGACAAGCTCAAGGGGTATTCAGAATTTGCCAAGAATCATTCCATACTGTTTTTTTCATCAAGGACAGTGTTTGCTCTGAATACTAGGTCTATTACCTGCTAAATTTCTGAATTCCCAATATGTGGTGTGTGTGTGCGTGTGTGTGTGTGAGAGAGAGTGCGTGTGTGTGAGAGAGAGAGAGAGTGCATGTGTGTGTGTGTGAGAGAGAGAGAGAGATGCATGGTGTAAGAGAACTTAGGAGAGAAGCAGAGAGATTTGAGATCCCTAGAGCTCAAACACATGTCAGTGTTCAGTCAATAGCTAGCTGGCACATGTGGAGCTAAATTTAAACGTATGTTTTTGGTTTAAAAAACCTTGTCCTGACTGCCAGAGGAAGAGAGGGTCTTAAAGTTTGCTTTTAACCATCCTGAATTTATAATAGGGTGTTCATATGAAGCAAAACATAATAAAACACATTTATCGGAAACACATTTATGTTTGTACCAGAAGAATAGGGTCATAATAATCTATCTAAAAGTTTTATGGGGGATTATTCTAGGCATTTATTTTTCAAAGCTTTTGCATATTTCACATAAGCCTGTGTAATGTAATTTTTATAATGGTTCCTCAGATATATCATTTTTACTATCACCAAGATCTTTTTTCATCTGAGTGAATGAGGACGAGGTGATGTTTCTTTGTTGTAAAGTTGAGGATCTGAAATGGTTTATAGGGTACAACCTCATCAAATCTCTTGATTTTGCCATGCAATGGGATGGGGCACAAGTGTTCTCTAAAATAGGTATGCTAGCTACATAGTCCTGTCCACATAGAGTCACTTTCTGATCACCAAGGTAATCCAAGAGCAGAATATCTGGTCTTCAGAACTTTTCACCCTCATTTAATAGCTGTTTCTCAGTTGTGTGCCAGCATTATACCCTTCGCTTCACTTGATGAAAAATATTTAAAAGTGGCTATGTGAAACATACTGTTTCATATTGCAGGGATATTGTTGAGGCCATTGTCTATTATATTAAAATATCCTCTCCTTGGAGAAATTTCTTCCATCTCAATTCTTGGAAGTATTGTGTTTTTCCAGCATACCTACAAATGCTTCCTTCCAGGCACTTTGAGTCTTGATTCTGATCATGCTTTTCTCTTCACTTTGGCCAATGGGAATCTCAAAGGCAAATTCACAACTAAACTTTAATCATTGTGCAGACATCTTAGTACACATGTCTGTGTCTAAAATTTACCCGTATTCTACTCTAGAAGAGTTATTTGTTATTTTACCTTAATATGTTTGTCTGCAGTCCATAGCGATTAACTTTTGGAAAAAATATATGGTGTAAGTAAAACAAATGTAAATTTTCTGGAGTTTTATAGTAAATGTAAAATCAAATCTAATTCATTTCAGATCCCCAAGAGACTTTCTTTTTTTTCTTATGATCTGTAGGACTGAAAATGACACTGTAGCTCATCTCCTAGAAGAAGGCAGTTAATTAGCAACACAGCATCTTGTGAGGGATCACATTTCTGTTTTACTGAAATGAGACTGTGAGCTGATTTTGACAATAGATATACTGATGCATTCCATGAGTGCATGCTCGTGTGTGTATGTGTGTGTGTGTGAATAACAGAAGATTTTGAGATCCACCAGAAGATAAACAAAGAAAATGGTGACATTTCACCTGGTTTCCCTCTCCTGCCTCTCCCTCCATAATTTTTTGGTCTTCCAGAGCTGAGTCACATTGACAAGTTCAATTCTCTCTAAAAGCACATCTCTTGCCCTTGCATTGCCGCTGACTCACGTACCTGAACTCTTTCTTTTGTGTGGAACATACTTTTACTTTTGAACTCTAACCTGTTCCTTCGTTGCCCTTCCCAGCTTGGTTTTCTTCCTAGTTTTCTTCTGTTCTTCACAGCCGTCAACAGTGAGCAAAGTAACATCTGATGCTCTTGTTACACAGCTTTCTTTTATAGAGGCCATTACAAACTTACAGAGATAAAAATAACAATATGAAGGATGTATTGTGCAAATCTTTTTAAAAGCCTGCAAAACAGCAGAAAGAAATCAATTAGAATTGCCATGGCAACTACCAACAATTTTATATGCAAGAACGAAATAAAATAAGAAAAGTAACAAAATAGAAAATGCATAAACCGATTCAAATACCATAAAGTGTTTATGAAGTAAACACTGTAGAGTGAAGCTGCATGAAAATAGATTTCATTAAGGTAAATGAAACATAGTTTAACTCTTCATTACAAATGAGCGAGGTATAGATCAAGAAATAAACTATTACTGATAAACTCTTAATGATATAGTTTTTTAGTTGAAACAATTTTTGGAAAACAAGTTTAGACAGATCAGAAGAGTAAATTAAAATGTATAAAGTGCAATTAAGAATAACATTTTTTCTAAGCATATATTTCTTCTAATAATACTTAAAGCTCATATATTAAATTTGATAGCTAGAGGTAAATTAAAGAAGTGGGACAGGATATGTAACTAAAATACCTGATGGAAATTAGAAAAGAACAGAATTCTAGGACATGAGTGCTCTGGATTTCTGTCCTCACCTTCTAGAGTTAAGGTATCGACTTCCTCATCCTAAATCAGTGATTCTCAATCCTGCCTGCACATAAAAATCACCTGGGTTATCCAGATCTATGTATCCCAATATTACAATGTCTGGAACCCATACTAAATCTATTACATTAGAATGTCTGAGGGTGTAATCTGGTCATTTGCATTTTTAAGGCTTTCACAGGATTATATATGCAGCTAGTGTTGGGAACCAGGGCTGAATCTATACCTTAGCCTGCTTGCACTCTTACCTACTACCTACGGTATTACCAGGAAATTCGGTATCTCTCTGTTTGGATTCCTTTGTGTGGTAGGCAGAATAGAGGCCCTCCCGGTAGATGTGTTTCCTAAACCCTGGAGCCTGTGAATATTAGGTTTCATGGCAAAGGAGAATTAAGGTTGCATATGGCATTAAGGTTGGCAACAGCTGACCTAAAAATGGGAGAAATATCCAAGTAAGCTCAATATAATCAAAAGGGTTCTTATGAGTGGAAGAGAGAGGCAGAAGAAAAAGAACCAGAGAGGCAGCAGTGTAAGAAGGACTCAGCCTCACTGCTGAAGGAAGGGGTCACCAGCCAAAATATGTGGGCAGTCCTCAATTGCTGGAAAAGGAAAGAAACAGGTTCGCCTCTAGAGTCTCCAGAGGGATGTGGCCCTGACTACACCTCTATTGTAGCCCTGCGAGACCCAGTTCAATCTTCAAACCTACAGAACTGTAAGATAATAAATTTGTATCGTTTTAAGCCACTAAGTTTGTGGTAATTGGTTATAGCAGCAACAGAAAACAGATACATCTTGTCTCCATAAATTATCCCCAAAATCCTGGGTCTTATGTAGTCCAAAAATGTCAGTACAACTTAAACATTGTGATGCTACTGTTAATCTGCCCTTTGTGGTCCCATGGAAGATTCTTGGTCACTCTAAAATACTGCCTCACTATGCAGATTCCCATTCAGGCCTCTGCAGTCCTTTCAGAGATGTAGCTCCCTCCATTTTAATCACAGCCAAAAGTTCCCTAAAGTTTTTCTTCTTCAGCTTTTCCAATGGCTTCTCTTCCTTTCAGGAATCTAGAGTCAGGATTTATATAACTTTCACTTTTCTAACCTAAAGTGTAAGTTGCCTGATGATATCTCCTTTTCAGGGTGAAAGACAACTTGTTTCAAGAGGCAGCTTCTATGTTGCCTGTCCCCCGTAATTGCTGGGTACACTGGCCTTCTTAACATTACCGCAGGGCCACGTGTCCTGCACCTACCTCTGGAAGTAGAGTTCACTTCAGTGGTGCCAGGACTTCCTCTTATCCCTTCCTCCCAAATGTGAGTTCCAAAGTTGGTTATCTGGCATGTCTCTTCTCATATGGAGTCAAAAACACAAATCAATTCATCTCCAGGAGAGCATTCTATCATATGGGGTCTCCCACTCTAACCTGAGAATCACGTAGGCTCACAATTAATGTGAGGAAACCACAGTTAAACTGTTCTTATTTTTCACAGGATATTTTGGATCCTAAACAATGTTTATATGTCTGCCAGCCTGAGATGAGCTAGAGAGGTAGTGGAAAGACTATCAAAACTTAAGAAAGATGTCACCACCATTGAAGACATTACTCAGAAAATAACACTGATGATTCCACTGTGCCATTGTGGCATCCTGTGTACAATGGTAATCTCAACTTTCGCCTAGTCACTACACTGGCGTTCATCTTCATCCATACCACCATTCAAAACTCTATGAAGAAACACTTGATATTCACTGTTAATGGCGATGTGCAAGACTATACCTGAAACTTCATTCTTCTTACCACTTTGCTTTCCTCTTGAGAGAAAGCACCAGGTGTACCTCTAATTCTGTCCTAACACAGGGATAGCTGTGTGTTCAAGTATAATGATGCTATTTTATAGTTGCCCCTACCCTGAAATAAAACATAATCAGTAAGGAATTCTTGAAAGCCTGTAAGTGGAAATAGCAGAGTGGATGTGTCGATATAGCATATGAGGAGCACCTGGCAGAAGGGCAGTGGGGTGGGAGGGGGGAATGGGAAAGAGGGAGAGAGCAAAATTATAAGCGAGACTGATTGAGTGCAAACTAGTGAAAGCATGAAATTTATGTTTATTATTCCATTCATTTTAAGTTCCAGAATCAGGGATTTTGTTGTGGGTGGAAACTGTACTGGGTTATGGTATGTAAATTACATTTCAATAGAGCAGTTAATTTTTCAAAAGGCACTGGGTACCTGTTTCAGCTTTAGATCCAGTGTTTCCTGTAGGTTAAGAGGTGTCCTGGAATCCCAATCCAATTTCAGGAGAAAGAGGCAGCTTAATGAGACTGGAGGAGTGGATGCATTCTGTTCTTTATTCCTGTCACTTCAGCCAAGTGATATGCACTACTGTTTAATCCACTGTCTCCTAGAACAGGCAAAGCTTATTTAATGTCATGCAAAGTGTTTACCAATGCAGGAATCAGCTTCAAAAGTGAATATTTTAAAGTCCCTAATGGGCCCTGCTTAGAACTAAAGGTTATGAAGGAAAGCATTTTATTTTGATTTTCTCTTCAATATTGAGGGGGCTAATAAAGGTAAATGTTGTGATGCAAATAAATTAGAATCCTGTGTGTCTTTGTAAAGCTAACAGAAGACATGGAGTCCTTGTGGGGAAAATTACGCAAGTAGGTTATGAGCTCTGGAGTACTCTAAATGAATAAATAGTGTGCTGGGGAGACTGTATACACATAATACATGTTGGGAAGTTCAACATATAGTCTGTATAATGATTGGTAAATATATAAGACTCTAACAACAACAACAGCAACAACAATTCAAAGAGAAACATATACACATGCTTTCCTACAGTTAGCAGATTAAAAACATAAGTCTAATTGTTCTTTTTTTTTTTTTCTTTTTTGTGATTTTTATGTTGACATCAAGAAAATACATTGCAGTGATTTTGGTCCTACTCAGGCCTCAGTTTGGGGGCCAGCTCTACCACAAACCAGGTTTTTGAACTTTTTGAACTTTTTGACCCTGGGTAAGTTATTTTATCTCTCTAAATCCCTGTTTTCTTATAAGCTTAAAAGTCTGAATTTAAAAATACTATAAGTAGTTATTGGAAAGAAATAATAGAGCCTAAAGTATAATAATAATAATAATAATAATAATTAAAAAAAAGAAAAATATAATTAAAAAGAAAAAAAAAGAAATAAAAATGATATCGATAATAAAAAAAAGAAATAATATATGCAACAAAAGTATGAATAAAAAAATACCATGAGTAGTTATTGGGAAGAAATAATGTATGCAAGGTACCTTGTACATAATTGGTGCTTATTAAATGTTAGTCTCCTCTCTTCCCTTTAATAAGCCTGTTATGCCTAATAACAACTGGAAGTCAGTCTTTGGTAAAAATATGAAAGGAACAGAGAGGAATGAAAGAATTTGAATGGGCCAGGAATGTAAAAGATGGTAAAGTTTCCTTAAATTGTGGGGCAATCATAAATTGATTTTTCTCAATATCCTTCCATTGTAGCTAATAAACTCCTTTTCATATTTGTATATAGAGATACAGAATATCACAGAAAAGAAAACAGGACCAAATTAAGTGCATTTAAGACCATCTTGAAAAGGCTTGCCATTCAGAAAAGCAAAATAAGTAAAACCCTAAAGCAGTGATGTTTGAAGTGTGGAACATAAAATCAATGTAATGGTCTCAAACAGCATTTTAAAAAGTTAAATAGAGTAGAATGGAACATTTCAGAGTGCACCAAATTGAATAAGGGTAAGCTTTATTCCATGAAGCTATTATTTCAGATACACACGTACACCATGCATGTGTGTATATCAGGTCACAACGTAAAAGGTATTTCTTACTGTGGGTTGTGGTAAGGAAAAAAAAATATTTAAAAGCCACTGTTCAAAAGGGAAAGAAATAGCTATGTTCCTTTTCAATAAATTAGATTCTCTCTTGGCCTTGTTCAAAGAAATGGTGTCACTGCTTTTAGGGGATGTAGACTTCTATCTCAAGATTCTTGTCCTTGAGTCATCTCCAAATGATTCACATTATTTCAGATCATGATGTAGTTTTATCAATATCTCCATACATTTCATCAGGAAAATATATAAGAAACATTATCAAGTTGAAGTAAGAAAAAATGTAAAAGGATATTTTTATTTTCTTCAGATTCCTGATAGCTCCTCCGAAAGATAGTAACAAAAAAATATTATGAGACAGGAAATACCAGATAAACTCACTCTGCTTTTTTCTAAAGAATGTTTTCTGCTGGGCACGGTGGCTCACACCTGTAATTCCAGCATTTGGTGAGGGTTAGCCAGGTGGATCACGAGGTCAGGAGTTCAAGACCAGCCTGGCCAAGATGGTGAAACCCCGTCTGTACTAAAAATACAAAAATTAGCCAGGCGTGGTGCACCTGTAATCCCAGCTACTCTGGAGGCTGAGGCAGAGAATTGCTTGAACCCAGGAGGCAGAGGTTGCAATGAGCCGAGATCACGCCACTGCACTCCAGCATGGGCGACAGAGCAAGACTCTGTCTCAAAAAAAATAAAATAAAAAAGAATGTTTTCCTAAGTCATGCAATAGCCATACATCAATGAAAGCATTTAAGTGCATAGATAGATGTAAGATATTGCAAAGGAATTGACTCAGAAAGAGACTGGTCTTGGTTAAAAAAGAAAACAAAACAATTGGGCTATATAGGAACTAATGCTTAATTAACTCCTACTCTGGACCTAACATTCCATCAAGTACTGTAACATAATTATTTTATTTAGTCCTTAAGCAAAGGCAGGTAGTATATATTCCCACTTTACAGGTGAGAAAAATGAGCCTCTGATTGGTTACTACCCCAAGACACCCCACAATCCTGAACTACATCTGTCTGCCTAATTCCAAGCCAAGATGTATCTGCTCCACTTTTTCTCGAAGCACCTGTCCTTCAAGTCCTGCTCCTTGTTTTCTTGCCTTTTTGCCCTGTGGAAACCATCCCTTCACTCCTGTTAGTGCTTCATGCTTTCTTCCCATCAGAACTTATTTTCCATATTAAGTTATTTATATCAAAATGCAGGTAATGACATTGCTTTGCCTCACATTTGTAATAGGAATCAAACGTTCGACTAAAGAGACTCCTCCAAGGTGGAATTTCAAACATCAGGGAAAAGGTAGAGGAAATTTTAGGGATGGGAGGTGGGGGAAGAAGAAAGGGAAAGGAGTATTTTATGATGCTCTTATATCTTACCAATGCAACGTTGTTCATTGCATAAAAAGTTGTCCAACTTCTAATCCCCCTTCAGGACCCCCATGACTCTCCTGTGTGCTTTGCATTCCATATCTGTTCAAGTCCAGTCTGCTTTGCTTACATGCTGAGGTTTTTCTTGTTTAAAACTAAAACAAATTACAGTTAAGTAGGCCACTAAAATGTTTTTTAAACTATCAATTTGGCAGAGACCTCTTTTCTTCTGCCTCTGTAATTCCATTCTGTACACCCTCAGTGAATGCACACACAAAAAGTGACTGGCAGATAGAGTTTAGAATCCATGAAAAGATGTAACCATTGTCTCCCTTCTATGAGAGCTCAGGTTCTTTATTGTAAAGTTGATGTTTGGTCCTTAGATTTTCAGGCCACAGAAGCCCAGTTCTACCCACAAATAAAGGTACTAGGGCCCTCCTCCTTCACCTCACAGATGTCAGGATTCTCTTTTGGCCTTAGTGGTTCTAGTTGCTCCTTAAAGGGTAGCCACATGGTGATGACTTATTAAAGATGGTTGGATGAGACAGGCATTGAGTGCAGACTGAGCAAATTCCCACACTTTTAAAGTCATGTCAGCATCAGCACAGGCATCTGGGTGTAGGTTTATAACACTTCCACTAATGCAAAGTCATGAGGACAATCTCCTATATTATCATCTGGAAACAATGTTGTCTTGCCTTTCACATTTAGGTCTGTAATTCGTCTGTAATAATTAACTTGCTTATGTTGTGAGGAAGAGGTAAAATTTCGTTCTTTTTTTCCACTGAATATCTCTTTGATCCAGTTCCTTCTACTGAAAAGACTATCTTTTCCCTTCCTTCCTACATTACCTCTTTTATCCAAATTCAAGTGTCCAAATATATGTGTGTCTGTTCATTCACTCCCTCTGTCCTGCCCTCAGTCTGTTTCTCTAGCCTTTTGCCAATGCCATACTCATTGGATATCATATAGAATGAATCCCCTGACTTTGTTATGCATCTTTAAGAAAATCTTGGCTATTTTTAGCCTTTTATATTTAAAAATAAAATTTTAGAATCAGCTTATCTAGTTCCATTAACCAATCTGTTGAGATTTTCATTGAGATTCCGTTGAATCTATATATAAATTTTGAAAGAATTATAAGTTGAATAATTACATTTTCAGTTTCCAATATATATGTTCATAGGATACTTCTCCAGTTACCCAATATGTAGGTTTTTTTATCCCTCACCCCTCTCCCAACCTTCCCCTCCAAGGCCTCAAAGTCCATTGCATCATTCTTATGTCTTTGTGTTCTCTTAACTTAGCTCCCATTTATAAGTGAGAACACGCGATCTTTGTTACTGAGTTACTTCACTTAGAATAATAGCCTCCAACTCTACCCAAGTTGCTGCAAAAGACATTTCATTTCTTTTTATTGCTGAATAGTATTCCATGGTGTATATATACCACATTTTCTTTACCCACTCGTTAGTTGATGGGCACTTATCCAATCCTTTATTTTCTTTCTTGCTTTGCTACACCAGCAAGTTATGTTAAAAAGCATAATGTTGAAAAGAGAGTATATTTGCCCTCTTACTGATCATAGAGGAAACACTTTCAACTGTTTATTCTAAGAATGTTATAAGGATTTCTTTTCTTTCTGCATCTTTTTTTAACAAATTTTTATTATGAATCAATGTTAAATTTGATGATATTGTATCTTATATTTCCGGGAAGATATAACCTGGTCATAATGCTTTCTTATATTTTATTTAAAACTTTTGTATCTATATTCATGAATGAAAATGGCTGGTAGCTTTTCCTTCTGTTATTGCATTTGTTAGCATTTCTTATCAAGATTATGCTAGCCTTACAAAGTGATTTTAGGACTCCACCCATTTTTTAAAGTTTTTAAACCTGTAATAATTTCTTCCTTAAAGTTGATAGAACTTACCATTAAAACCATCTGGGTTGGTTTAGAGTTCTATTTGTCAAGAGGATTTTAATCATTGAGTCAGTTTTATGGGCCTATTAACAGTCTCCATTTCTTAAATAAGTTAATTTGCCTAAGAATTTCTCCATTTCATCTAAATGTTTAAATTTGTTGACATAAACTTGCTCATAGCATCCTCTTTTCATCTTTTTAATATCTGTAGAATCTGTAGCAATATCCTTTTTTTCATTCTTCATATTGATTAATGGGCCTTCTTTCTCCTTTTCTGGATCAATTCTGCCAAGGCTTTATCTGTTCTATCAACTTTTCCAAGGAACTAACTTTTGGCTTTGCTGATCCCCTCTATTGTATGTTTATTTTATTTTTTTAACGTCTGCCCAAACTATTATTCATTTTTATTTCTAATTTCTCTGGGGTTGGTTTGCTGTTCTTTAATAATATCTTTACAAGGATGCTTAGATCATGGATTTTTTTGCGTTTCTTCTTCTGTAACATGATTAAGTACAGTACTGCATTAGCTGCTGTCCAGAAGCTTTGATTTGGTGTATTTTTATCACTATTTAGTTCAAATTATTTCTAATCTCCATTGTGATTTCTTCTTTTACCCATTATTTATAAGTATATTTCTTCATTTCCAAATTAATTTTTATTAATATCTAGTATAACTTCATTGGATTAGAAAACATATTCTACTGAGAATTTTGTGACTGTGCATGCTTGAAAAGAATAAGTTTTCTGCAGCTGTGTCTATTAGGTCAATTTTGTTAATCATGTTATTTAAATCTTGTATGTTCCTTCTTTTTTGTTTTATTTTTCTTAAAGTTACTGAGTCATAATAAAAATGTCTCACTGTGATTGTGGATTTGTCTATTTTTCATTTAATTATGTCAATGTTTCCCTCACATATTTTGAGGCCTTGTTATTAGGTGTGGCAAATTTTAAATCCTCATGGTAAATAGGACATTTTATCATTATGTAGAGATGTATTTATCTATAGAGTTTATTATACTGTATTTATATAAAAAGAGTATATTAGTATAGCTATAGCTGATTTCTTTGGGTTGGTGTTTAAAGGATTCTTTTTTCTTTTTACTCTCAAATTTTCTATATCCTTATATTTTAGATAAGTTTTTATAAACAGTACATAATTGCATTTTCTTTTGTTTTCAATCGAATTTACACATTTTGCTTTCAAATTGAGTTTTTGATCCTTTTATATTCAATGTAATTACTGATATATTTGAGTTAAATTATCATCTTATTTTGTGCTACTTATCCCAATTGTTCTATTTGGATTTTTTTATCATTCCAATTTTTGTCTGTACTATCTTCACAGTTGTAATTTTTCAATTTTTTAAAGTAATTTAACTACAAGTAACAACATGTTTTTTTTGTTTGTTTGTTTTTTGCCGTATCAAACTTCAGTATTAATTGAAAACCCTTCCATTTCTCGCTGACTTCCTTTGTTACTATTGAGAAGTCAGTTCTCAGTCTAACTGTTCTTCCTTTGAAAGTAACTGCTTCTTTTCTGATGCTTTAAGATTTTTGTCTCTGTCTATTGTTGTCTGAAGTTTTGCTGCAATGTCTGGGTGTGAGTTTCTTATAATTTATTTTGCTTAGGATATATGGAGATTCTTAAAGTTGTAGATTGATATCGTTTTTACTTTTGAAAAATTCAGAGCTGTTATTTCTTCCAATTTTATATCTGTCCCATTCCCTTCACACTTTCTGGGCTACAGCTTGTCACTGACCACTTATGCCTCTTATCCAGTCTTTTCCAATTCTTCCCTTTTATTTCTGTGTGCTGCATTCTGCAGGATGTTTTCTTCTTGTCTTCCATTTAAAAATTTTTTTATTTAGCTACATTTCATTTGCTCTTAAGCCCATCTTAATTTTGAGTATATATTTTTGGATTTTTTTCTTAATATGTCACATTAAATTTTAGAGTTTCCTTTTCACTGATGTTTTTAAGCCTCGAATTTATTTCATAAATGTAAAAAACATAGTTATTTTGTGAACCATATCTGATCATTTCAATAATTCATGTTTTGGAGGCTTTTTTTGTTGCTTCTCTGTCTTCTGTTACTCATTCAGTGATCTTGTTGCCTTGTAAACCCTTATTTTTGATTGTATGATGGAAATTATATTTTATAAGTCATATGGAGGAAGTGTTGAGGCCTGTTATGATGATATCTTTCTCTTGAGAGGATATTCATTTGCTCCTGCAAATAGCAGTGTGTGTTATCATTCCAGAAATATCTTAATATAATGTCAGAGTTGAAGTTTACTTCTACTGTTAAATGATGCAAAACTGAGTACAATTCTATGCAAGGGCTGGTTTCCTAGCAGCTACTCCTCATATTGAGAGTGTGGCCTTTCAGATTCTCAGCTCAAAGGGGGCTTGAGTTATTAAATCCCTATTCCCGAATCCCTATTCCTAGCAGGTTGTAGTTTTTGACTTCTGTTTTTCCGGCTCTGAGGAATCATCAAAAAATATAGTTTAGCTTTGCAGCTGCTTCTCCAGACTTGGCAGAAGCCCGCAGGGGGGAAAAAAAGGTGATTTTACGGCTGGGTTTATTTCTCTAGTTTCTTGTCTTTTCCTAGATCTTGACTTTAAACTTCCTCGCTATCTTGGAAGTCTTTGAGGCTTTCAAGTAAGTGCTTTTTTGTAATTCATCCAACCTTTTTGGTTGTCCTCAGCAAGGGGATTGGTCCAAAATACCATGTTAGCCTTATAGAAGGTAGAAAGCAATTAGATATTATGTCAAGATACATAATTTAGATAGGCTATTTAGAGTCTCTACGATATTATTTAAAATAATATATGTATTATTATATAAATAGGTAATCATCAAAATAGCTAAAAAGAAAGAGATGGCCAGATGCGGTGGCTTATGCCTATAATCCCAGCACTTTGGGACGCTGAGGCGGCTGATCACGAGATCAGGAGATCAAGACTATCCTGGCCAACATGGTGAAACCCCATCTCTACTAAAAATAAAAAAAATTAGCCAGGTGTGGTGGCGCACCTGTAATCCCAGCTATTCGAGAAGCTGAGGCAGGAGAATCACTTGAACCCGGGAGGCAGAGATTGCAGTGAGCCGAGATCACACCACTCCACTCCAGCCTGGCGACAGAGCGAGATTCCCTCTCAAAAAAGAGAAAAAAAAGAAAGAAAGAGATTTGGATTCTACTAGTGGTTTCCTATAGGGATCAGTATCGAGTGTGAGAAAGGTTACAGCAGATGACTGTCATTTCCATGATACACCCCACGTCCTAACTGAACTTTCAATCATGCTGTATGTGTGGCCGAGATCACTGAATATCCCCAGTACGTATTCTCCCCTTTTCCTTCTAGTCATAGAGGGCAATGCAGCTACAGACTCTATTTTCTAGCCTTTTGGAAAGGTGTGGCCAGCTAGGTAGCGGCTCAATTTGGCCAAAGGGTATGATTATTAATGAAACTTCCTTAAGGTCCCTTCTTTAAGAATAAAACCATGTAACTCGGACTTTCCCTTTTCCCACCTTCTGGAATTGAGACATCAAGAAGAAACAGCTTCAGTCATGCAGATAAACACCCTAGGCGATGGCAGAATAACAAGACAGAAAGAACTCTGGGTAATGAATGACTTGTGGTTTGTATGCTCTGGACTACACACATTCATCTAGCTGTTACATGAGAGAAAAATATGCTTCTGTTATATTTAAGCCACTGTATTTAGATCTCTTTGTTATAGCAGCTTAGCTAGCTAAAATAACATAGACGTAGTTGGGTAAAAATTTAAAAGTAAAGTATTTTATAAAAAGAATAATGGTGCCAGAAAATGTGAGTTTGATCTCTATGAGATGATATTAGGGAAAGAGGGAAAGAGGGAGTATATGACAGTATTTTTCATGGAGACTGGGTCAGTGTACAGCTATATGTATTAACCAAAATAAAGAAAAGTGATAGCCCTGGGAACCATACAAAGAAAACAGGGTAAAGAGAGTGAAAAGTCAACAAGCCATATTGGGAGTAGAAGCAAACTGTGGAACTATGATGTGAAACTCCTGGTTAGTGACGAAACTTCTCTTAGTTAATTGACATCAGTCTTGTGTGAGTGATGAGACGCTGCATACCTGTGGTCTTCTTAATTGGTAAGTCATTTATACAGATAATAATCTGTAGACAAATAATTTAGAGGGCACAGTCTAATAATAATAACAATTGGTATTGTTAAGCAATTACTATGTGCCAAATACTGTGCTATGTACTTTATTATCCCAGTAACACTCACAATATTACAATATAGGTACCATTATTATCCCTATTGACAGAAAGTTCTATGATTTGCCAAAGTAAAGCATCTGATGTGTGACACAGCTGGCATTCAAATGCAGGGTGTTTGATGCCAAAATCTTTAGAGTTAACAATAATGAAATATGGTAACAGATCGTTTTGGGGACTCTAAAGAGCTAAGAACATCAGATGTGGAAGAAGACACTGTGAGGAAGGGAATTAAAAGGAAGACAAGGGTCAGAGTGCCAGGGTGTAGTCTTGGGAACTGAACCCCCAGGGCTGGTGGAAGCAGGCGCACCCTTGGCAGAGGATGAGTGTTTCCACCCTGTGTGTGTTCTGCACCCATTTGAGCAGAGATCCACCAAACATCATCAGGGATGGAAGACCGGTGTTCAGACTCTCATAATCAGGGTAGCTAGAATTTCTGCTGGAAATGGGGGTGCTGAAAGTCACAAAGCCAGCTGACAGCAGCAACAGTGATAACAGCAGTGGCAGAACGTGCATGATGTGATAGTTAAGACCTCAGGGAGAATCAGGAATCCTGCAAAAGCCAGAGAAGGAAATGAGCTAGAGGCTGGGTGGAGGGGCCTTTAGAGAACTGTCAGACGAGAGAGTCTGAGGAGGACAGAGCAGGTTGGCAGCATTCTCTACCTTCAGAGAAACAGAAATAATGATAGCAATGAAAACAGTGGCAGGCAGAGGGCTAGAGAGGCAGCCCAGAGAGAGGAAAGCAGGCTTGGCAGGAACTTGGCTTTTTACCTACCTGGGGAAAAAGTTTTGTGTCATTTTTTTGTCTTTTTCTTGTGGGTCATAAGGAAATAATCAGCCTCTCTGGAGATCTTTTACTTGAGTGTCTATCTCTTGGACTGTCATTTTACTTGGTGTGCAGTGTATGGAACAAAGGCAGAATAGAAGTCCTTCATAGGCTGATGCCTCATTATAAATATGAGTTAGCCAAGGCATTTAATTTTCCACTTTATGCAATTAAACACTGCATCCTATGCAGGGGTTAGATTTAACATTAAGCTATTTGTACAAGATTTGAAAGAATGAAGTCCATGGCTGAGCTCCAACTGTGACTTGCTCTATGATTTAAAGTAGCTTCCTTATCTCTGAGACAAAGGGGTTGGGCTAGATCACTTCTAAAATCCTCTTGGTTTTCTGATTTTATTTGTTTTGCCTTACTTAGGGAGATCTGCAAAAGACTGCCTAGAGCACTTGCCTAAGATTGTAGGTCAGATTTTTCACCATTGCCCCTCTGTAGAGACACGTGTGTGCATGCTTGTGCACATGTGTGTGCACACACACATGCACACACACACACACAGAGGCACATATACACCCACCCATAAGCTGTAATGTATGCCTGTAATGTAACGTAATGTAAGCTGTAATGTAATGTAATGTATGCCACATCAAAATTAGCAAAATAACCTATTTTGCTAAAATACTAAGTATTTGTCAGTGTTTCACAGCCTTTTGTATATCACAGCAGACATCGAAATGGATAATATTTGTATAGTCATGGCAAAGGCTAAGGGGCACATAATCCCAGTGTACCTGTAAAATTCATTCCCATCCTATCATTGGGAACCGATCTCACCCGTTAGGCAGGTTAATATTTCTGACTACATTAGAATCACCTGGAGAGTTTTTTTTTTTAAATAAATAATACTTAGGCTTTGCCCCAGAGCAAGTGAATCCAAACAGCTTTGCTGGTGGCGGTGGGTGTCGGGGAAAGGTGCCCTGGCATTAGAACTTTTAAGTTCTTAGAATATTCTAATCATAATAGTTTGAGAATCACTGCATAAGCACCAAAAAAGCAGGGAATATATCTTATGACCCACATATAGTGCTTAATGCTTAACAAGCACTCAATAAGTAGGTGCTGAATTGATTAATTACTACATGTCCTGGACAGTATAGCCAGGGATAGTCCTAGACCAAGTTAAAAAGCTAATAACATTTCACTAGTTCCATATTCCCAAGAGGGTCATCTCTAGTCATTGTTAAGTACTCCCTCAACTTTCTCTCCTTCCCTTATCCCAGATTTGTGCTATTTCCCAACTGTCCGGTAATTATCACTAAATCCATCACAAGATGTTAACCACCAAGAATTGTCTTCACTTCCAAGTCTCATTAAATTTCCCCAAATAGGAATAGAGGTTCAAGAAGGCTGTCTAGAGACATTGGACACAGGCCCTTTCAGAAGAAGAACCAAAATTGTGACTAGATAATCACACCTCAAATAGAACATCAAAAGAGAATACTGGCGTTTGACAGAGAAATCACAGGAAATGCCTAAGACACAGAAGGAGTAGGAAGCAAGCAGTCAGGCCTGCTGAGATCACCTGGGAGATGGGAGGAGCTCCCTATTGTGGGGAAAGGGTAAATGAGAGATCCTCAGCAGTCCATATCTCCACCATGGATTGCTGCACTTCTAACCCATGGGAGAGCGTCTCCACCCACATGAACTTGGAGACTAGTGTGGGCAGTGGTCTGTACCCTTTTGCAAGGGCACTGCACCAGACTCATGCTGGGTCACTCACAACCCCGAGACCTAAGTAGCTACACCATGGCACCATTGTGAAAGCACTTTGTCACTGAACTGCATCCTGCCTTGAGGACCACAGCCCCCACATTTCCACATTTTGGGACCCCCAATTGACATCCCGCAGTATCCACCTGGATGACTGCTGTGGCACAGTGCTTGCTGACCCAAAGGTGTTGCAGGGTTTCCAGTATGCTAGCCCACATGGAATACTACTCCCCAGGAAAAGGACAATATAGCAAACCAAGGAGATGGACCCTGGAACAAAGGAAACCAGAGTATGCACTTTCCTGACCCTGAGAGCTTCCTGCATGGAGCTGTGAGGACAAAATATGGAGAGTGTAATCCCTTCTCTGACTCTGCATGCTGCCCCAGCAGTTGCTGCAACCAAACCCAGGTGGGCAAGCCTGAGAGCTGACTGTCTGGGATTGGGGGCCGCAACTCTCCCACAGCTGGCAGAGTGGCCTCTGTACTCAGGCTTGTACACAGAGAGTGGGACCCCTTCTTCTCTGCACACCACTGCAGCCACAGACACTGTTGCTGCCACTGGTAACCGGGACAGGCAAGCCAGTGGGTTGCTTGTCTGAGGCTGTGAGTGACTACTGCACCCCTCACTGGTGGTGTGGCCCCAACTCTCAGGCTCACATATGGAAGGAGGAATCCCTTCCCCTCTCTGCATGGCTCTATGGTCACTGCTGCTGCCAAGAGCAGGCAAGCCTGAGAGCTGCATGTCTGGGGCTATGAGTGGCAACCCCAACCCTGCTGGTAGCAAGGTCTCTGTGCTCAGGCCCACACACAGAGGTTGTGGTCCCTCCCCGACTCTACTCAACACTGAAGTCACTGCTATAGCCAGGAGCCAAAGCAAATGCTACCCAGAACCCGAGAGCTCCCTATTTAGGGGTGTGGGTGCCAATCCTGCCCACACCAGGAGCAAGGCCTCTGTGCTATAGTGCATGTTCTGAATACAGGCTCCCCCGACACACCAATGCAGCCACTGCTGCTACCAGAGATGAAGTGTACACTCCCTAGAGCGTTAGAGCTGCCTGTAGGAGATTGCTAATAGTGACCTCACTCATACCAACAGCAGGACCACTGTGCTCTAGCATGAGCTCTGAGGTCGGTTTACCCAGACCCACCACAG